>NC_083345.1:86803798-87134542 GCF_019175385.1 Lycium barbarum | reverse complement strand
TTCCGTGTTTGAAGTGGAAGGGTACTCCTAGCCCTGCTCCTAAGAAGATCATCTCGTACCGTCGAGTGAAGAAATTGGTAGATAAGTGATGTATAGCCTACTTGGTATATATTCGGGACACGAGTGTGGATACTCCTTCCTTGGAGCCTATTCATATAGTTAGTGAGTTTGCGGAGGTCTTTCGCGTAGACTTGCCTGGTATGCCACCTTACCATGATATTGACTTTTGTATCAATTTGGAGCCAGACACTCGGCCTATTTCTATTTCACCTTACTGTATGGCTCCAGCTGAGTTGAGAGAGTTGAAGGAATAATTGCAAGATCTATTGAGCAAGGGGTTCATTCATCCTAGTGTTTCCCCTTGGGGGTGTTCTCATGCTATTCGTAAAGAAGCAAGATAGTTTTATGCGGATGTGCATGGATTATCAGCAATTGAACAAGTTAACTATTCAGAACAAGTATCCGATACCCCACATAGATGACTTATTTGATCAGCTTCAATATACGTCGGTCTTCTCTAAGATCGACTTAAGGTCAGGATATCATCAGTTGAAGATTCGGGCGGAGGATATTCTGAAGACATCCTTCAGGACCGGCTATGGTCATTATGAGTTTTTGGTTAAGTCCTTCGAGCTTACCAATGCCCCCACAACATTTATGGATTTGATAAATGAGATCCTCAAGCCGTATTTGGATTCGTTCATGATTGTTTTTATTGATGACATCTTGGTATATTCTCAAAGTAAGGAAGAGCATGAGAAACACTTGAGGATTGTGCTTGGTCTATTGAAGGAAAAAGAGTTGTATGCTAAGTTTTCAAAGTGTGCGTTTTGGCTTAGTTTCGTAGCATTTCTAGGCTATGTAGTGTCCAAGGACGGGATTATGGTTGATCCCAAGAAGATTGAGGTTATTAGAGATTAGGTGAGGCTTACTTCAGTTACTGAGATTCGTAGTTTCATGGGCCTTGCGAGCTATTATCGTCAGTTTGTGAAAGGGTTTTCATTGATTGCTTCGCACTTGACTCAAAAGAATGTTCCTTTCCAGTAGTCTGACGAGTATGAATAGAGCTTCTAAAAGCTCAGGGCTTTATTGACTTTAGCCCCGATTTTGGCATTACCCGTGAACGGTTAGGACTTTGCTGTATATTTTGATGTTTCTCGCATTGGTTTGGGTTGTGTGTTGATGCAAGAAGGTAAGGTAATCGCGTATTGTTCAAGGAAATTGAAGGTTCATGAGAAGAACTACCCCACTCATGATTTGGATTTGGCGGTGGTAGTCTTTGCGTTGAAGATTTGGAGGCACTATTTGTACGGGGTTCATTGTGAGGTGTTTATTGATCACCGTAGTCTTCTGCATGTGTTCAATTAGAGGGATATCAATTAGAGGCAGCATAGATGGATGGGATTGCTTAAGGTTTATGATATCAAAATTCTTTAGCAACGGGGCAAGGCTAATATGGTAGCTGATGCGTTGAGCCAAAAGGCGCTAAGTATAGGTAGCTTAGCTCATCTGGTTGTTAAGGAACGTCCTTTAGCCATGAAGGTTCAAACCTTGGCTAATATTATTTTGAGATTGGATATTCGGAACCAGGAAAGGTTTTGGCTTGTGTTGAGGTGAGGTCATCTCTTTTGGAGAATATTAAGGCACAATAGTTCGATGATGTGAAGTTGTGTAAGATTCGGGATAAAGTATTGTGTGGTGAGGTGAAGGAGGCCATGCTGGATAGTGAGGGTGTGTTGAGGATTAAGGGGCGCATTTATGTTCTTTATGTGAGTGGATTGATTTGTTTGATATTTGAGGAGGCTCATAGTTCCAGATATTTTATTCATCCGGGTGCTACCAAGATGTAAACTTGAGACAACATGTAACGACCCGTTTTGTCGTTACTGTGATTCTTCTATTTTTGCCATCGTTGACTCGTTCCTGAGTCTCGTTAGAACTATTTTCACCCGAGAAGATAGTAGTCATGGTTTCCTAGGCGTCGTTTGGAGCATCTTTTAGAAAATGTGACTTTAAAGGATTACTGTTTGACCGGTGGTTGACTTTTGGGGAAACAGACCTTTTCAGAAATTTGTCAATTCCGAGAGGTCCGGATGATCATTTGTGATCGATTGGTGGGCTTAGTTCTGTTCCCAATGCACTCGGTTGCGTTTTGGGACATGGGTTGGAAAGTTGATAATTATGCCATCGGTGTTGACTTAGTCAACGAAGCCTTCGATTGAAATGTCGAGGCCACGAGTGCATTCGTAGTGTGTTTTTATGTATATTTGCATATTTGGTTTGTATGTTTCGGGCCTCGGGTGAATGTCGGATTTCGGGATGAAATTATGGAATTTGGGAAAAATTCTGGTTCTGGTGTGACCTATTGCGGCATTTTGACCGCTATTGCGGTGGTTGCCGCTATTGCGGAAGTTGACTGCTATTGCGGTGTATCGACCGCTATTACGGTCATCGCTGGGCAGATTCTTTAAATACCATAGTTTGAGTTATAATTTCCCATTCTCATATTTGGAGCTCTAGACCTCGGCCTTGGGAGGAAACAAGTCCTAAGTGTAAGAAACATTGTTGGGGTAAGATTCTAACCTCCCTTTCGTCTTATTTACATGATTCCTTCGCTATTTTCCTCTTTTAATCCATGAAATCATTTAGTAAAGCAAGAGTTCTTTAAAATTGGGGTTTTAATTCAATCTTGAAATTGGAGGCTAAATTGTGGATAGTTTTGCACGGAAATTAGGCTATGAACTATATAAACATGATTTCTTCATTATTAGTGATAACATTGTGGGATTAAAGTTAGGGTTCTTAGACCCAAATTTGGGGGTTTTCACATTAATGATGATTTGATAATTAATTGAGTGTTCCTATGATTAAAGTAAGGGGTTTTGACACTTTGGTATTGAATTTAGTATTTTGGTCATAAAATTTTCGTTTTGCCCTTGAGTCCTGTTTTCCTAAATTAAAGAGTGGGTTTTTGACCCGAATAGAATATAGTCATTATGGGTATCATTATTCATGGTTTCTTACATAGAATTCATATGTGATAGAGTTTGATTGTTTGGACATGCTTCGAGAGACGAAACAAGATATGGGTTCATGGCACCTGTTCGGCTGCCAGGTAGGTTACGACTTTCCTTTCGGTAGATTCCGGTTAGTCTCCCATATTCATGTATTAAAAGGAACGGAGAATGCATATGTAGGAATTGGGGATTTGGGATGGAATCCTAGGATGGTATTGTTGTGTGATTTGTATGTTCGGGCTTGTAGCCTGTAGATTCTTTAGGATGCTTGATTTTGTTTTCGTGAGTATCGGTGGTTTTTATGTGACCTGGTAGTAGTGGGTGATACTTATTTTTATCTATCTCACGATGAGAATTTCCGTAATATGTGATTAAGTGTGTTATGCTGTTAATAGTGGATCTAGTTGATAAATGAAAGGATAAAATGTACCAACGGTTGCGATTAGTTTCTAGACCGAGTAGGAATGAATGCCTTGTGAGTAGGAGGTGAATTTAGTTGTATTAAGCTAATAGGATAATAAAGGAAGGGCAGTAATATTGTATTGCGATAGATTTGATCTATTGTGTTGGATTGATGCCACGAGTGAGTAATTGATTTTGAGAATTGTTGGTACAACTTGTTTGTGTTATGGTGGTACCTTAGTTGATGTTGATACATGGATAGAATTCCGTATGACTTGTGTAGATATTGATGATATTAGTTGGCGTACCCATGTTGGTATTTGTGACTTTGATATATTGTTGGCGCACCCATTGTTGGTGTTTGTGATTCAGATATATTATTGGAGCACCCATTGTTGGTGTTTGTGATTCAGATATATTGTTGGCATACCCATTGTTGGTACTTGTGATATTGAGCATGATTATTGATGTTGATATATGCATTGCACGCATTCTCATTTCATGATACACTGTTGAAATACTGATGATACTTGATGAAATAATTTGATGAGCTAGGCTCGGTTTTACTTGAGTGACGTGAGATGGCCGATATCTGATGTTAGTTCCGGAATTGTTGGTTGAGTGAGTGTATGGATTCTGCGGGTCCCCCAAAGTGGTGCCGGTGAGAACTCCCCGTGGGTAAAGATTCGGGGTCCCGTCTGTCTATTGGGCAAAGATTTGGGACGGGTGGCACTTAGACTTCGCGAGTCACACTGGGTTGTGCTACCGAGATGTCGATATTTTCGTCCGAAGTACATCTGTACACAACATTGGCATGGCATCGCATTCATACATCATTTCATCGCATTGCATTATGGCTTGTTTGAGATGATTTAGTATGCACTTGTGATGTTGAATTCAGATTGATATATTGAGACTTGGCACAATTGGGATTAGATGCTACTTAGGCGATGATGTATACTTGTCTTCAATTATGTGTGACTTTTACTGGTTGGTTTGTCTTGTGGATCATTCGTAGGATCAGTTGTATGTTGGCCTCTAAAGGATGTAGACCAAAGATATCATGGTGAAGAGTCGACTCCTAGAGTAAAAATGAGTGATAATAATGATAAATGATTGCCGTGATATTGTTGTGGATCTGGCTTGTGGTTATTAGCGGAAGGTGAATAAGTTAAGGTCTTGGTGTCATACTGTTCGATAGATAGACGTAGGACTTGATTTAGTTGCTGATCATGTTTATTTGTCACTGCTTTTACTGATATGTGTTTCTAACCATTGTCGGCCTATGATACTTACTCAGTACTTGTTGATTGTACTAATACTGCTCTTGCTACACCCTTTTCGGGTGTAGAGTGTTTCAGGTGATTAATTCCAACATGTTCGGAGATGCGCGGTGCCTAATCTGAAGGCCTCCTCCCATTTCCTTCCGGGACAGAGGTTGGGTCTTATAGTGTTGTTGTAATCCGTATCATTTAGTCGCTCTTGTACTAGTCTAGACCAGGTCGTGGGAACTTGAAAAGAGTCCTTATTTATTTAACCGTTGCAAATACTTTCAATATTAGAGTTTATTAGGTAATTGATTTCCGTTGTTAATCGTACTTAGTTATTGAAATATTCAAATTGTCTTTTTTGATTACTGTGTTATGGATGGAGGGTTCGCCTACTGAGGTGGGAAAGGTACGTGCCCACGCAGTACTAAATTAGGTCGTGACACAACACTATTGGTGGGGTAGGATGAAGAGAAACATTGCGGATTTTGTTTCTTAGTGTTTGAATTTCCAGCAGGTTAAGTATGAGCACCAGAGATCAGGTGATATGCTTCAGAGGGTGCCCATTCCCGTGTGGAAGTGGGAGAGGATAGCTATATATTTTGTGGTTGATCTTCCGAAAACCTTGGGAAAGTTTGGTTCGATTTGGGCTATTGTGGATAGGTTAACTAAGTATGCGCACTTCATTCCGATTTAGGGGACTTATCATTTAGCGAAGTTGCCATGGATCTACATTAGAAAGATTGTCCGATTGCATGGAGTGCTCATTTCCATCATTTCAAACAGAGACAGTCAGTTTACTTCCCAGTTCTAGAGGACTTTACAGAAGGAGATGGGTACTCAGTTGGATTTTAGCACTGCATTTCACCCGCAGAACGATGGTTAGTCCGAGAGGACTATTCAGGTGCTTGAGGACATGTTGAGAGCTTGTGTTATCGACTTTGGTGGTCATTGGGACCAGTTCTTACTGTTGGCAGAGTTTGCGTACAACAACAATTATAACGCGAGTATTGGCATGCACCGTTCGAGGATTTGTATGGTAGGATATGCTACTCTCCGATTGGGTGGTTAGATACTTTTGAGGTGAGACCTTGGGGTACAGATGAGAGAGCCCTTAGACAAAGTGAAAGTGATTTGGGAAAAGCTTCTGGAATCTCAGAGTAGGCAAAAAGAGTATGCAGATCGGAAAGTTCATGATTTAGAGTTTATGGTTGGTGAGAGTTCTGTTAAAGGTTTCACCCATGAAGGGTGTTATGCCCTATTTTTAACGGATCAAAACTAGTTCAGAACTTATGACTATGTTTCCTCTGGTTTTGCAAATTTTCAGAGTCGCCACCTAATTTTAGGAAATATTAGGAAACCATTTGTAAAAAATGTAAAACTCCATTTTTAGTCTTTGAAACCTATGAGATTCTAGGTAAGGATTTTATTTAACCCAAGGAGAAAGTGTGAAGCATCCCTCGGAGCCTATCCGAAGACAGTCTTTAAACTTTGTTTAATTAACGGGGATTATTTAATTATTTCTTATTTATTATTACCTAATTTAAAAAAAAAAGAACTGCGAAAAGAAACTTAATCTCCCAAAATGATTTGTACAAAAATGGGTTTTAAGGTGATTATGGTATGTGAGTAAATGCATATTTACGAAAGTAGTTAATAATGCATGCATGAGGAAAATGAAATGATATTTATTTTATTCAAGAATAGTAAGTGCCACATAAAATAAGGAGATGTATATGTTTATAAGAAAATAATCTACATATGTGATAGTATATCCTAGGTGAATACTTAAAAAATAGTTATTGATGACACAATAATACTATATATGTACATATAATGAACATACGACTAAGAGAATTAAAAACAATAAGATAGAACATGTATGGTACGCGTTTATGAAAATAGTATGTAGGTATACTCATGATAAAGGAAAGTTTTAATACAAGATGTAAAATTATATGTATTAGGGATGTATATTGTTTACAAAAGAGTACATATGCATGTTTTAGAAGATGAGGTATAATATGGTTGTTGTATATAGGGGTGTACATGGACCGGGTTGATTCGGATTTTTTAAACACCAAACCAAACCAATTGCGTCGGCTTTTTAAATCTATGCACCAAACCAAACCAATAAAAATTCGGGTTTTTCAACCTCGGGTTTTCTCGGGGTTTTTTGGGTTTTATTTCCGGAATAGTCTTGATACAAAACGTATAACTTTTACTTCAAATATTTCTTCAGTCCTAGTAAGATACAACTATATAATTAAGTTGTTTCATAAGAAAATAACACAAAGTGTGAGAAGAGTGATTACAATGTATTAAAATATTCAACAAAAGATAATAAATCAGTTAAAATAAATATTGCTAATTAATAAGCCATAAAGAAAATGACCACAATCTAAAAATACTAAGTCATGCTAAAATAAGTGTGGTTAATAAGTATTAATTACATGACAAGAAAAAAAACTTAAGTTATGTATTTTCACTCTCTAAAGCAATTATGCAAGACTAAAGAATAGATATCCAACAATATTGTCATTCCTAGTGGTAATTGAATTTCTTTTGTTAGTATTAGTGTTGGGTTGGTTTTGATTTGGACTTTATATGAGTTACTAACATCCATATGATATAAAATATATTGACATTCGAAATTCTAAGTTCAAGCTTGAATAATATAATAATAGTTAAAAAAACTACGAATTTCTTTTAGAAATATTTATAAATTACATTACAAATAAATATTTTTATGTATAAAATAGTTTAAAAATTGAATACATGCAATTTTATATTGGTTTGATTTTTTTTTTTTTTTTAGCTAAAACCAAACCAAACCAAATATGGTCGGGGGTTGTTTTTTCCAACACAAAACCAAGTCAAACCAAAACACTAGTCGGGTTTTTTTCTCGGTTTGACTCGGTTTATCGATTTGGTGCGGTTTGTCGGTTTACTTTGTACACCCCTAGTTGTATATAAGGATAGTGTATATAATGTAGGTGTAAGAAAATGTATATTTTTTCCATGAGAAAATAAAATATATATGGGGTATGTTTGAAAAAATAGTATAAAAAGGTATACTTACGAAAATAGTAATGTATAATATATATATATATATAGCGCACCCATAGTGAAAAGGTGATTGAATGAGTTAATAAAAAAATAAGATATGTATATAAAAATAGAGTATGTACCTTGTAGCACTCGTAATTTACTCGAGCCACTATACTCCGGCCCTAATATAATTTCCTCGTATTAAAATTGCAAATGACCTGCTCAAAATTAGTAGTTTCTAAAGAAAATAATTCGAACTGTGCAGTGGAGCTGCTCTTGAGATACAAAAATTAGGCACTTTTACCCCCCTTAACACCTGCATTTTTGGGTCCTAAAAATCTGTATTTTTTTCAAAAACTGGCGTTTCTATCCCTTTTCTTAGCTTTTGAAAAAAAAGTGTATTTTTTTTACTCTGCTAGGACAGATCAAGAGAAAGAAGTGCTAGTTTGAGGAGCAATTAACTCAAAAGAAAATTTCAGTTTTCATCCCTTGATTAGAAAAACATTTGTAACTCATTTTTTGGAGCTCACGCCTTTTAAGAGTAGAATTAACACAATCACAAGAGTTATATAAGTACTAATCATAATCCATATTTGTGAAAGTTAAGACTCTAAGCAAAACATAAATTAGTAAGACTTATAAGCCCAAGGGATAAGCCAAAACGAGGCGACAAACTCAATAGAGTGTCACGACCCATTTCGGGACCGAGCGGGCACCTACCTTTCCCACCTCGGTAGGCGAACCCTCTCATTCATTGACACATCAATTAAGCAACAAATCATTTTAAGCATTAGATATTTTGCAATACAGCGGAACTCCACAATATGTTCATTAACTCAATGTTTATATGATTACAACAAACATGGTTACAGACTCGATACAATTTCCCATGACCTGGTCTAGACTGGTACAAGAGCGACTACGTAATTCCAGAATTCCGCTAAACTCTAAGACTCAACCTGCATCCCGAAATGAAGTGGGAGGAGGCTTTCCAGATAGGCACCGCGTGTTTCCTCATATGCTTCGATAATTCACTTGAAACAATCTACACCCTAAAAAGAGTGTAGCAAGTGTAACATCAGTACAAACCACGGGTACTGAGTAAGTATCATAGGCTGACAATGGTTAGTAACACATATCAGTAAAGAATTCACAGACAAGCATGATAACAACTATGCCAATTCATACGTGTATCTACCACACAATGTACAACAATACTCTTTAATCATTAACTTTACTCCAATAATTACCAGTCAGACTCATAATTCCGTATGTCATTTAGTCATTCGTATTAGCCCAGCGGTCCACTCATCTTAGGACACCTATTATCCTACAGCACATAGGGACTGACATATAGCTAATATTTCGGACGATCTATGGCTACTTCATCAAGTGGAAACAACAAATGCAGACCCAAACACCCTACATTACTTAAGTAAAGCATCTAATCCCCAAAGGTGCCAAGTATGCATAAATCACGCCCGAATCCAACATCGCAAGTACAACACCAAACATCTCAGAATCAATCCATAATGCGATACAATGTAATAGTGTATGAATACAATTCAATGCCATGCAAATGAGGTGTACACATGTACTCTGGACGGAAATATCGACGTCTCGGTAGCACAACCCAGCGTGACTCGCAAAGTCTAAGCGCCACCCGCCCCGGATCTTTGCCCAACAGACAGACGGGACCCTAAATCTTTGCCCACGGTGGGATTCTCACCGGTACCACCTTAAGGGACCTACAGAGTCTATGCACTAACAATAATTTCGGGATATCATCGGAATCGGCCATGCAACAACGATGTTGGAATAGATCATCAGACATCGGCCATCTCACAATCACTTAAGTAAAAGAGTCTATCAAATCTGAGTTTCGCACAATCAACAATTTCAAAATTGAACCTCAGACATCGGCCTTCTCACAATCACTCAAGTAAAAGAGTTATCAAATATCAGTTTCACACAATCAACGATTCTGGAATTAATCCTCGGACATCGGCCTTCTCACAATCACGCAAGTAAAAGAGTTTATCAAATATCAGTTTCGCTCAGTCAACGATACCGGATCATCACCGGGTATCGGTCATGCATCATGAATGAGTGCGAATGTATGCAATGCGTGTATCAACATCAACAACCAGGTTCAATATCGCAAGCACCAACAATGGGGTACGCTAACAATGTATCATACCACAATACCAACAGTGGGTATGCCGACAATATATCAATATCCCAATACCAATCGTGGGTATGAAAACAATATATCTGTATCACAATACTAATCGTTGGTATGCCAACAATATATCAATATCACAATACCAATAGTGGGTATGACACAATATATCAAAATGGAGATAAATAATAGGATCTAGTGTCGGACAACCACTCATGGCTTCAAGCCAATACAATAGAACAGTCAAGCACAACACAATGGGGTGGCTAGCCCCTACACATAACAGATCAATCAGTTGATATACATCATTACCACTTCCTTACATCAGCCTATTAGCTTAGAACAAGGATCTAACCCTACACTCGAAGTCATTCGCACATCTAATTTAGAACCCAATCACAACCGTGGGTACATTTTATTTTCTCGTTTAGCGGTTAGATTCACCATAAATAACATAACTCAAGTAATCACGTATTATAGGAAGTTTTCATCATTAGACACAAGTTAGGTTCTGTCCACTACTCCCAAGTCACATAAATCCACCGATAATTAATAAAAACCACATCAACACCTAAAGAATCTATGGGCCACAAGCCTCAACAAAAAATTCACACAACAATACCAACCTAGAATTCCATCCCAAATCTCTGATTTCCTGCACATGCATTCTCCGTTCCTTCTAACATAACGATACGGGAAACTAACCAGCGTCTACCAAAGGGAAGCCATAACCTACCTCGTGGCCGAGCGGGTGCCACAAACATCCGTTGATCCTTCAATTTGCTCACCATCTCGTAACCCACACGAAAAGTTGGAGACACCTATGAGACCCAAGAGTAGAATTTACCCTTAGAGTGCTCATCAAGGACTACAAATTGATAAGGTAGATGTGGAATTTATTCTACCTTTAGATTCACTTTCACCATGCTAGTTGATCAATCAACCTTCATTTATAATATCAAGACAATATTATAAGTCACTAGCTAGGTCAAATTGTCATTTTAGGCTTATCTTCAAGAAACCCATTTTCAAGATCCATGGTGGAGACCTATTTGTGCTTCAATGGAGGAAATAAAGGATTAGATTAGGAGCCATGTTGGGATAATGAAAAAGGAAAGAATAACCCAAGGATTTATATCAAGAAGAACAAAGAATTCATCTTTTGGGGACTTAAGAGATTGTGATACCCACTCTAGTGATTTCTAGATGAGAGGTTCTTGATAAGAATCTTTAATGGGAAGAAAGAATGGGGAAGGTTAGAGGCATTACTTCTTCCAAGAGAACATCAAGTTTTGCTCCAAAAATACTTCATGGGCGGCTGGACCCTTTAGGGTTTTGAAAAATGAAGTCAAATCCCAAAATATCACTTAAATAGGTGTAGTCACTGATCGTAACCGCTGGGGCGATTCCGATCAATTTAACAATTCCCAAATTGTAAGGGGAGTTTCAAGCATGTCTCCAGGAGCCAACGTCACGAACATTTCAAAATTCAGAGTAACGACGGTACATGTCCTTACACAGAGGGTGTCAAAGAATTCGCGTACATGTAAATAAAAAACAAGACTCAAACATTATTCAGGGAACAAAAACACAAAGCAACCCTTAGTCTAATATCATTTTAATAAATTTTGGCTTATACTAGGTCTCTTAACTTCATGCAAGTATGTGTATGCAAACCAAAATACAAACCCAAACAACAAGTTAGACAATCCTTCCCCAAACATTAATCAAAACTACACAAGGGTAATATATTTCATGCTAATTCACTTTCTCATGCATAACTAAGGTATGGAATGAATATCAATCAGTTTTGAATATTAAGGTAACACTAACCATTTTCAGTACTGGGACATGTTTATAGATACATAAATTTTAATCCATAAGCGAGTACAAAAAAAAAATGGAATACATCCACAAGAATAACAATAGACATGATAGATCACATGTTTGCTAAGTTGGTAGCCTAACTGTAAGAAAAAAGTACCGTTATCTGGTTTTTTAAAAAAAAGGGCAAGTTCAAGTTAACTGTTTTCCTCAACTATAACAACTTTGACTAATCCTTTGCTAAATGGAATGAGAGGGGACAAGTAAGTATATCATGAACGTGTCCCAAATAGTTTTAAGGACCTGAATTAGCTTGAATAATTTTTCATAAGAAAAAGAGTAAGTTCAGACTCCACTTTAAACAGAATTTAGGCACGGTGCTTAACCATTTTAGAGTTTTTCGATTAAAGAAATAGAAGACTCGACCAAGCAGTAAACTCCAATATTTTATAAACACAGAAAATGCTCCTTAATGCTAGAAGAATACCTTAGTTAGTGAGTTCTGAAAGTTCGCCAAGATATCAAATACTTTCCTTAACGTTCTTAGTTCATTTCAAGACCATTTTTTCATACTGATTTTTTTTTTATCAAAATAAGAACAAGAAAGCATATTCTAACACCCTTTAAACAGAAAACTAAACAAGGAAACAAGGTTTGCATGTTCTAAATATACATTTAAAATAGAAAATTAAACGAACAATGATAACATCCAAGCAACTACATATTTATTTAGGAACTAAAAACGAAATGAAGACGAGGGCGATTTACTGACCTTCTCCAAGACAGCGAACTGAAGCTAGTGTCGTCGTCGAGTCTCCGAATCTGCTTAATGCAATCCTTGCTTAGTCGAGAACAACCAAAATTATACAACCAAAAAAGAACTTAGAGTTAAAATAGGATTTTCTTAGAATCCAAAACTTAGAAGTAAAAAGGGGTTTTTAATGAAAGCTTATAAAAATAGAGGGAATTTTACAGTTGTTGAACATTGCGAAAATAAAGGGAATTTTTTCAATTCTTGAACTTTAGAGTAAATAAAATTTTTCTCTAAATTCTAAGCATATCTTCAATAGCTAAAATGAGCTGTATTTATAACCAAAGGATGGGGTTAATGGCTCCCTCAAGAAGCTGCATTTGCATTTTGAAAGAAGAGAAAAAAAAAGGGGAAATCTCTAATGGTTGGAAAAAGATAAAATTATGGTCAGAAGGAAAAAAAATCACCCTTTTCAGAGAAGATTTGAAAGATTGAGACCGTTGGAGACGAAAATCCGAAAGGTTTCTTAGCAAACCGAGCTCTGAAGGTGGGGTGAGGCTTTTATCCTTTGAATCATCCATGTATTCGCAAGATTCTCACCTTTTCCCTATTTTGAGGTTGAACAAGCTAGTTTACAGAGCATAATGGCTCCATAGTCCCGTAGAGAGGGAGAGGGGATTGCAGGGACGTGATGGCGGTGGCGTCGAGGACCGCTTCAATCCAGCGGTCCAACGGTGGAGCTGCTGGCGATAGGACATTAGGGCTTTTGGTTTGAGAGAAGACGGGTTGTTTGGTTATGGCTGTTTAGTTGGATGAACTTGTTACTGATTAGGGACTTCGGGGATTTCTAGTTTAGGTGGGTTTAGGCCGGGTCAGTGGGGTTCTGGGATGGATTGGAGTGTGTGGATGAATGGGGGTAGAACAGGAGATGGCCCAATATCATGTAGATGATTTAATTCCTAATCCCTTTTTACTTCAATAAATTAATTAAAATATGCCTCTTCGTCTTAATTAATCCCCCCCCCCCCCCCCCAAAAAAAAAAGTATACATATATATAAGTTACGATACAAATAATTTGATATATGTAATTAGTTTAAAATAGAGTAAAAGATGATTAACATAGTAATAAATCAGATTAAATGTAAAATGCCAATGACAATATTGATATAGGAATATCAACACTTTTTTTGAGTGATTTAATTGTAAAGAATGATGTTTAGTAATTTTCAATTATAAAAAACATGATGTTTGGTGATTTTTAAGAAAAAATAGAAACCTTTCTTAATTTTAGAGAAATAATATCTTAAAATTTAGTGCAGTAATTAGTGAAAATATTCCAAACTCATTTTTGGGGAATTTTCATGAATGAGAAGTATAGTGAAATTAATAAACTAAAAAAGGAGGGCCAAAATTGGGTGTCAACAGCTTGTCCCTCTTCAACCAGGGATGATGAAAGAGTCTTTGGGCGACGATGTTGACGTAAACCCAATTTTGTCCCGACAAGTAAATAAGATTGGGTTTGGAAAAAGTACAACTACAAGGGGCTAATTCTTTGGGGAATGGAGAGGTGAGTTTATGAATTCAATTGAACCCTGGTTCCTGAGTAACCTACATATCTCGGATCATAAGAGAATCAGGTCAATGTAGTTTGAACAACGAGATGGTACAATTTTGAGATGTCCTCAAAATTTTGCCCCAGTGTCTAAATTATGAGGACAATGGCTCTCTTGTTAGGGATAGGGGATAATAGTTTTGTTGGAGATTTGGAACGTTGAGTTGTTGAAAAGTTTTGAGTGATCCTCAAAAATTTGTCCCAGTGTTGTAGTTATGGTAACACGAGGTTTCAGAGACAGAAAGGGTAGTGGTTTCAACATGAGCGAAAATAGCTAGAATGGAATACGACCTGCTTTAATCTGAGCCCCCTATGTATTGAAGAGGATGGGAATTAATTCAGATGGGTTTTAAAGAAAATGAGAAGATAGAAAATTTTGAGGGATCCTCAAAATTTGTCCTAGTGTTGAATTATGGTGCCACTAGATGTTGTTAGGAAGATGTGGTCAAGTTTGGGGGGAGAAGATTGCTGATGAAAAAGATCTTTGTGATGACGGGATTTACTTTTGCAGCTTCTTGATTATAAATGTGGCGGTCGCAACACACCCATAAGCAAGACTCTACTGAATGCATCTACTTGCTGTCATAGGATCATACCTGCCCATCGTAGAGGACTAACCCTAAGAATTGTCCCAGTATCACATTATGACGACCTTGGATGCGAAAGAATTTGATTGAGTCTCCAGAATGTAGATTCTCAGAAGAAGTAACTGTCTTCTTAAAAATTGAACGAAAAATTGATTGGCGAGCGAAATCGGAGAGCGGATTCGTTGACTCTAGCTTGTGAGTTTGATTTCCTCATCTAAGAGGGCGCCTCAGTTTGCTGTATCAGAGATAGTTCCACGTTATATTGTGTTGACCTGCAAAAGATGTAAAGATACCTGTGCAGTTCAAAGTTGTAATGTAATGATAACATAAGGAAATAAAGGAAGGGATTGTAGACAAACTAGAATTGAAAGCTCTGATTTGCGGAGCGACTGAAATATAAGGATTCCGGCTAGCGGATCAATTGTAATGTAGAGGCTTGTGACTGGCGGAGCCACTATAAGGTAAAAGCTCCGATTGGCACAACGACTGAAATTTAAAGCTTTCGGCTAGGGGAGAAACTGTAATATAAAGCTTCCGGCTGGCGGAGCAACTGTAATGCAAAGCTTCCGGCTGGCGGAGCAACTGTAATGCAAAGCTTCCGGCTAGCGGAGCAATTGTAATGTAAAGCTTCTGGCCGGAGGAGCATTTGTAATGCAAAGGCTTCCAGCTGGCGTAGCAACTGTAATGTAAAGGCTTCCGACTGGCGGAGCAACTATAATGTAAAGTAAAATCTCCGATTGGCGGAGTTGTTGGCAAAGATAGACGGCGGTACCTGATTGGGGGGGGGGGGGGTAGTTGACGTTGTTTGATATTATCTTTGGTTGGCGAAGTTAGTCAACGCAATAAGATGGTATCTTCGATCAGCGAAGTTAGTGGCAGTTAGATGGTATCTCTGGTTGGTGGAGTTAGTCGCAGTTAGATACCATCTCCGATTGGGAGAGTTAGTCACTGATAGATTGTATCTCCGATTGGCAGAGTTATTTAACACAGTTAAAAGGTAGATCTCTGATTGGCGGAGTTATTTGACGCTGTCAGAAGGTAGATCTATGTTTTATTAAGGAACAAGGCTGCTATGGGGGCCCCCATCTTCGAATAATCGACCATGACCTTGTTCCTGGAGATACATGCAAATTTAAATGAAACATTCAGAGGTGCATAAGATAAGATAACAAAATAAAATAGGAGACGGTTATTTGGCTCATGATGTAGTGATGGATATTGTGATGCCTCCACTGGAAGGTCATTTCGATGTCATCTCATCCTAATTCTTGTCAATCCTGTACTCAAAGAAAAATTCTTAGTTTGGGAGGGAGTGTTGATTTGTGTCGATCGTGGCCCTAGCCTTGTCACTTGAATCCTTTGAGCTTCTTTGGTTGCAGCAATCTCTATTCAGAGACTTGGTAGGTGGAAAAGTACATAAATGCATTTTGAAAAATATATGAGTTTTAGAAATCGGATATGTATGTATATATAATATGTATAAATGCAATAAAATTCTATCATTTTTTAGATTATGACATGTTCCAAAACGCATTGAGCTTCTCCATAATGATGCTTATACCCAAACGGTGTCTTTGCATAATCTGTTCCTCTGATGATGCTTCTTCATATTCAAGACATGTGTCGCGATGTCTTCGACGATGAGACCGATCCTAATATATAGTTGCGTTACAAATAAAAGGTTTTCCTATGGGTATGATTGAACCTTTTCAGGTTGGCTACATATCCCAAATAAGAATCAGGTTTGTACGTAGTTCGGGGGTACGAATGAAAAGAAAATGATATGTAATGTGATATGACCGAGCTTGACTCAGGATGCCTACGTATCCAAATGGAATAAGGTCGTAATGTAGTTTAATTACAATAAAAGGGTAAAATAATGCAATGATCGAGCCTGACTTAGGCTGCGTACGTATCCAAACAGAATCAGGTCGTAACATTGTTCAATTATAATAGAAAAGAAGATTAATAAAGGGACCGAATCCGGTGGGGATTGCCTACGTATCCCACCAAGGGAAATCAAGTTGAATCGTAGTTCCAGTTACATGAAGATAATGTTTTTGGGTTTTCTATTACAAAGAGACCAGACCCGATGTGTGTTGCCTATGTATCCCACTGCGGGAAGTCAGGTCAGTGTAGTTCTATTACAATAGAAATGCAAATTACAATAGAAAAGAAAAAGCGAGCCTAGATATCTTCAGATGTAGTACTTCTTGATCGAGTCTGAGTTGATGGGCTTCGTGCTCACTTTACCATCCATTTCTACCAAAATCAATGCTCATCATGAAAGCACTCGATGAACCACGTATGGACCTTGCCAATTTGGTTTAAATTTCCATTTAGCTTCGTCCTGATGAGGAAATATCTGCTTTAAAACCAACTGCCTCGGTTCGAATTTCCTAGGTCTTACTCTCTTGTTAAATACCTTAGACATCCTATTCTGATAAAGTTAACCGTGACAGACAATGGCCATCCTTTTCTCACCAATAAGCATAAGTTGTTCGTGTCTACTACGTATCCATTCTACATCGTCCAAACCAGCATCTTGGATAACCTTAGAGAAGGTATCTCTACTGCTGCGGGTATCACAGCTTCTGAACCATAGACCAACATGTAGGGAGTTGCTTCTGTAGATGTTCTAGTCGTGGTATGGTAATTGAGCAAAGCAAATAGAAACTTTTCATGCCACTGCCTGTGACTGTCTGTTATCTTCCTTAAAATATTCTTGATGTTCTTATTTGCTGCCTCGACGACTCCATTCATCTGCGATCCATAAGCTGTGGAATTTCGATGAGCAATCCTAAACTTTTCACAAGTCTCTCTGATAAGATCGCTATTGAGATTGGCTGCATTATTTGTGATAATTGACTCTGGAATCCCAAACAGGCAAACTATATTGTTGCAAACAAAATCTGCCACCACTGTTTTTGTTATTGCCTTGTTCGTTGAAGCTCTGACCCATTTGGTGAAATAATCGATGGCCACCAAGATGAAGTGATGTCCATTTGATGCAGGTGGTTCAATAGGTTCGATCACATCCATGCCCAGGCGGCGAACGGTTAAGGGGAACCCATTACATTGAGCTCGTTTGGGGGAACTCAAATGAATCTCCGTGAACCTGACATTGATGGCACTTTTTTATGTAATGAATGTTGTCTCTTTCCATAGTCATCCAAAAGTATCCTGCTCTCTAAATTTTCTTTGCCAAAGTGAATCCGTTCATGTGGGGTTCACATGTTCCCGCTTGTACTTCTTCTAACAACCTTGTCACCTCTGCGGCATCCACACATATTAGCAATCTTAGGTATGAAGTCCTCCTATATAGGATTTCTCCATTGAAGAAGAGGTGATTTTCCATTCTCGTTAAGGTCCGCTTCTTTTTGTTAGTAGCATTTTCCCGATAGTCTTTCATCTCGAGCAACTTTTTAATGGCATAGTACAATGGCTGGCTGTCTAATTCCTCATCGACATGAAAACAATACACTTGTTGGTCGTGTATTTCTACCTTGATAGGGTTGATGTAATTCTTGTTCGGATGTTAGATCATTGATGACAATGTCGTAAAGGCATCAATAAACACATTTTGGATTCAAGGGATATGCTTGAAGTCAATTTCCATGAACTGCTTGCATAACTCCTTCACGCAGTGTAAGTATGGAAGGATTTTGATAATCTTGGTAGTCTATTCTCCTAGTACCTGACGAACTAACATGTCAGAAACGCCTATTACAAAAAGTTCCTTGATGTTCATATCAACCGCCATCCTAAGCCTTGTCACGACCCAAACCGACGAGTCATGACGAGTGCCTGACCCCTACTGACTAGACACCCTTATACCTGAACCTGGATCTCACTAAATAATAGGGTGGCCCATATATGACTTATAATTAAACAATAATGACTCCTACAAGAACAACACCATGAACTCGGCATCAAGAACTCACAACCACCTATACATATATACTGAATGTAACAATGCAAGATGACTAGGCCGCCATATATGCTGTACAACAAAATTAGAGCCGACGAGGCTACATAATATCCCAACTACATAGACCTATTTACAGACCTCTAATGGAGTACAAAGCTGTAGAAAGGACGGGACAGGGCCCTGTCGTACCCATATATACATATCAAAAGTAGCCTACCTAAAATAGACTACAGCTCCGAACCAAGTGAAGTGCACTGACAACTCCTGGGTGGAAGTCCTATTGAGTTGGACTGCCTGTTTGTCTACCTGAACCTGTAGGCATGAACACAGCCCGCCGAGCAATTGGGGAGTTATTACGAATAATGTACCGAGCATGTAAGGCATAAGAGCAATATATACATAAATATCATGAAAGAAATGTCACGACCCGTCTAGAGAGCCGCGACGAGCACCCGGTGCTAGCCCACCCGGGCGCCCCTTATCTCACACTTATGCTTACATCTAGGTGAGCCATACGATTAACCATTCATTTCTTTTCATCAATCACGCTAGTCCCATTGGACGACAACATCTTTAAATCATCATTGACATCTATGCCACATCAAATGTACATAAGCCGACGAGCCTATCAAAATGAGATACAAAATATGGGCCGACAAGGCCGGACACGTCTAACCATATACACGTAATTACGAGCCTCTAAGAAGAGTATTATCACATGAGCGGGATAGGACCCCGCTATGCCCATAATTATGTACACAAAAGAATAAGTACCCAAAAGCTATGGCTCCGAATGAAATGGAGCTCTGCTATGTAATCTCTGAGAAAGCAGCTATGGATCAAGTCTGTCTCCCTGTGCACCTGCGGGCATGACGCAGCGTCCACAAACAAAAGGACGTCAGTACGAAGAATGTACTGAGTATGTAAAGCATGATAAATATCAATATAGAAGCATAAATAGCAACATAAGAAATAGCATCGAATGGGAGATGGCAGTATCATCGTCATATGCACTTACTTGCCTTTCATAGGAACTTTCCTTTGCTAATGCATATTTGTGTACATACATCATTATCCGTATTCCATAATAGTACCCGTACCATATTTGTGCTCGTATTCGTATACATGCCCTTATTCACATTCATACACATAGTCATATCATATTCGTATTCATATCATATACATAACCATTGCATAGACATAGCATTTACATAGCATACCCAACCACGTAGGATCGATGTTTCACGTACCCGACCATATATAGGCTCGGTGATCATACATACCTGGCCAACCAAGGCTCAGTGTTACACGTACCTGGCCCTACCAAGGCTCAGTGTTGTCCATACCCAGCTGCAGTGGTGTGCGCGCGTTACGTAAACATACATACTTATTTACATATCATACCCGACCACATAAGCTCGGGGTTCCATAATAGTCATACATAGATACATACACATACTAGCTCATAAGCATCATCACTGTTAACATCATTATCATCATCGTCATCATTATCGCCATCGATATCATTATCACTATTATCAACATTCGTCACATCTAGCTTTATAGGCTTACTCGTTATACGAGGAACTTAGTACAATCGTAGCATATCAAGAATTGTGAGCTTACTAGCTCGAAAGATCAAATCATTTGAGAGATATCTTAATCTTGTAGAAGATTTAGATGTTTGGCCAAAGAACCATGCCTTATGAAAGAAGGGTTAGCCTTACATACCTTTCCGTCGCACTATTCTACACTTGTGTCCTGTCCTCCAATGCTAGCGTTTCTACCTTCATTAAAGTCATACTATCATTAGAATCGATAGCTAGCATATGTGACCAAAGCTAGAGAAAATCGGACATCATCTCCCTTATTTATACGACATTCCTTCCATAACGTATTTCAACTACCAAACGTCGACAATACATTTACCATAACACAACATTAGCCTTTAGTCACCTACATTATCCATATTCTCATTTCACTTACAATTCTCCATATTCAAGATCATAACACATGATTTCGTCCATTCACATACAATGTCTAATTCATGATCTTAACGTCATTTATAACCTATTCGTGTAACAACACAACAACAATCATGATTCAATCCAAACTATTTCTCAAAATGGCACTATTCAACATTCATTACCCATTTTACCATATTCTTCTATAATCCAAGTATTTCAACTCTTCAATACCTTAAGCAACATATAAATATCATGAATCTTACTTTAGATATCGTAGGAACGAGCCTTAGTTGATAATACTCCACTTTGAGCAAAACCCTAGTATGTGGATTTCTTGACCTTGGATGATCTTTGATGGTTTTCTTACACCTGATTCCCTTGATTTATGTTGTTGATCACCAAATCTCCTTGAATTCTTATGGAATATATGTAGAGAGATGTTTTAGAGAGAAGGGGTGTGAAGTGGAAGTGAAATAAAACATAACTTGGCCCTTTCATTTATTGAGCCAAAATCTGTCCCGACCAAATATGCGGACCAACATACGGTCCGTATATATTGTACGAGCCGTATGTTTGGTCGTACATTTGGTCCAGAGACTTAAGCCATTCTGGGCTGATTATACGGTCCTAAACATACGGACCGTATAATTTATACGGCCAGTATGTTTGGCCGTATAATCCCCAGTGATCCCGAAATTCGTTTCGTCTATTCGTTTGATCTCCAATCTTTGTGGAACCTTCTTAACACTTGTTCAACACTTCAATACCAATCTAAGGGACGTTATCACACTTCTCCAAGACATCATTAAGTTCTCGTTAACTCATTACTCGCATTTCCTTTCCAATACTTATCGATTACTTTTCCTTATCTTAGTCAACTTTCTCGTCTTACATCGGATGCCTTTGAAATCTCAGTTAGGGTCATTAAACGTCATTTCTTACTCATGGAAACATCATACACTCGTACCCGTCACTAGTTCATGCACTTGCGTACCAAAGGAAGATTTTCCGAGGTGTAACATTCTTCTCCCCCTTAAGAACATTCGTCCTCGAATGTTAAGGTCATTCGGGAATTCTATAAAAATTTCGCCAGAGTCTCCCCTGTAATATGACACTATCCTCCTGTCACAACAGCCCATAATATCGATGCCTCACAGGGCCACAACATAATAGCAATAAAATTTGGCCACACACGACCAAAAAGCATAAAAGGTAAACATACATACCTTATAATCTTGACGTCTCATCTTGGACTTCTTCCAAGGGCTGAAATAGATGTAGGTATCTGGATCGCATACTTTCTTCCGCTTCCCATGTCATTTTCTCTCGTTTACTGCTTCTCCATAGAACCTTAACTGAGGCCACTTCTTTGTTTCTAAGCCTCCGTACTTGCCTATCTATTATGGCAATGGGTACCTCTTCGTAAGATAACTTTTCTGTCACATGTACATCACTTATTGGCATGATCTTAGTAGGATTTCCTACACATTTCCGAAGCATCGAGACATGGAAAACTGGATGGACTGACTCCAAATCCGGAGGTAGATCTAATTCATAGGCAACTTTGCCCACTTTTCGTGCAATCTCATAAGGCCCAATGTATCGAGGACTAAGCTTCCCCTTTTTGCCAAATCTCATTACACCCTTCATACGCGACACTTTCAAGAATACCCAATCTTTCACTTTGAACTCCATGTCTCTTCGACAATTATCTGCATAGGACTTTTGACGACTTTGGGCTGCTAACAAACGATCTCGTATGAGCTTAACTTTCTCTATAGCTTGCTGGACTAAGTCTGGCCCTATCAATTTAGTCTCTCCTGTTTCAAACCACCCAATTGGGGATCTACACTTTCGCCCATATAAAGCTTTATACGGTGCCATTTGAATGCTGGAATGGTAACTGTTATTGTAAGCAAATTCAATGAAGGGCAAATGATCATCCCAATTTCCTCCGAAATCTAGCATACATGCTCGCAACATATCTTCCAGAGTCTGAATGGTACGTTCAGCTTGTCCATCGGTCTGTGGATGAAATGTCGTGCTAAGGCTCACTTGGGTCCCTAAACCCTCTTGGAAAGACTTCCAAAAATTACCTGTAAACTGAGTCCTTCTGTCTAAGATAATAGATACTGGAACACCATGGAGTCTCACTATCTTTTTAAGATAAAGCTTTGCATAATCTTCTGCCACATAGGTCGTTCTGACTGGCAAGAAATGAGCTGACTTTGTGAGTCTATCCACAATCACCCATATGGAATCATACTTACGTCGAGAACGGGGTAAGCCTGAAATGAAGTCCATGTTAATCACTTCCCACTTCCAAGTTGGAATTTCTATAGCTTGCAACAATCCACCCGGCTTTTGGTGCTCAATTTTCACTTGTTGACAATTAGTACATTGAGCTACGAATTCCGCTATATCTTTCTTCATTCCATTCCACCAATATATAGACTTAAGGTCATGATACATTTTCGTCGCTCCGGGGTGAACAGAATAACGGGAACAATGAGCTTCCCTCAATATCTAGTGGCGTAAATCTGCCACATCGGGAACACATAATATGCCTCTACATCGGAGAACTCCATCTCCTGAAATATTAAATGATGACTCCTCTTTCTGAGGGAGTGTATCTCTGTACTACATTAGCATGGAATCTTCGTATTGCCGCTTTTTCACTTCTGCTACTAACGACGAGACTGCTGAATTCTGCATAGTAGTTCCCTCGCTATCTGAGTCCACCACTCGAACTCCTAGGCTAGCTAACTGCTGGAGCTCATGGGCCATTTTCTTTTTCTATGGTTGTACATCACATAGACTTCCCATCGATCTCCGGCTAAGGGCATCAGCCACAACATTTGCCTTTCCGGGGTGATACAAGATATCAATGTCATAATCCTTTAGCAATTTCAACCATCGTCGTTGCCGCAAATTCAACTCTTTCTGCTTGAAGATATACTGAAGGCTCTTATGATCTGTATAAATATCCACATGAACACCATATAGATAATGTCTCCATATCTTTAATGCATGAACCACCGCGGCCAATTCTAGATCATAGGTAGGATAATTCTGCTCATGTTTCCGTAACTGCCTTGAAGCATACGCAATCACCTTACCATGTTGCATCAATACACAGCCTAGCCCAACACCTGAAGCATCACAATAAACAACATATCCTTCCAATCCCTCTGGAAGTGTCAAGACTGGGGCGGAAGTCAATCTACTTTTTAACTCTTGGAAGCTACATTCACAAAAATCTGTCCATTGAAACTTTGTTGATTTCTGGGTCAACTTTGTGAGCGATGCAGAAATAGAAGAAAAACCTTCAACAAACCTCCTGTAATAACTTGCTAAGCCCAGAAAGCTACGAGCCTCAGTAGGAGTTGTGGGCCTTGGCCAGGTCTTCACGGCCTCAATCTTTTGGCTATCCACCCGAATATCATCGGCTGCCACAATATGCCCTGAAAATGCCACCGAATTCAACCAAAACTCGCATTTGGAAAACTTTGCAAACAACTCTCGAGTTCGAAGAACTCTAAGGACAGTACGCAAATGATCTGCATGTTCTGCCTCGGATCTAGAATACACCAAGATATCGTCGATACATACGATCACAAATAAATCCAGGAAAGGCCTGAACACATTATTCATCAAATCCATAAATACCGCCGGCGCATTCGTTAGCCCAAATGACATTACTCGGAACTCAAAATGACCATATCTTGTTCTGAAGGCTGTTTTAGGGATATATTTCTCCCTAACTCTCACTTGATGATACCCGGACCTCAAATCAATCTTTGAAAACCATTTGACACCTTGCAATTGATCAAATAAATCATCAATCCTCGGAAGAGGATATTTATTCTTAATCGTCACTTTATTCAATTGCTGGTAAACAATGCACATTCTCAAAGAGTCATCTTTCTTTTGGACGAACAATACGGGTGCTCCCCACGGGGATGAACTAGGCCTAATAAAGCCTTTATCAAGCAAGTCTTTCAATTGCTCCTTCAACTCTTTCAATTCTGCGGGAGCCATTCTATAAGGAGGAATAGATATAGGCTTCGTGCTTGGCAACACATCGATAGCAAAATCAATCTCCCGCTCGGGAGGAAGGCCTGGAAGATCTTCCGGGAACACATCCCGAAATTCATTCACTACGGGAACTGACTGAAGAGTCGACGATTCAACTTCTAAATATTGAACCCGGACTAAATGATAGATACATCCCTTTGTGATCATCTTGATTGTAGATAGGAAATAAACCTACCTTTTGGTGACGCCGTATTCCCATTCCACTCTAAAACTGGTTCTCTCGGAAATTGGAAACGTACTATTTTCATTCGGCAATCAACATTGGCATAACAAGAAGCCAACCAATTCATGCCCATAATAACATCAAA
This sequence comes from Lycium barbarum, assembly GCF_019175385.1. Classification (NCBI taxonomy): domain Eukaryota; kingdom Viridiplantae; phylum Streptophyta; class Magnoliopsida; order Solanales; family Solanaceae; genus Lycium; species Lycium barbarum. The sequence continues at coordinate 87,109,543 of NC_083345.1, read as the reverse complement.
ATCCACCATTTCTAGCTCATGCAAATCAATCATGGTACGACGATCACAAATAATAATTACACAATTTCTATATACTCGGCTAGCTATTACCGATTCACCCACGGGTGTAGACACCTCAAAAGGTTTGATCGACTCCGACTTGACTTTGAATCGACCCGCAATATATAGAGTAACATATGACAATGTGGAGCCCGGATCAATCAAAGCATATACATCATGAGAGAATACCGATAATATACCTTTGACCACGTCAGGAGAAGACTCAAGATCTTGGCGTCCAGCCAAAGCATAAATATGGTACTGAGGACCGCTAGAACTGGGAACTCTCCCTCTGCCTCTACCATGGCCGACTAGCGCATGTGAACCTGGCCCCGTAGGGCGTACAGATGCTGAAGATCCGGCTACCGACCCTGATGGCTGGGTCCTAACTCTACTATGTACTGAGAGGCAATCACGCATGATATGGCCTGGTCGACCACATGAATAGCAACCATCTGAACCTGATCGGCATTGACCCCAATGCAACTTCCCACACTGGGAATATCGTGGCACGGGTGGCCTCGCCTGACTCGAATCACCTCTAAATTGGGACCCTGAAAAACTCGGACTCGGCCATGAACGAGAAGATCTATCAAATCTCTGGCCTGAAAATCGTGGAGGTGCACTGGTCATAGAATAGCCTGAATGTCTGGGGAACTGTTGCCTGTGCCCACCTCTAAACTCACTCATCGGACCCAAAGATCTATCCCTCTTCCCATGTCCCCTATCTTGCTCGCGTTCACTTCTCTGCTGTTGCAAGCTTTCTTCTAAGTTCTGAGCATGGGCCTGGATGCGCGCAATATCCATACCGTCCTGAAGGGACGCAGTCAGGCATCTATCCATCAAGTGTGGCCCTAGGCCTTTCACAAATCGGTGTACTCGGTCACCCATGTCCGCTACCATGGCCGAAGCATACCTAGCTAAGGAATTGAAGCGGAGACTATACTCTAGAGCACTCATACTACCTTGCCTCCAATTTAAGAACTTATTGGCTCTAGCTCGCTGAACTTCTAGAGGCATATAATGTCGGAGAAAAGCATTAACAAACTCTTGCCATACCGGGGGAGGTGCATTGGCTCCCCGTGAAGCCATCCAAACCATATACCATTGGATCGAGACATCTCTCAATCTATATGACGCTAGCTCAACATACCATCAATGAAATCCTGAGGGTCCTCAACATACCATCAATGAAATCCTGAGGGTCCTCTTTCGGCTTTGATCCAAAGAATTCCGGAGGGTTCAAAGTAATGAAGTCACGGGCCCTTGCACTAACAGCCCTATCACCTTGCCTTGAACTTTGCCTCTGAGTCTGGGCCGCAACCAATCGAGTCAGCAAATTAATGGCCTCTTTCACATCTTGGCCCGAAGCATCCGGTGGAGGAGCCGGAGGTGCTGGAGCTGGGGCTGAGGCTCCCTTACGCTCCTCAGTAATAGGCACTGTCTGGGAGGACTGAGATTGAGCTGCACTCTGGGACTCACTTTCCTCTACTACCGGTGGCGGTGCTCTTTCGGTCCGCTTTTCTGCCACCATCTTGCCCTTTTGGGCTGCTGTAGCCTTTCTCTTTTTGGGCATTTCTGAAATACACAACACACGGTTAAAGAACAATAATTTCTTATATCATAGCTCTATCGCACGATTTCTTATGAAGAAAGAAGGTCAATCATTCCTAAAAATGTCTGCAGCTTCTTGTTTATAAGTATGGCGCGCAACACACCCATAACTAAGACTCTACTAGACACGGCTCGTAGACACACCCTAGGACTGAACTGCTCTGATACCACTTTTGTCACGACCCATCTAGGGGGCCGCGACGAGCACCCGGTGCTAGCCCACCCGGGCGCCCCTTATCTCACACTTATGCTTACATCTAGGTGAGCCATACGATTAACCATTCATTTCTTTTCATCAATCACGCTAGTCCCATTGGACGACAACATCTTTAAATCATCATTGACATCTATGCCACATCAAATGTACATAAGCCGACGAGCCTATCAAAATGAGATACAAAATATGGGCCGACAAGGCCGGACACGTCTAACCATATACACGTGATTACGAGCCTCTAAGAAGAGTATTATCACATGAGCGGGATAGGACCCCGCTATGCCCATAATTATGTACACAAAAGAATAAGTACCCAAAAGCTATGGCTCCGAATGAAATGGAGCTCTGCTATGTAATCTCTGAGAAAGCAGCTATGGATCAAGTCTGTCTCCCTGTGCAGCTGCGAGCATGATGCAGCGTCCACAAACAAAAGGACGTCAGTATGAAGAATGTACTGAGTATGTAAAGCATGATCAATATCAATATAGAAGCATAAATAGCAACATAAGAAATAACATTGAATGGAAGATGGCAGTATCATCGTCATATGCCCTTACTTTCCTTTCAAAGGAACTTTCCATTGCTAATGCGTATTTGTGTACGTACATCATTATCCGTATTCCATAATAGTACCCGTACCATATTTGTGTTCGTATTCGTATACATTACCTTATTCACATTCATACACATAGTCATATCATATTCGTATTCATATCATATACATAACCATGCCATAGACATAGCATTTACATAGCATACCCGACCACGTTGGATCAGTGTTTCACGTACCCGACCATATATAGGCTCGGTGATCATACATACCTAGCCAACAAAAGCTCAGTGTTACACGTACCTGGCCCTGCCAAGGCTCAGTGTTGTCCATACCCAACTGCAGTGGTGTGCGCGCGTTACGTAAACATACATACTTATTTACATATCATACCCGGCCTTATAAGCTTGGGGTTCCATAATAGTCATACATAGATACATACACATACTAGCTCATAAGCATCATCACTGTTAACATCATTATCATCATCCTCATCATTATCGTCATCGATATCATTATCACTATTATCGTCATTCGTCACATCTAGATTTATAGGCTTACTCGTTATACGAGGAACTTAGTACAATCATAGCATATCAAGAATCGTGAGCTTATTAGCTCGAAAGATCAAATCATTTGAGAGATATCATAATCTTGTAGAAGATTTAGATGTTTGGACAAAGAGCCATGCCTTATGAAAGAATGGTTAGCCATGCATACCTTTCCGTCGCACTATTCTACACTTGTGCGCTCTCCTCCAATGCTAGCGTTTCTACCTTCATTAAAGTCATACTATCATTAGAATAGATAGCTAGAATATGTGACCAAAGCTAGAGAAAATCGGACAGCATCTCCCTTATTTATACAACATTCCTTCCATAACGTATTTCAACTACCAAACGTCGACAATACATTTACCATAACACAACAATAGCCTTTAGTCACTTACATTATCCATATTCTCAATTCACTTACAATTCTCCATATTCAAGATCATAACACATGATTTCGTCCATTCACATACAATGTCTAATTCACGATCTTAACGTCATTTATAACCCATTCGTGTCACAACACAACAAGAATCATGATTCAATCCAAACTATTTCTCAAAATGGCACTATTCAACATTCATTACCCATTTTACCATATTATTCTATAATCCAAGTATTTCAACTCTTCAATACCTTAAGAAACATATAAATATCATGAATCTTACCTTAGATGTCGTAGGAACGAGCCTTAGTTGATAATACTCCACTTTGAGCAAAACCCTAGTTTATCTCTATGTGGATTTCTTGACCTTGGATGATCTTTGATGGTTTTCTTACACCTGATTCCGTTGATTTGTGTTGTTGATCACCAAATATCCTTGAATTCTTATGGAATATATGTAGAGAGATGTTTTAGAGAGAAGGGGTGTGAAGTCGAAGTGAAATAAAACATAACTTGGCCCTTTCATTTATTGAGCCAAAATCTGTCCCGACCGAATATACGGACCAATATACGGTCCGTGTATATTGTACAAGCCGTATGTTTGGTCGTACATTTGGTCCAGAGACTTAAGCCATTCTGGGCTGATTATATGGTCCCAAACATACGGACCGTATAATTTATACGGCCAGTATGTTTGGCCGTATAATCCCTAATGATCCCGAAATTCATTTCGTCGATTCGTTTGATCTCCAATCTTTGTTGAACCTTCTTAACACTTGTTCAACACTTCAATACCAATCTAAGGGACGTTATCACACTTTTCCAAGACATCATTAAGTTCTCGTTAACTCATTACTCGCATTTCCTTTCCAATACTTATCAATTACTTTGCCTTATCTTAGTCAACTTTCTCGTCTTACATCGGATGCCTTTGAAATCTCACTTAGGGTCATTAAACGTCATTTCTTACTCATGGAAACATCATTCACTCGTACCCGTCACTAGTTCATTCACTTGCGTACCAACGGAAGAATTTTTTAGGTGTAACAAGAAAGCTCAAACATGAAAGTTAATCCAAGTATCTGAATACATCGGTGTGACTAAACATCTGGAAGTACCTGTATAACCTAAAGTGCCTCTGAGGGCGTATGATATGCATGCTTTCTTTTAAAAATACATATATTACAATATAACTGTTAGTGCTGTGGAACATACAACATAATCCATAATGTCAATGCTGTGGAACGTATAACCCAATCCATAATGTCAGTGCTGTGGAACGTACAACCCCATCCATATATCATATAATCCTGCGTCTGGGGTAATCTCATACCGTACCCACTGCAGTGGTGTGCACATCTACATGCCTGGCCGGCCACCTATAGTGAGGCAGAATGTGAAAAATAGCAGTACATAAATATAAATGCATGAAAGACTCGTAAAAGAATACTCTGAACTCCTCGGGGTAACACAAGATCTCCCAATAACATTATAAGCTAGTATGTCAATATAATAGATCTCTGGAAGCTATCGATATGAAACATGTGAAATCAAGGATACAATGAATCCTATATTATCTAGGAATTGAGTCTTTGGAACTCGTTCGTTTACTTCTTTCGTTCGTATCATAAGGATCATGCCAAAATGAAAGAAAGGGACAGCCTTAACATACCTTATCCGCTCCTCAAGATAACGATGTTTATGTCCCGTACTTGACAAATCTACACACAAGACCAAGTATGCAAACTATTAGACTAGAGCGTGCTTATATTCCCACCTTGAAACTAGTTCATAACTTGACAGAATTCGGGCAGCATTTCCTCTGTAAATTTAACAATCCGTCAAATTCCAATTCAAACCAAACATCAACAACTATACCAACAACAACAATATCAATACTTTAATATCAAAATATAATCAAATCCATTCCAAACTATCTCCCAAAACATCCCCTAATCTCAACTTAATCTCAATCAAATTACCGCTTTCATAACTATATTTTCTTCACTTTAAAACATTAAAACTCTTGGTAATCAATCCAATAACAAAGGTAAGAAACATATGTATACCTTGAATGAACTAGGACTCGAAAAATCAAACTTCAAATCCAACTCCTAAGCTCAGCAACTTCAATAGAGTCCTAGGAACAACTTTCTCTTCACTAGCTCGGGTTCACGAGGCTCGAATCTTGCTAAAACTTCACTAATATGTTAGGCAATGTTGGAAGGAATATATTAGGGTTTATATCTGGCTGGGGAAATGAAAAATTAGGAGAAACAATTTGCGGGATATATATATAGTAAGTGGAATAAAGCTCCACCGCATCAGAGTCAACGAGCATGATCGACGGCTCGTCAACATGTCGACGGCCATTGACTTGCACCGTCGTTCTGCCACCTAAGATTCAGGGGCCTCGGCGTGTTGATAGCGTGAAAGGACGCCACTTCAACATGTCGACAGGCCATCCCTTTGCTCCATCAAAGTGGACTGGTTCCTGGTTCCCTGAGTTGCTCCGATTCGCGTTGATTCGATTCGTTTAATTTCTAATCCTATCGTATTGTAAGGAACATATACTTGTACTTCGGTATACGTGAGGTAAGGCACTTAATATCCCATAAACCTAGGTACGAATCCCCGTACTAAGGGTATTACACAACTAGGAAGCCGTAGACTTTCTTACGACGAAGATGAAAGGCGTAACATTCTCCCTCCCCCCTCCCCTTAGAAAAATTCGTCCTCGAATGTTTATACAAGTCATGAGTTGTAAAAATTTTGGCAGAGAGTCCTCTGTAACTGTATCAGTCCAACCTGTACAAAGCAACCCAAAACAATGCCACACAGGGCCACATGTTAGAATATACAACATTTTAGCCTCACACGACCAATCATAGGGCTATACAAAACAATACTAACCATGGCCTCACATGACCAAAATAAAATAGATATGAGTATATCACATACCTAAAGTCTGAACTGCCTCGAAAGATGAGAATAGATGTGGATATCTGGTTTTCATATCATTTTTCGCTTCCCATGTCATTTCTTCAACATTATTATTCCTCAAGAGCACCTTACCAGAAGCCACATCCTTAGTCCGCAGCCGACAGACTTGTCTATCTAATATAGCCATAGGGACTTCCTCATATGATAGTTGCTCAATTACCTGAACATCATTTGTCGGTACAACTCTCGAGGGATCTCCTATGCACTTACGGAGCATGGACACATGGACTACTGGGCGTACAGACTCCAGCTCAGAAGGTAGCTCTAAAGCCTATGCTACCTTACATACTGTATGAATGATTGTATATGGCCCAATGTATCGAGGGCTTAACTTACCTTTCTTGATAAATCTCATCACTCCCTTCATAGGAGAGATCTTCAGGAAGACCTAATCGCCTACCTCAAACTCTAATTTATGTCGCTGATTATCTGCATAAGATTTCTATCGACTCTGTGCCGCTAATAACCTTTGTTGAATCACTTTCACTTTGTCAACCACTTATTGTATGAAGTCTGGGCCTACTAGCTGATTCTTTCAAACATCAAACCATCCTATTGGTGATCTACATCTTCGCCCATATAAAGGTTCGTAAGGAGCCATCTGAATACTGGAATGGTAACTGTTGTTATATGCAAACTCAATAGAGTCAAATGGTCATCCCAACTACCTCGAAAATCAATTATACAAGCCCTCAGTATATCCTCAAGTGTCTGTATAGTACACTCAGCTTGCCTATCTGTCTGCGGGTGAAATGCGGTACTAAGACTCACCTGAGTCCCCAATCCGTTCTGAAAAGATCTCCAGAAGTTAGCTGTGAACTACGCTCCTTTATCTGAAATAATAGATGTAGGAACACCATGAAGTCGGACAATCTCTCTAAGGTATAGCTTCACATAATCTTCAGCTGAATAAGTAGTTCGGACATGTAAGAAGTGGGCTGACTTTGTAAGTCTATCAACTATGACCCATATTCAATCATACTTTCATTGAGTGCGGGGAAAACCTTTAATGAAATCCATATTAATTACCTCTCATTTCCATGTCGGAATCTCAATAGCCTGCAATAAACCTCCGGGCTTCTGGTGCTCTATCTTAACTTGTTGGCAATTTGGACACTGAGCGACAAACTCTGGTATGTCCTTCTTCATACCATCCCACCAATACACTTCCTTGATATCATGGTACATTTTTGTTGTGCTCGGATGAATAGAATAGCGAGAATAGTGGGCTTCCCACATAACCTGCCGACGAAGCCCTGCAACATTAGGAACTTATAATCTACCTTTATATCTGAGTACTCCATCCTCTGTAATCACAAAGGGTGTCTTTTCTTTCTGAGGGGTTGTATCTCGATAATGAACTAAAATAGGGTCTTCATACTGACACTCCTTTATCTCAGCTACCAAAGATGACATCGCTGTATCTTGAACCATAACTCCTGTATCACCTAAGTCTATCAATAGAACTCCAAGACTGACTAGCTGACAAACTTCATGGGCTAGCTCTCTCTGCTCTGGCTATAAATATGACAAGCTACCCATGGATTTACAACTTAGAGCATCGGCTACTTTGTTGGCCTTCCCAGGATGGTACCGAATATCAACATCATAATCTTTTAGCAACTCTAGCCATTGTCTCTGACGTAGGTTCAAGTCCTTCTACTTAAATATGTACTGGAGGCTCTTATGGTCTGTATACATATATACATGGACACTGTATAAGTAGTGCCTCTACATTTTCAAAGCATGAATCACTGCAGCTAACTCAAGATCATAGGTTGGATAATTCTTCTCGTGCTTTCTCAGCTGCCTAGAAGCATAAGAAACAACCTTACCATGTTTCATTAATACACAGCCCAACCCAATACCTGAAGCATCACAATATATCACATAGCCATATGTTCCCTTTAGAAGAGTCAAGACGGGTGCTGAGGTTAATTTGTCCTTTAATATCTGAAAACTCTGCTCACATGTATCCGTCCACTGAAACTTAGCTGATTTTTGAGTCAGCTTTGTCAGTGGGGCTGAAAGAGAAGAAAATCCCTTTACGAACCTCTTATGATATCCTGCTAGACCCAAGAAACTACGTATCTCTGTTGGTGTCATGGGTCTTGGCCAATTTCTTATAACCTCAATCTTTTTTGTATCCACTCTAATGCCTTCATCTGAAATAATGTGACCAAGAAAAGCCACAAAGTTCAGCCAGAACTCACACTTAGAAAACTTCGCATATAACTCTCTATCTCGATGAACTCTAAGCACTACACGTAGATGATCTGTATGTTCAGCCTCTGACGGTGAATAAACTGGAATGCCATCTATAAATACAATCACAAACAAATTTAGGAAGGGCCTGAATACACTATTCATCAAGTCCATAAATACAACTGGAGCATTAGCTAACCCTAATGACATAACACGAAACTCATAGTGTCGATATCTAGTCCTGAATGCCATCTTGGGAATGTCTTCCTCCTTCACCCTAACCTGATGATACCTCGATCTCAAGTCTATCTTTAAAAAATACTTGGCACCCTGCAGGTGATCAAATAAGCTGTTACACCTCGGGAATTCCCCCGTGAACGTACAGTGAATAAACTAACGAAGAATACGAGTATATGATGTTTTAATAAGAAGGGAACGACGTTTGACGACCCTAAGTAAGATTTCAAAGGCAATTGCAATGAAAGGTAGGTTATGCTCCACAATGACTAATTATAGGTTTTGGAAATGTGAAAGTTGCAGGTTTGCATTCTGGCCAGTTGGTCGTAAAATGAAATACGGACCGTAAAGAGGTATACGGTCCGTAAACTGCCATGTCGTATTTTGGCTTCCAAAACTTCAAATTTCTGCCAAATGATCAAATGGTTAAATACGAGCTGAAATACGGACCGTAAAGTGGTTTACGACCCGTAAACTGTGTCCGTAAATCACCACGTCTCAGCCTGAGTTTCTGGTTCTGTTATGATTAAGTACGACCACGAAGGATGGTCCGTAAACTGGAATACGGACCGCAAACCAAGTTTGCGACCACTGTACTGTTCACTCCAGACCAGATTTTAAGTCATTAAATAAGGGATCCAAGTTTATTATTTCGTTCCCACATTTCATCCCTTCTCTCTAAAACATCTCTCTACATTTATTCCACAAGATTTCAAGGATTATTAGTCATCAACAACACAAATCAAGTGAATCAAGTGAAAGGAAACCCATTAAGATTGTTCAAGTCAAGAAAATCTTATTGAAGGAAAACTAGGGTTTTTGCTCAAGTGAAGTATTTCGACCAAGGCTCTTTCCTACAACATCTAAGGTACGATTTATGGTATTTATATGTTGTTCAAGGTAGTTGAGAGTTAAAATGCTTGGACATTAGATGAGTATAGAAAAATGGGTCATGAATGATGAATAGTGACATTTTGAGAGATAGTTTGAATTGAGTTATGAGTCATGATGTATTGTAATGTAAATGTGTTGTAAAGGATGTTGAGAACATGAGATGAGAAATGTGCGTGAATGGACATAGTCGTGCGTTATGGCCATGGATATGGATGATTGAAAAGTGAGTCTAGAATATGGATAATGTGGATGAATAATGACTATTGTTGTAGTATTGTGAATGTATTGTTGACGTTTGAGAGTTGAAATACACTATAGAGGAATGTCGTATAAATAGAGGAGACGTTGCCCGATTTTCTCTAGTTTAGTCATGTATGCTAGCTGTCGATTCTAATGATAGTATGACTTTAATGAAGGTATAAATGCAACCGTTGAAAGAGAACGTGCAAGTGGTAAATAGCCGAACGAAAAGGTATGTAAGACTAACCTTTCTTTCATAAGGCATGTTTCTTTGGCCAAACGTCTAAATCTTCTATGAGACTATGATATACTTCAAATGATTTGATCTTCCGAGCTTGTAAGCTCACGATTCTTGACTCGCTACGATCATACTAATCCCTCGTATGGCGAGTAAGCCTATAGAGATAAGTGTGATGAATGATGATAATAGTGATAATGATATTGATGATGACTATAATGGTAAGAGCGATGATGATAACGATGATGATAGTAATGATAATAGTAAAGATGCTTATAAGCTATATGTATGTATGCCCTCATAGGGCTACTATGAAACACCGAGCTTATATGGCCGGGTAGTATATGTATAGATGTACATGTATGTATGTTTACGTAACGCGCGCACACCACTGCAGTTGGGTACGGATAACACTGAGCCTTGGTAGGGCCAGGTATGTGTAACACTGAGCCTTGGTTGGCCAGGTATGTAGGACCACCGAGCCTAGCTATGGTCGGGTACGTGAAACACCGAACCTTCGGGGTCGTATGTTATGTAAATGCTATGTATATGATATGATTATGTCTATCATATGGTTACGAGTATGAATACGAATATGATATGATGTGAATGTGAATAGAGGTATGTATACGAATACGAGTACAAATACGAAATGGAAAGATCCTATGCACGGCAAGTAAGTGCCTATGACGATGATATTACTTTCTCCCATCTTGTGCTATTTCTCATGTTGTTTATTATGCTTCCATATTGATATTGATCATGCTTTACATACTCAGTACATTCTTCGTACTGACGTCCTTTTGTTTGTGGACGCTGCGTCATGCCCGTAGGTGCACAGGGAGACAGGCTCGATCCATAGCGGCATTCTCAGAGACTACCTAGCAGAGCTCCACTTCATTCGGAGCTATAGCTTTTAAGTACTTATTCTTTTGTGTACATAGTTATGGGCATAGCGGGGTCCTGTCCCGCTTATGTGATATGTTATACTCTTCTTAGAGGCTCGTAGACATGTGAATATGGTTAGATGTGTCCGGCCTGGTCGGCCTATATTTTGTATATTATTTTGATAGCCTTGACGGCTCATGTACATTGACGTGGTATAGATGCCAACCATGATATGAAAGCATTGTCGTCCAATGGGACTAGCATGAATGGTGATTTGAAATGTATGTTTAATTATGTGGCTCACCTAAATGTAAGTGAAGTGTAAGCCAAGGGGTCCCCGGGGTGGGCTAGCACCGGGCGTTCATCGCGGCCCTCTAGACGGGTCGTGACATAAGTCATCAATCCTAGGAAGTGGATACCTATTCTTTAAAGTCACTTTATTCAATTGCCTATATTCAATACACATTCACAAATAGCCATCCTTCTTTCTTAGAAATAATACCGACACTCCCCACGACGATGTACTGGGCCTAATAAAGCCTTTTTCAAGTAAATCCCTCAATTGCTCCTTCAATTCTTTCAACTCTGCAGGTGCCATTTTATAAAGAGGAATGGATATTGGCTGAGTATCTGGTAATAGATCGATAGTGAAATCAACCTCCCACTCTGGCGGAATGCCTGGAAGCTCATCTGGAAACACCTCTAGGAACTCATTAACCACAGGGACAGACTGAAGGGTCGGTGTCTCTGCTTGTACATCTTGAACCCGAACTAAGTGATAAATATATCCTTTTCTAATCATCTTACTTGCCTTAAGGTAGGAAATAAACCTACCTCTCAACAAAGTAGCATTACCCTTCCACTCTAAGACTGGCCCGTCTGGGAACTAGAATCGAACTACCTTCGTTCTACAATCAACATTAGCTTAACAGGTAGCAAATCAATCTATGCCCATAATAACATCAAAATCGATCATATCTAACTTAATCAAATATGCTATGGTGTGGCGATTACAACCTATAACTACACAACCTCGATATACTTGCCTAGCTATGATTGGGTTACCAACTGGCATAGACACCTCAAAAGGTTTAATCGACTCAGGCTCTATCCCAAATTTACCAGCAACAAATGGAGTAACATATGACAAAGTAGAACCTGGGTTAATTACTGCGTATACATCATAGGAGGAGACTGATAATATACCTGTAACAATATCAGGAGACGACTCATGATCCTGTCTACTAGCTAATGCATAGATGCTATTCTGAGGACTGCTTGAACTAGATGCTCCACCCCTTCCTCTATCACGTCCTGTTGGTGCATGAGAACCTTGCCCTGAAGGGCGCACCAATGAAGAAGAACCAGCTACGGACCCTGTAGGCTAAATAATACCTACACCACCCCTCGACGGACACTCCCTCCTCATATGACCTGGATGGTCACAACCATAACAAGCATCTAATCCCAATCAGCACCGTCCAACATGTAGTTTACCACACTAGATACACCGTGTCAAAGGTGGCCTCATCTATACTGATTCCTATCTATATTGAGAACCCGAAGCTCTAGAACTCTGACTCGCTCTAGAATAAGAAGGCCGATCAAATATCTGACCTGAAACCCGCGGAGGTGCACTCACCACCAAATAGGATGGATGCCCAAAATACTGTTGTCTCTGTCCTCCTATAATCTTACCAACAATATCTAAAGATCTAGCTCTCTTACCATGGCCCCGGTTATGCTCGCGCTTTGTCCTCCGCCGATGCTTATGATCCTCCAGATTCTGTGCATATACATATATGTGAGAAATATCTATACCTGGCAGTATCACTGATGTCATACACTCATCGATCAAATGTGGCCCTAAATTGACCACAAAATGGTGAACTCGATCTTCCGTCTCAGCCACCACAGCTGGGGTGTATCTATCCAATCAATCAAATTGTACACTGTACTCTCGAACATTGATACTGCCCTGCTTGATATGCAAGAACCTATCTGCTTGGGCCTGTCGAACTTCTAGCCGTAAGTAATGAAAAATAAAGGCCTTTGAAAACTCCTATTAAACTGCTAGAGGGGCATCCTCTCCCCTAGATAGCTCCCACGTCAGGTACTACTGCACTATAATATCACGGAGCCTATAAGAAGCCAAATCCACTTACTCAACCTCATTAGCATGCATGACCCTCAAAGTCCTCTGCATGTTATCAATAAAGTCCTGGGGGTCCATATTCTGCCTCAACCCAGAGAATTCTGGGGGATCTAAACCAAGAATTTTTTTGACCCTCTCACTAATAGCTCGGTCTGCCTAATCAACGCCAACTCCCTGACGCTAAGCCTGAGAGGCTACCATTCTAGTCAACAACTATATAGCATCCCATATATCCTGACCCGGTGTATTTGGCTGAAGGACTAGAGGCACTAGGGCAGGTACTTGAGCTAGGGCTGGCTCCCATCTAAGTTCCTCTAGTACAGGCAGGGTATGCAAATTTTGAGATGGGGCCTTACTCTGAGACTTGCCTCGAGCCCTAGTAGTTTAGGGAGTACGTCTAGTAGCCTCTCCAGTCACTGTCTTTCCCTTCTGGGCAGCTGTAGCTTTCTTTCGAGGCATCGCTAAAATCATAATAGGTTATTAGAAGCCGATCTCTTATCACACAGCTCTATTACACGATCTAAGATACAACATCCTAAATGTCCCGCAGCCTCCTATCTATAAGTGTGGTGCACAACACACCCATAAACAAGACTCTACTAGACACGGTCTGTAGAAAAGCCTAGGACAGAACTGCTCTGATACCACTTCTGTCACGACCCAAACCGATGACTCATGATGAGTGCCTTGTTACATCTCGGAAATTTCTCCATACTTGTATGATGAGTGGAATGATGAAAAGTTGAGTGAATGATGTTTTATTAAGTCGGGAATGGCTAATTAAGAATTTTTGGAAATAAGAAAGTCACGGAAAAATTTTCAGCCCAGTGGTCGTATATGGCACTATATGGCCCGTAAAGTGATTTACAGACCGTATAGTGCAATCGTCCTTCAGCATGCCAAAAATCTCAAGTTCTGCCAAGTGTTGAATATGGTTAAATACGACCCAGTTTACGGCCCGTAAACTGGTTTACGGACCGTAAACCAGGTCGTAAACTGCCATGTTCCTCAGCCAAAACTTTCTATTTTTGAAATGATTAAATACAACCATGGAGGACGAACCGTAAATCAAAATACGGTCCGTATATGGTGGTTTACGACCACTGTTCATCCCGACAAGAATTCATTAAAGACCAGATTTTGTGATTTTAAAAAGGGACTTAGACTTCATATTATTTCATTATTCATCCGACAACTCAAGAGACCTCTAGAACTCTCCAAATATTTCCTCCACAAGAATTCAAGAGAATCAAAGGGAATATCAAGATAATCACCACTAAATTCATGAAAATAAGTGTAAGAACACATCAAAGGATCTTCTAAGTCAAGAAATTCCCAAGAAGGTGGAACTAGGGTTTTGGTTAATTAAAGTATTTCAACTTAAGGATTGTTCAACCATCATCCAAGATAGGTTTCATGATTATTCCATATTGTTTGAAGTATTGGAAAGCTTAGACACTTGAAATGTGGAAGAACATAGAAATGGGTCATTATTGAGTGAATAGTGACATAAATGAATGATAGTGGAATTGAACTATGAATGTTGAAGTGTTGTGAGTACAAATACGTTATAAATGATGTTTATATCATGAAACAAGCATTAAATGCATGAAAACGCAAGGATGAGTTAGAAGTAGAAATAAGGGAAAAGTGGAGGAAAATGGTGGATTTTGCCAAATGTACGTAAATGACGATTTTCGGTTATGATATTGCGAGTAATATCATGAATGTTGGGTGTTGATTTAAAACATGAGAAAAATGGTATGAGCGAAGGAAGCGTTGTCTGAATTTTCCTAGAATTAGCGATGCGTTCTTGTAGTTAGTTTACTAATGTTGATACGAATTCTCTTATGAAGGTAACGACGTGATATCGACGGAGAACAAGTGAGCGATATCTTAACTAAACTACCAAGGTATGTGTGGCTAGTCCTTCTTTCTAATGGCATGAATCTTTTAGCTTGAGTCCCTACTCCTTTCATGAATTCTTACATTCTAAGAAGTTAAAAGCTTATACCTATGAATGTCTATATGAGATAAGTTATACGATATGATGACACTAGAATGATGATGATGTTATTCCTTGCCTACACTCAGCTTATGTACTAGTCCTTTCAAGGAGAGGCAGAATGTCCATGATGGTTCGATAATGTAATCGGGGGATCACGACCTTACGTCACCCCGATAAAGTAAAGTTGATCATGAGTCTTATATACGCATTATGATAAGATAAGTATTTTATGATAAGCATATTACTATGAGCATTTTCATAAGCATGTCATGATTGCATTCACACCGGTCCTAGTTGGCCGGGCAGACACCGCTTCGGCGGGCGGCGATACGGATACACCACGACCTACGGGCGTGGGCAGACACCACTAGTGGGCGGCATGAGATGGTACCCCGGACGCGGGCTAATATTATTGATTATCACACCGTTCCGACATGGACGGGCAGCTTGCATATGATGCATACATGTTATGATGATGAGTATGAGTAAGACAGCATGTATTACTTCATTTATGATTATGAGTCAGACCCAGATGTCTCATGTTGATGTTATCCTCATATTATTGATGTTCTTTTCATTATGTATGCCTCTCATACTCGGTACAATATTCGTACTGACGTCCTTTCTTCGGACGCTGTGTTCATGCCCACAGGTAGACAGGGAGGAGAGCTTGGCCCAGGTCCTCAGTAGCTGTCAGCTGATAGATAACACTCCATTGTTCGAAGGTGCTTATGGCTATTGTTTTGATGTACATTCATATATGCATATTTTGGGCATGACGGAGTCTTGTTCCGTCTATGTATTCATTATGTTAGTAGAGGCTCGTAGATACACAGTGTGGGTTAGATGGTCTCACAAGATGTTTTCATATGTATGTATATTATTTTGATGGCCAAGAGGCAAATGTATATAAAGTATTTATGTTTTAATTAAATATGATTTTCCTACAATTGGTATGTAAAGTTGATAAAAGAGTATCAAATGAGCAAGACAAGCAGTAGAGTAAGCAGTGCTCGGAAATTGCTCCAGGTACCCGTCGCGGCCCCTAGCTGGGTCGTTACAGAAGTGGTATCAGAGCAGTTCGCCCTAGGAAGTGTCTACGAGTCGTGTCTAGTAGAGTCTTATTTATGGTGTGTTGCACGCCACGCTAATAAACAAGAGGCTACAGGGCATTTAGGAAAATGACCATTCTTCTTCTCATAAGATCGTGCGATAGAGCCATGTCTAGGATTATATCATTCCTAAAAGTGTGTTATGGTTTCAGAAAATGTCGTCGAAAGGAAAAGCTACAGCTGCCCAGAAAGGCAAAGCTACGACGAAGAAGCGGGCAGAAAGGGAGCCTCCGGCGGAGGTAGAGGAAAGTGAATCGCAAAGTGAGGCCGCGCCCAATGTAGAAGAGCAGGGAGGAGCCTCAGCTCCGATTCCTCCACCGGGTGCTTCGGGTCAACAAGTGTCCGAGGCCATACATTTATTGACGCAGTTGGTTGCCGCTCAGGCACAACGACAGAATGCGGGCCCAAGTGATCGTTCGGCTAGTACAAGAGCCCGTGATTTCCTTACTCTAAACCCTCCAGAATTTTTCGGGTCGAAGCCGGATAAGGACCTACAAGGTTTTATCGATGAGATGTTGCGGACGCTGAAACTTATGCATGCTTCTGAGATCGAATCCGTGGAATTGGCCTCATATAGACTTCGTGACGTGGCGGTGCTATGGTATAAGAATTGGGTGATAACAAGAGGAGAGAATGCTCCACCTCTCGTTTGGCAAGAGTTTGTGGATGCCTTTATTCGTCACTACTTGCCACCTGAAGTCTGCCGAGCTAGAGCGGACAGGTTCTTGAATTTGAAACAGGGAAGCATGAGTGCCCGAGAGTATAGTATGCAATTTAACTTATTGGCCCGGTATGCTCCGACTATGGTGGCTGACATGGGAGACCGAGTCTATAGATTTGTGAGTGGTTTGGGGCCACATCTGTACAGAGATTGTTTGATAGCCTCTTTGCAAGATGGGATGGATATTTCCCGGATACAGGCCCATGCTCAGAACCTCGAGGAACGACAACGACAGCAGAGAAGTGATCGTGAGGGTGACAGAAGACAAGGTAAGAGGGCTAGATCTATGGGGGAGAGCAGTGAGTACCGAGGGGGACCGAGACAGACGCATTCCAGGCACTCAGGTCAGTCAGCGACCAGTGCACCTCCCAGATTCTCGGATAGGAAATTTGATCATTCTTTTCAGTTAGGCCAGGGGCAGAGTTCGAGGGCCTCAGATTCGCAGTCAAGGGGAGACTTTAGCCAGAGGAGACCTTCAGTACCGCGGTGTAGCCAGTGTGGCAAATTTCATTCCGGACAGTGTCGTCAGGGTTCGGATGCTTGCTATGCTTGCGGGCAGGTTTATCATATGATGAGAGATTGCCCTTCAGCGAGGGATAGAGCGGGGACTCAGCCTATAGGTTCAGCAGCGGGTTCTTCTTCAGCACGCCCGACAACCCAGACTCCTCAAACTACAGCAGGCAGAGGCAGAGGTAGAGGGGGAGCATCTACTTCAGGTGTTGTTCAGCCCCGTGTATATGTCTTAGCTGGGCGACAGGATCTTGAGTCTTCCCCAGATGTTGTCACAGGTACCTTGACTATATTTTCCCGTGACGTATATGCTCTGATTGATCCGGGTTATACCTTCTCATATATTACTCCGTATATCGCTGATTGTGTTGGGGTGAGACCTGAGCCAATTAAACCTTTTGAGGTATTCACTTCGGTTGGTGATCCTGTAATAGCGAGGAAAGTATATAAGAACTGTGTAGTCATTATATGTGATCGTCAGACAAGGGCTGATTTGATTGAACTTGAGATGATAGATTTTGACGTAATTATGGGTATGGACTGGTTGGCATCGTGCTATGCTAATGTTTGTTGCCGGACAAAGGTAGTTCGATTCCAATTTCCGGGAGAGCCCATACTCGAGTGGAAGGGTAATACAGTTTCCCCAAAGGGTAGTTTTATTTCCTACCTTAAGGCGAGAAAGATGATAGCCAAAGGTTATATTTGTCATCTAGTTCGGGTTCATGACACGGAAGCGGAAGTGCCAATATTCTAGTCTGTCCCGGTAGTGAATGAATTCCCAGATGTGTTTCCCGACGAGTTACCAGGCCTTCCTCCAGAAAGGGAGATTGATTTCGCCATTGATGTATTACCAAACACCGAGCCTATTTCTATTCCTCCATATCGAATGGCTCCAGCAGAACTGAAAGAGCTAAAAGCACAGCTAAAAGATTTACTTGAGAAGGGGTTTATAAGGCCTAGTTCCTTGCCATGGGGAGCACCAGTCTTGTTCGTAAGGAAGAAGGATGGTTCGTTACGAATGTGTATTGATTACAGACAGCTGAACAAAGTGACGGTGAAGAATAGATATCCCCTTCCTAGAATTGACGACTTGTTCGATCAATTGCAAGGTGCTAAATGGTTCTCCAAGATAGATCTGAGATCGGGTTATCATCAGGTGAGAATTAGGGAAGCAGATATTCCCAAGACTGCCTTCAGGACAAGATATGGTCACTACGAGTTTCGAGTAATGTTGTTCGGGTTGACGAATGCCCCGGCAGTGTTCATGAATTTAATGAATAATGTGTTCAGGCCGTTCTTGGACCTTTTTGTGATAGTGTTTATCGATGGTATCCTGGTATATTCTCGCACAGAATCAGAACATCCAGATCATCTAAGAATTGTTCTTGGCCTTCTTCGAGATCGAGAATTGTATGCAAAGTTTTCGAAGTGCGAGTTTTGGCTAAACTCAGTGGCATTTCTAGGTCATGTTATTTCAGATGATGGTATCCGAGTCGACACTCAGAAAATAGAAGCTGTGAAGACTTGGCCAAGACCTACGACGCCTACAGAAGTTCGTAGTTTCCTTGGGTTAGCAGGATATTATAGAAGATTTGTAGAGGGCTTCTCATCTATTTCAGCCCCATTGACAAAGTTAACCCAGAAGTCGGCTAAATTCCAGTGGAGTGATGCCTGTGAGCGTAGCTTTCAAGAGTTGAAAAACAGGTGACCTCAGCGCCAGTGCTAATACTTCCAGAAGGATCAGATGGCTATGTAGTATATTGTGACGCCTCCGGTGTGGGATTAGGATGTGTATTGATGCAGAATGGGAAAGTTATTGCATATGCTTCGAGACAGTTGCGAAAACATGAACAGAATTATCCCACTCATGATCTTGAGCTAGCTGCGGTCATTCATGCATTGAAAATATGGAGACACTACTTATATGGTGTGCACGTGGACATCTATAGGGATCACAAAATCCTTCAATATATTTTCAAACAGAAGGAGTTGAACCTGCGGCAAAGGCGATGGCTGGAATTACTGAAGGATTACGATGTGAACATTCTATATCATCTAGGGAAGGCGAATGTAGTAGCGGATGCACTTAGCCGCCGATCGATGGGTAGTTTGTGTGGAGTTCCTTCGGAAAAGCGAGAAATGGTTCGTGAGGTCCATCTGTTAGCAAGTCTCGGCGTACGGCCAATTGATTCAGGAGATGCAGGTATTAGCGTCAATGACCCCACAGTTTCATCATTGAATCTAGAAGTGAAGGAACGACAATATTAAGACCCTCAGTTAAGCCACTATCGAGATCTATCTCAGGAAAAGGAAAAGTCTCCATTCGAAGTTTCCATAGAAGGGGTTCTTAGATATCGAGGCCGGCTATGTGTACCGAATGTGGCAAACTTGCGCCAACGGATTTTAGAGGAAGCACATTATTCCCGGTATTCTATTCATCCAGGTGCAACTAAGATGTACCATGATCTTAAATCGATATATTGGTGGGATGGCATGAAGCGAGGCATAGCAGAATTTGTAGCACAGTGCCCAAATTACCAGCAAGTGAAGGCCGAGCATCAAAGGCCAGGAGGCTTATTGCAAGCAATGGAAATCCCTACGTGGAAATGTGAAGAAATTAATATGGATTTTGTGGTAGGATTACCCCGTACGCAAGGGAAGTACGATTCTATATGGGTGACCGTGGATAGACTCACGAAAACAGCCCATTTTCTCCCCGTTAGAACTACATATTCAGCGGAAGATTATGCTAAATTGTATCTCAAGGAGATGGTACGACTTCACGGTATTCCTTTGGCCATTATCACAGACAGAGGGGCACAGTTCACAGCCAAATTCTGGAAGTCCTTCCAAGTAGGTCTAGGTACCCAAGTTAAGCTCAGCACGGCGTTCCATCTGCAGACCGACGGACAAGCCGAGCGTACTATTCAGACCTTGGAAGATATGCTACGAGCGTGTGTGCTGGACTTTGGTGGTAGTTGGGATGATCATTTTCCTCTTATCGAATTTGCCTACAACAACAGCTATCATTCCAGCATTCAAATGGCCCCGTATGAGGCCTTATATGGAAGAAAATGCAGATCTCCAATTGCATGGTTGTAAACCGGAGAAGTACAATTGATAGGCCCCGACTTGATCCAACAAGCAGTTGAAAAGGTTAAAGTGATTCGAGACCGACTGTTAACAGCTCAAAGTCGCCAAAAGTCTTATGTAGATAATCGCCAACGAGACTTGGAATTTCAAGTGGGCGATTGGGTGTTCCTGAAGGTATCGCCGATGAAGGGAGTGATGAGATTTGGCAAGAAGGGAAAGCTAAGTCCCAGATATATCGGACCCTACCAAATCATTCGCAAGGTGAGTCGAGTAGCCTATGAATTGGACTTGCCTTCAGAGCTCGAATCCGTGCATCCAGTGTTCCATGTTTCGATGCTCCACAAGTGTATTGGAGACCCAACACGAATAGTTCCAGTTGATGATGTGCAAGTAACAGAGAAGCTAACATACGAGGAAATGCCCATTTCCATTTTGGATAGACAAGTACGAAGGCTTCCAAATAAAGAGGTTGCTTCAGTCAAAGTTTTATGGCGGAACAATAATCGGGAAGAAATGACTTGGGAAGCGGAGGAGAAGATGAAATCTATGTACCCCCATTTGTTCCAATCCCTAGAAGAGATTCAAGATGAGACGTCGATGCTGTGAGGTATGTATGTTTCAATTTTATGTTTTTGGTCGTGTGTGGCCATAAATGTGTTGATATTGTGATATGGCCCTGTGAGGCGAAGATATTGTGGGTTGTTGTAATGGAAAGGTAGTGTCCAAATTACAAGGGAAACTCTGGCAAAATTTTTCCAGAATCCCCGAGCGTTGAACATTCGAGGACGAATGTTCCAAAAGGGGGGAAGAATGTTACACCTCGGAAATTTCTCCGTACTTGTATGATGAGTGGAATGATAAAAAGTTGAGTGAATGATGTTTTATTAAGTCGGGAATGGCTAATTAAGAATTTTTGGAAATAAGAAAGTCACGAAAAAATTTTCAGCCCAGTGGTCGTATATGGCACTATACGGCCCGTAAAGTGATTTACAGACCGTATAGTGCAATCGTCCTTCAGCTTGCCAAAAATCTCAAGTTCTGCCAAGTGTTTAATATGGTTAAATACGACCCAGTTTACGGCCCGTAAACTGGTTTACGGATCGTAAACCAGGTCGTAAACTGCCATGTTCCTCAGCCAAAACTTTCTGTTTTTGAAATGATTAAATACGGCCATGGAGGACGAACCGTAAATCAAAATACGGTCCGTATATGGTGGTTTACGACCACTGTTCATCCCGACAAGAATTCATTAAAGACCAGATTTTGTGATTTTAAAAAGGGACTTAGACTTCATATTATTTCATTATTCATCCAACAACTCAAGAGACCTCTAGAACTCTTCAAATATTTCCTCCACAAGAATGCAAGAGAATCAAAGGGAATATCCAGATCATCACCACTAAATTCGTGAAAATAAGTGTAAGAACACATCAAAGGATCTTCTAAGTCAAGAAATTCCCAAGAAGGTGGAACTAGGGTTTTGGTTAATTGAAGTATTTCAACTTAAGGATTGTTCAACCATCATCCAAGGTAAGTTTCATGATTATTCTATGTTGTTTGAAGTATTGAAAAGCTTAGACACTTGAAATGTGGAAGAACATAGAAATGGGTCATTATTGACTGAATAGTGACATAAACGAATGATAGTGGAATTGAACTATGAATGTTGAAGTGTTGTGAGTACAAATACGTTATAAATGATGTTTATATCATGAAACAAGCATTAAATGCATGAAAACGCAAGGATGAGTTAGAAGTAGAAATAAGGAAAAGTGGAGGAAAATGGTGGATTTTTCCAAATGTACGTAAATGACGATTGTCGATTATGATATTGCGAGTAATATCATGAATGTTGGGAGTTGATATAAAACATGAGAAAAATGGTATGAGCAAAGGAAGCGTTGTCCGAATTTTCCTAGAATTAGCGATGCGTTCTTGTAGTTAGTTTACTAATGTTGATACGAATTCTCTTATGAAGGTAACGACGTGATATCGACGGAGAACAAGTGAGCGATATCTTAGCTAAACGACCAAGGTATGTGAGGCTAGTCCTTCTTTCTAATGGCATGAATCTTTTAGCTTGAGTCCCTACTCCTTTCATGAATTCTTACATTCTAAGAAGTTAAAAGCTTATACCTATGAATGTCTATATGAGATAAGTTATACGATATGATGACACTAGAATGATGATGATGTTATTCCTTGCCTACACTCACTGTATGTATTAGTCCTTTCAAGGTGAGGCAAAATGTCCATGATGGTTCCATAATGTAATCGGGGGATCACGACCTTACGTCACCCCGATAAAGTAAAGTTGATCATGAGTCTTATATACACATTATGATAAGATAAGTATTTTATGATAAGAATATTACTATGAGCATTTTCATAAGCATGTCATGATTGCATTCACACCGGGCCTAGTTGGCCGGGCAGACACCGCTTCGGCGGGCGGCGATACGGATACACCACGACCTACAGGCATGGGCAGACACCACTAGTGGGCGGCATGAGATGGTACCCCGGACGCGGGCTAATATTATTGATTATCACACCGTTTCGACATGGACGGGCAGCTTGCATATGATGCATACATGTTATGATGATGAGTATGAGTAAGACAGCATGTATTACTTCATTTATGATTACCAGTCAGATCCAGATGTCTCATGTTGATGTTATCCTCATATTATTGATGTTCCTTTCATTATGTATGCCTCTCATACTCGGTACAATATTCGTACTGACTTCCTTTCTTCGGACGCTGTGTTCATGCCCACAGGTAGACAGGGAGGAGAGCTTGGCCCAGGTCCTCAGTAGCTGTCAGCTGATTTTCCTACAATTGGTATGTAAAATTGATAAAAGAGTATCAAATGAGCAAGACAAGCAGTAGAGTAAGCAGTGCTCGGTAATTGCTCCGGGTACTCGTCGCGGCCCCTAGCTGGGTCGTGACATGCCTAACCCCTACTGACAAGACACCCTTATACCTGTACCCGAATCTCACTGAACAACAGGGTGGCCTATATATAACTTATAACGGAACTATAATGACTCCTGTAAGAACAACACCATGAACTCACAACCACCTATACATATATACTAAAAATAACAATGCAAGCCGACTAGGTCGCCACATATGTTGTACAACAAAATAAGAGCCGACGATGCTACATAACATCCCAACTACATACAACTGTCTACAGACCTCTAATGGAATACAAATCTGTAGAAAGGACGAGACAGGGCTCCGTTGTACCGATTTATACATATCAAAAATAGCCTACAACAAATAAACTGTAGCTTCGAGGCAAATGGAGCGCACTGACTACAGCTGGGTGGAAGTCCTACTGAGCTAGACCGCATGTCTATCTACCTGAACCATTGGGCATGAACGCAACCCCCTGAGCAATAGGGGAGTCAGTACGAATAACGTACCGAGCATATAAGGCATAAGAGCAACATATACATAAGATTCATGAAATAAAGCTAAAACATAGAAGTTAATCTAAGTATCTGAATACATCGGTGTGACTGAACATCTAGAAGTACATGTATAACTCTATATAACTGAAAGTGTCTCTGAGGGCATATGATATGTATGCTTTTCTTTAAAAATACATAGATCATAACAGAACTGTTAGCGCTGTGGAACATACAGCACAATCCATAATGTCAGTGCTGTGGAACGTATAGCCCGATCCATTATGTCAGTGCTGTGGAACGTACAACCCGATCCATATATCATATCATCCCGCATCCGGGGTAATCTCATACTGTACCCACTACAGGGGCAGTCACATCTACGTGCCTGCCCAGCGGACGTGCATGAAAAATAGCTATACATATATATAAGTGCATGAAAGACTCTTAAATGAATATTCTGAACTCCTCGGGGTAACATAAGATATCCCAGTAACAAAAGAAGATAGTATGTTAATATAATAGATCTATGGGAGCTATAGATAAGAAACATATGAAATCAAAGATACAATGAATCCTATACTATCTACGAATAGAGGCTTTGGAACTCGCTCGTTTACTTCTTTCGTTTGTATCATAAGGATCATGCAAAAATGAAAGAAAGGGACAGCCTTAACATACCTTATCCGCGCCTCAAGCTAACTATGCTTACGTCCCGTGCTTGACAAATCTACACACAAGACCAAGTATGCAAATTATTAGACTAGAAAGTGCTTATATTCCCACCATTAAACTAGTTCATAACTTGATGGAATTCGGGCAGCATTTCCTCTGTAAAATTAGCAATCCCTCAAATTTCAATTCAACCCAAACATCAACAACAATATCAATACTTGCATATCAGAATTTAATCAAATCCATTCCAAAATATCTCCCAAAACAATCCCTAATCTCAACTTAAACTCAATCAACTTACCGCTTTCATAACTATATTTTCTTCACCTGGTAAGCAATCAAATAACAAAGGTAAGAATCATATGCATACCTTAAAAGAACTAGGACTCTAAAAATCAAACTTCAAATCCAACTCCTAAGCTCAACAACTTCAATAGAGCCCTAGGAACAAATTTCTCTTCACTAGCTCAGGTTCACGAGGCTTGAATCTTGCTAAAACTTCACTAATATATTGGGCAATGTTGGGAGGAATATATTAGGTTTTATATCTGGTTGGGGAAATGAAAAATGAGGAGAAAAAATGTGTGGGCTATATATATAGTAAGTGGAATAAAGCTCCACCGCCTTAGGGTTGACGAGCAGGGTCGACGGCTCGTCAACACGTCGACGGCCGTCGACTTGCGCCATTGTTATGCTACCCAAGATTGAGGGGCCTCGGCATGTTGACAGCGTGAAAGGACGCCACGTCAACATGTCGACGGGCAGTCCCTTTGCACCGTCAAAGTGGACTGGTTCCTGGTTCCCTAAGTTGCTCCGATTCGCGTTGATTCGATCCATTTAACTTCTAATCCTATTGTATTGTAAGAAACATATACTTTTATTTCAGTATACGTGAGGTAAGGCACTTAATATCTCATAAACCTGGATACGAATCCCCGTACTAAGGGTATACACAACTAGGAAGCCATAGACTTTCTTACGACGAAGACGAGAGGCGTAACAAGCCCAAAGATGCAAGATTTGTATTCCGCCATATTGTTCATGAAGGGAAATCTGATTTTTCCTAAGATACGGTAGTGCTGACCTATCTCGGAAACCAAAATTGCTCCTATTCTGACTCCTTTGAAATTTGACGCTCCGTCAAAGAACATCCTCCATCTTGAATAAGGCTATGAAATATCTTCCCTTGCTAACAACACTTCCTCATCGGGAAAATATGTTGTGAACGGCTTGTATTCTTTGTCTATGGGATTCTATTCAAGGTGATCTACCAAGGCTTGTCCCTTGATGGTCTTCTGAGTTATGTATATGATATTAAACTCACTAAACAAGATCTACCATTTTGCTAATTTCCCGATGGGCATCGGCTTTTGGAAGATGTATTTGAGTGGATCCATCCCTGAGATCAAGTACGTGGTGTACGCAGATAGGTAGTGCCTTAACATTTGTGCGATCCATGTAAAAGCACAGCATGTGCGTACCAACAAAGTGTACCTTGCCTCGTACGGTGTGAATTTCTTGCTTAGGTAGTAAATGGCTTGTTTCTTCTTACTTGTCTCATCATGTTGTTCCAACACACATCCGAACGCACCATCTAATATGGATAAGTACAGCAATAGAGGTTTTCCTTGTTCTGGCGGGACCAATACGGGTGGACTAGACAAGTACTCCTTAATTTTGTTGAAGGCCTTCTGACAATCTTCTGTCCATTTTGTGGCAGCATTGTTTTAGCAGCTTAAATATGGGTTCGCAAATCACTGTCGACTGTGCGATGAAAGAGCCTTCCGAAGAAACTCATCATGTCTTTCTTACTCTTCGGGGGAGGCAAGTCTTGGATTGTCTTGATTTTTGAAGGATCCAACTCTATACCATTTCTGCTAACAATGAATCCCAATAATTTTCCAGTGGGAACTCCAAATGCACATTTTGCTAGACTCAACTTCGAGTTGTACCTCTGCAATCATTCAAAGAACTTCCTTAGGTCAGTAAAATGATCTAACTCTTTCGAGATTTGATAATGACACCATCCACGTAGACTTTGATATGTTTATGAATCATATTATGGAACAAAGTAGTCATGGCCCTCATATAGGTCGCACCAGCGTTCTTGAGGCCGAATGGCATTACTAAGTAGCAATGCACTCCCTATGGAGTGGTAAACACCATCTTTTATGCATCATCCTTATGCATCAAAATCTGATGATATCCCGCAAAGCAATCGACAAATGACTGCAACTCAAGTTTTGGACAATTATCGATGAGTATATGGATGTTCGGAAGGGGGAAGTCATCCTTAGGACTAGCTTTGTTGAGATCCCAATAATCCACACATATCCTAATTTTCCATCCTTCTTTGGGATGGGCACAATGTTGGCCAACCAAGAAGGGTAGTTTGTAACCCTCACGACATTTGCTTAAATCTGCATAGTGACTTCCGCTTTTATCGTTAAACTCAAATCGAGCTTGAATTTCCTTGGCTTTTGCTTGACCGGTGGGCGGGTGGGATCAGTTGGTAGCCTATGAGTGATGATATTGATGCTCAACCCGGGTATGTCTTCATAGGACAAAGAAAATATGTCGACATACTGCTTAAGCAATTCCACCAATTCTTGCTTCTGTTCAGCTTCTAAGTGTATGCTGATCCGAGTTTCCTTTACTGTTTCTTCGTCTTCAAAGTTAAATATCTCAGTTTCATCCAAATTTTTTTTTAATTCTCGAGTTGCTCAATCTCTTGCAGAAGATTCTCAGGCATCATGCTTTTATCGTATTCCTCATAATCTTGTTCACCGTTTGTACTTTGCTAAATGGTTTTGCTACATGTCATAATCGTAGAATGATTATTTTTAGTAGTTTGAGTGCTGAAAAATAAAAACGAGTATAAGTAAGATATGATATTTTTAATAGAAATGCATTTTCATTAAAGAAGCATTCAATGCTTTTAAAGAAAGAGGCAGATGACAAAAGAGCACAGGCATGATTCAAGCCTCAATTAATCATGCTATTTTGAAAACAAACTACAGTTCCACACTACTAAGACTCCCGGTGAACCATGGATGGGCTAATGGTCCAATTCTGCAAGATCTCCCCTGGTTCGACATCACGAATAGTCGGTGTCTTGGCATCTTCTTCAGTCTCCTCACAGCAATCCTTGATCATTATCATGAACAGGTTCTCCCTTCCTTCTACGATATCCTTATTGATATCTAGCCCGATCATCTGACCCTTGATAGGAACTTGCTCTGGCACAAATATTCTTTTGATGCGCTAGTTGCTCTAAACATAGGCTCATACCCAATCCTAAAAGTACCCTTCTGCTGCTTCAGCTGGATTGGTTCAGTTATGCCATCAGATTTTCGGCCTAACCTGAACTTTGGCTGGTAGTCGTACTTTAACATATCTGAAGCTACCATCTTTTCATGCTCGGCATCTTCATTTCATCAAATCCTACCATCTCACCTATTTTTATAGCTTGCATGATTTCCACAGCATGAAAGGTAGCTCTATCTAATTCTCCCATTTATTTAATGATCGATATCGATCGTTCAGAATTGACGGGGTGGCTAAGTTCTCCCTGAACTACGATTTTCTCCCAACCTTATTCAAATTTTAAACACTGATGCAATGTCGATCCATGGCCTTCCAAACAACAAGTTATAAGTTGACGATATGTCCATCACTTGGAAAAGGATCGGGAACTCCACGGACCCAATTTGCAAATGTAGATATATTTCTCCAATGACACTCCTTTGTGTCCCATCAAAAGCTCGGACCTTCATACGACTTTCTTTCATTTCTCCTGTGTCCATCTTCAAATTTCTTAAAGTGTTGAGAGGGCAAATGTTACACCCGGAACCTCCTTCAACAAGTACCCTGGATACAAACTTATCTCCACACCTCACGGTGATGTGAAGTGCTTTGTTGTGTTCTGTTCCTTCTGGTAGGAGCTTATCATTGCGAAAAGAAATCTTTTTTGCTTCAACCATCTGTACAATTGTTGTGGCTAGTGTTTCATTCGTCATCTCATTCGATATGCTTACTCCACTCAACACCTTAACTAAAGTGTCTCTGTGGGATTCATAACTCATCAACAAGGACATGATCAATAGTTGGGCTGGTGTCTTCTTCAACTGTTCTTCAATTGAATAATCTTTGGTTTGCATCTTCTTCCATAATTCTGCTGCCTCAGCATCAGTAATGTTTCTCCTTTGATTGTGCGCTTCGCCTGAACTTTCTCTGTTTGGATCCTCCAAAACATATCATCTTCCTGACCTTGTCATCCCATGGGCGACTACAGTTTCCATCATCTTAGCCTTCCCTTTCGATTGATAGTCTTATGGGACTGCCCTAGAATCATAATCTTGCTTTCTTGTGACAACAGTGGTCACCACGGATCTTGGTTAGTATGTATGGACAATTACTGGCGCCCTCAACTATTTCGTGATGATGGGAGTAGTTGGGGATGTTGCGAAAAATGCCCCTGTGTTTCCAAAGGGCACAATGGTTCCCTCCAAGTCATATTCGTCATCAAATGATATCATATTAACCGCCGGGTTGTTGTTCACATTCGGGGGCGCTGCAGTACATTGAATTGCTCCACTCCTGATCAAAACTTCAACCCAGTTTTTAAAACCAAAGCATTCCTCGGTGTCATGTTCCTGAATTCCTGAGTGATATGCGCAATGTTTGTTCCCATCAAGGTATCAAGGAATTGGGTTCGGGATTTCTCCTTCAATTAGTTGCAACAATCCTGCTGTTCCCAAACTTTCAAATAATAGGCTAAAGGCTCGGCTATAGGGGTGTAGGTTCGGGTATTTCTGACTTCGGGAGTTGGGCGAGGTCTTGGGGCATATGCTGGTCTATTTTGGTGGACGGGTGCTTGGATAGGGGTGTAATATCTTGGAGGGTTTTGGTAAGTGGGGGCTCGTGGTTGGTTGTTATGCGGTTAGGCGAAATCCCCTGCCATGTCCTGCCTTTCAGCCTAACAAGATTTTTGTAGAGTTTTCCCTGTAACAAGGACTACTTTTGTTTCTACACCTGTCTCAATTTATCAACACAAAACCCTACATCGACCATATATACCATGCACATACAACATAATTTAAGCGATTCTGTACCATCCATCAAATTACACATCACAACAGTGTGTACTCCATAATACCATTGTTCACTTGGTTAGCATTTGCAACATGAGTTAAAGTCATCTCCATAAGCAGGAATAACAATCACGTCAGAATGATCCTAAAAGAAGTTCAAGCTCTATAGCACAATCTAGAATCAAGAAGAATGAGAAGCACCTAAAATGTCCCGGTAGTCACTAATCCATACAGGTGGCCAGTATGCATGAAGAAGACTTAACTAGACACAGCTCCACAGACACAGACACATCCTAGGACACATATAAACCTAGGCTCTGATTCAAAGCTTTTTACGCTCCAAAACCCACCCTAGACGTGACCGGCATCCGATGTCATGAATAGTATTTGAAGAACCTAAAAGATGTAATAACAATGCTTGAACCTGCCAGGTTCAATATTCACCTCCAACAGTTTATAAAATACAAAGAATAAAATCATGATATATGAATTAAATTAGCGGAAGTCATTAATATTATAAAACTTAGTCAAAACGTATCACAAGCCTAAGAGTTAAACAACTCGACAACTACACACAAGAATGTTTACTATGGAGCTTCTAAGATAAAGAATGATTGTCCGACACCTCAGGGCGCGGCCCGCTAAAAAGCTAAAATAAGGAATAAATATAATGAGGGTGTCCCATGAATGAATATGTGGGCTCACCAAGTCAGCAACAACAACAAGTCCTCCCTAAGCGCCTGGAGTATCAAGAATCAGCTCTTCTCCGTTACCTAACATACCATCAAAAACAACAATGGTATGCCTGAGTGCTTCGTACTCAGTGAGTGCCTTAGGAACAACAAGTAATACGAAAATAGAGTACAATAATACTTAAAGAAATCAGTTCTGAAACCCATGTGAAATCGATGTAAAAACAGTTATTCAATTTGAGTATCTCAATAAGAATTATCAAAACCGATTATAAAGCCTCTTGTCAAGTTACAACTTTAAATTATGCCTTTCAAATTGATCATGATTGTCAACAATAGTTCCATGAGATAATAAGAATATCACAAATGCTAATACAGGCCCAAGAATCAATCACATCGAAGGGATGACCGTAGAGTCTCCCTAAACACAGCGCACCACACCGGAATATGTAATTCTCGGTGGCTATCCTTCCTCCCGAATAGCTAGGCATAAACCACACTCCGGGTAGTGAACCCAGTAGTGGCCACTCTTTCTCCCGAATGGCTAGGAAATTACCACACTAGGATCCATAGTGGCTACCCTTCCTCCCGAGTAGCTAGGCCAGACACAACAACAAAGTTCATAGCATAGAAGCTGATTCACAATTTCTCTGAAAGTATATCACACCATCAATTAGCATTAAAGTTCATTATGCCATATCGTAAAATAAATCATTTCAATGAATGTCTTGAAAATGTTTACACTTCTTTAACCAAGATTTAAATGTCATAATTCATCATGAAAACATTAATACCAATCCTTAGCCATCATTATTGATTATCTCTTATAGAGGAAAAAATGATTATGATTTCATATACGTATATAGAGGATAATACAATCAAGGTTTAATGTGGGCTTGTCCCCTCACGCACACCAACCATAATCAAAGCAAGGAATTGAGTTCAAAAGCCTGAAAAGTTCACCTTTTTATTGAATAATGAACTTTTAAAAGGAGATGTACATCCAAAACAAGTTTCCAAAAAGAGACATACGTCCAAAGAAGGTTTTCAAAAGAGACATATTGTTACACCTCAGAAAAATTTCATGTCGTCATGTGATAGATAGACTAATGCAGGGTGAGACGAATGTGATGTTTCTATAAGTAAGAAAGGTTTTTTAGCGATCCTAGTTAAGATTTCAAAGATGTTAGAAGTAAGAGGAGAAAGATCGTTAAGAAGGGCAAAGTATATGTTGTGTTTTGGAAAGTTTCGTAAAGTACCGAGCTAATGTTGACTTAATGATGTCTTAAAGAAGAGTTTTAACTCTCCTTAGATTGGTAATGAAGTGTTAAACAAGTGTTAAGAAGGTTCCATAAGGATTGGAGATCACACGAAACGACGGAAACCATTTCAGTGAAGTGGAGTTATACGACCACTTATATGGTCCGTATAACTTTATACGGTCTGTATAAGGGGTCCGTATAACCCCCAGCAGGAAGATGTTTTTCATGATGGCGAACCACGGCCACTTATACGGATCGTACAAAGTTATACGGACCGTATAAGTGTCTGTATAACACCCGACGGGCTGAGTTATTTTTCAAGTATATAAATGTGATCCCACTTCATTATTTTCATTTTTCACACTTCTCCACTTCTCTCCAAGTATCTATAACATTCCATACATTTCATATACAAGAATCCAAGGGAAATCAAAGGCCCATATCATTAATCCAAGGGAATCAAGTATAAGGAAGCTCTTAGGGGTTGCTAGAGTCAAGAAAACTTTATGGATTGAAGCTAGGATTTTTCTTCAAGTGAAGTATTTCCATCCAAAGGTTATTACTACTCAATAAAAGATAATTTTTATGATAATTTTATGTTATTTGGACTATGGAGAGGTTGAAAGACTTGGGTAGAAGAAGAAAGTAGAAAATAAGGTCTAAATGTAGCTTTTATGATGTTTATGAGTAGTAATCTATATGGAGTCATGATTATTAGTATGATATGGATATAATCTTGTTATGGAAGGTAATAATGGTAATGAAGAAGCATCATATGTAAATGTGCTAAAATGGGTATGAAGTTGCTAGTATGAGTTGAACATGGGGGCGAATCTTGAAGGCTTAGTGTAATGTGATTGCTTGATTGGATATTATGAGTGTATTATGGATGTTATTGTGGTTGTTGGGAGTTGTTTTGTGATATGGTGGGGAAATGCTGTCCAATTTTCATTAGACTATGAATTATTCTAGTTTGAATTTAAAAGTATCATTAAGGCGTAACCATTGTATGAACCCTTCTAAATGTAGATTATTCAAGCTTCAACGGTGAACGTTAGACAGTTAAGAAGACAAAGAGGTATGTAAGGCTAACCCTTCTTTCAGTAAGGCATGGTTCCTTGGCTATATATATATATATATCCTTTCATGAGTTCTATAACGTCCTCCAAATGATTCTATCTCTAAAGCTACTAAAGCTCACGATCCACGATACTTTCATGATTTTCATTGCATCCTTTATGTGATAGTTGACCCTCCAAGGATAGACGTAACCAAAAACGATAATGGTAGTGATGTTGATGATACTTATGGACACTTAAGTATATGTTTCTAAGTATGTATGACTATTATGTAACACTGAACTTATATGGCCGGGTGTGATATCTATTGCGCGCGCACCACTGCAGTTGGGTACGGGTACCACTGAGCCTTGGTAGGGCCAGGTATGTATAATCACAGAGCCTTGTCATAACCGGGTATATGAAAACACCGAACCTTCATGATCGGTTATGCTATGGATATGAATCTATATATGAATACGGATACGACCATATGGATACGGATATAGATATATATATATATATATGTTTGTATATATGTACACGAGCACATATTAGAAATGGAAGGTCCCTATGAAAGACCAGTAAGTAATGATGATGATGGCTTTACTATCTCTCGATTCACCCATCTTATGTTGTTTCTTATGCTGTCTCTTATGCTCCTATTATGATGTTTATTATGCTTTACATACTCAGTACAATATTCGTACAGACGTCTTTTTGTCTGTGGATGCTGCGTCATGCCCGCAGGTGGCCAGGGGGACAGGTTTGAGCCATAGCTTTCTTATTCAGGTACTACTTAGAGGAGCTCCATTTCATCCGGAGCTACAGCTTTTGGTATTATTCTTTTGTGTACATAAATGGGCACGACGGGGTCCTCTCCCGCCAATATGATGTTACCTACTCTTCTTAGAGGCTCGTAGACAGTTGTATATGGTTAGATATCTTGAAGCCTTGTCAGCTTATATTTTGTATATAATTTTGATGGCCTCGTCGGCTTATCTACATTGATGTGGGCATAGTTGTTAATGATGATATAAATGTATTGTTTCCCAATAAGTTTATCATTGTTGATGTATAGCATTCATGAGTAAGATATGTGGTCCACCTAGATGTGAATACGAATGTACGATAAGAGGTACCCAGGTGGGTTAGCACCGGGGGCCCGTCATGGCCCTCGGGTCGGGTCGTGACACATATCTTAATTCCTGCTCAAGCGTACTTCCCACAATCCAACAATTATTCTACAATAGTTTTAGATAGGAGAGATTAGAACTCTAACCTATTTCTACCATAAACCCTTCTTATCAGTGAAAGCTAGGGTTTTCATGACTAGAATGGGTTCTTGAACATTTGATGAATCAATCATGGATTCTAATCCATAGGATAACCTACACTAGTCTAAACCCTTTCAATAACATCAAAAAATTCAAGGATCATACCTTATTGATGGAATCTCAACGTCTCCAAATGTCCCTTTCTTCTTCTCTTTCTTGGGTTTCAAGAATCTAGGGTTTTTGGAAGATGAACTAGTGCTAATTTGATGCTAGATTGATGAACTAATGATGGGAATTGATCAATAACTTACCTTATATGTTTTGGGGAAACCCTAGGGTTGTTTCCTCTCAAAAAGTTGGCCAAAACGAAGTGGGAATGAATATAATAAAGTTAGGCCTTTATAAAATTCGGGAAAAATCACTTTAGGCATAAAATGGCCTGGTGCGTCGCCTGGGGCGTCGCCTGGGGCGTCGCCCAGGGCGGCGCACATAGGGTATCTATTTCGACGGCATCCAAATTTTGAATTTCCTGAAAATTTGGCCTAAGGCGCCGCTCGGGGCGTCGCGTTTGCCTAATTTTACACTGCACAGATGATGTTAAGTAAAATGCGCATAACTACTAGCACAGAGCTCCGTTGGAGCTAGATGACCTACCGTTGGAAGGGTATTTCAAAGATATACAACTTTCTTGAGACAGGTTATCCCAAATTCCCAACCTATTTTCACGAAACTGGCTCAGAAGTTAGGCTTACTGAAATTTAGACAATTTTGAGAACTCTTACGAACTTCACTATTTGGGTTGACTTCAAAACGACTGCTTATCGCCCAAATTCTTTCACACCCCAACCTTGGTATGGCGTGACTGGAACTCGGCACCCTACGGGAATCGAGTGAACCAAACTGTAACTCACGTTTTCTGTATCTTGAAAGGCAACATAAGACCAATGTACTTTAAGCCATAGGGGCACAAGCCGAAAAGATAACATACTTACGTCTTCAAACTAATCTCAAGTGCATGTGCCGGTAAGGCTATCCCTAATAATGATACAACATAGTATAAGTCCAGATAATTTATAAGATATCTAACTGTGCATATATGTCTATGAGCCTCTACAGGAGTACATGACATTAAGCGGCCGGAACAGGGCCTCGCCACACCCATGCAAATGCATATGCAGCCATGCTGACTCACAGGGCCACTCCGAAACAAGTGGAGTGCCATGACTCTGCCTGCTGAGCTGGTATCCTTACTAAAAGATTCGTCAAGCGGTATCTCGAGACCTGCGGGCATGAAATACAGCGACCCCAGCAAAGGGACGTTAGTACAAGCAATGTACTGAGTATGCAAGGCGGAAAGTGCAACAAAATAGCTATATACTAAAGATGAGAAGAATAAGAATCAACCTGGCATTTCTGAACTACCAATGGAAATCTAGCATATGTGTACATACCTCTTCATCTTTTTGTGATCTTTACTAGGTCTATATACCCTACCATAGTCCTGGTTACCTTAACATCAAACGTTATCTGAACATGTGTTGCAGCATGCAACCCGATCCATATATGCTACATGTCTCTCTATACTCTCGCATGCTTAACCATGTCTATGTACAGTGCTATGCCTTTATCTTACTAATCATCCTATACTAACTGCCCAACTGATCAGTGGTAACTGCCCGATCGACAGCAGACCGATTATCGTCCGACGGTAGAGCGCAACTGTCCGACTGATCAACAGTAACTGCCCGACCGGCCGTAGAACGGTGGTAACTGTCCGACTGGCTGCAGTCCAGTGGTAAATATATACATCTGCCCAACTGGTCATACACCAGTGGTAATTATAATCAACATCATAACTAAACTTCTACAAGTAATCTCTGTGCACTTCACGTGGTCATCACTTAACCCGTAGGGTCTACATAATCATATAAGACTTATAAGCACAACTCAGGCTATTGGTACTTCTTCCCACTTGAATAGACTATAACCAATTCCTAAGAAACAACATGAACCTCTCTTCAAACATTAAATACCTCATTAGAGATCCTCTGCTAGCACTCTATTCATGTCCTATAAAACATTCCTTAAGAGCCTCTTCCTAAACTCATTGGATTATTATTATGGAATCGTCATCACGAACACGTTTTACCTTGAATGAACAAAGTCATAAGATGAGATCAATATCAATGAATAACATCAATATCCATAAAATAAGCTCAAGGATATCACACGAATATTGGGAACTGTAAGCTTTGGTACTTTTAGAAACGAGTTTATTGAAGATGTCATATATATAGGTTCACAACAAAGGAATCATGCCTTAAGAAAGAAAGGTTTATCCTTAACATACCTTTCGGTCTTCTTAGTCACCCAACGTTTATTCTCCCAAGCTCGTATGTCTACATATATATCATTTATACTATCATTAGACTCGTTGCCACACACT
Organism: Lycium barbarum; assembly: GCF_019175385.1. Lineage (NCBI taxonomy): Eukaryota > Viridiplantae > Streptophyta > Magnoliopsida > Solanales > Solanaceae > Lycium > Lycium barbarum. Next base: position 87,072,960 of record NC_083345.1, on the reverse strand, counting down.
TGTCTCAAGTATTTAAATGAAACCCCTTTTTGAATCTGCCAAAATCCAGGCAGCATCTCCCCTTGTTTATTTGCCCAGCCCGAAATCATAATCTGGTAACCAACAACAATACCAACATCAACCACCATATTATCAATACCAATATATTCCACAAAATATCCCACACGATATTTGTCCAATTTTTCCACCAACAAATCCACTATATGATTATTCTACAACTCTACTTCGGTAAATAAACTTATATCCATATCAATAAGAAGAGATTCATACCTTATTCCCGCTAGTACCACGATATCTCCAATATTTTCCTTGAATTCCAACCAAGATTCATCGCAATACGATAGTATAATCGCAACTACGCACTGTCCAAATCTAAATCCGGAGATTATACTTAATTCGTGTTAAAATCTAGTGGACAGAAGTTGGGAGAATTTTCTAGAAGATTTGGAAAATATTTGGAGAATTCTTGGCTGAAAAATGCGGTTTAGGATCAGATTTGATCCTTAAATAGTGGGTTAAATTCGGGTCGGGTCACTATAGCAGTACTGTAGCAAGTCGGTTACTGTAGCAGCTTAGTTAGTATAGCAGCATTTCTGCTCTGTCAGCCTAACTTGTAACGTCCATAATTCTCCACTTCGATGTCGTATCGACGAGCGATTTAGTGCGTTGGAAACTAGACTCGACGAAATTCATCTTAGGATTTTGAAACACCTTAAAACTCTCAATATACTAGGAGATATACCCCTCCAAAGTTGACCCAAAATTCTTTCCAAAATTTTACCGATTTCCAAATTTTCGACAAACTTATTTTCTTCGATTTGCTTGGTCCTCGAATCTTTCGAAACTATCCACACATGATATTCATCATTAATCATACTTGATAATAGTCATGTCTTTCGGTTCCAAGGTCGTCCTTCTCAATTATGACTTACGAGATCGTAATTCATCCTTTACTCATACAATATACTTAATAATATTTCTTTCCTCCTAATCCAAAGTTGTTTTACTTAGCCATAGCTCGACATACTTATGTTCAAATTTACTAAGTGCTTCTCTGAAAGTACGGGGTGTAACACTCACCCCGAAGGGATTAACATAGCTAAAATATCATCTTATTACTAGTTTTACACATTCACACCTAACCCAAATTCACGGGGTGTTACATTATCCCCCCCCCCCCCCCTTAGGATTATTCATCCACGAATGAATGTGTGATGGCCTAGGATTCCTTACTACACCTCAAATTTTAGAATTTCAAGCGTTCTTTAGTAAAGAGGATCATTCTCAAAGATAACATACAACTAACCACATAATGAATACATCATTCAAGCCTAAACACATGGATGAGGTATTTGTACCTCAAATCTAAACTTTTACAGGGAATACACAATCGAAAGGTTCAACACATACCTGCAGTAGGGAATAAATGAAGGTAACACGGCGTGAGTGGCACTACAACAACTAGATAGAACCATGCCCCCTTTGAGTTCATCCCATAAGTCTTAAGATACGGCGTAAGTCTATCCCGAGGTTTTAGCAATATCACTTTTTCACTCTATAACGGGTCCATCAGCAAAATTCAAGCCTAACTATTTCTGATTGACAATCCAAAGTTTCATAACACCCGGAAAGTTAGTCTATCCCCAAAAATCACATCAAAATTCACTATTTCTGATTCAAACACTTCAAAAGTAGTCTCACAACCCTTAACTACAACGACCTAGTCTCTATATATTCTAGAGGCGATAACAAGGACGCTAGCAGGGTTATTCATAGAAAAAGGGTGTCAACAATTGTTCGGTTCCCTACATAAATCAAAGGGTAAAGTACAAAGTCACATAAGAAGGATTTTGAAGCTGGATCGATCAACGACTACACGTCAAGAGAACAAATAGAGACAATACATGTGACCACAACATCTGAGACTCCAGCCACCCCCCTACGAGCAAAATCATGAAGTAGAGCTTTCTTTGAACTAAATGACCCCGGAAATATAAAAATACATCTACACCCAAATAGGAACAACATAGTCCTCACGGGGATTCAAACGACTAGAACACTCAAGTCTCAACATGAATAAGGGGGTTTCTAACTTCATCTCACTTTCCCAAGAGTTAGATACTCAAAAGGTTCAACACGTATATGCTTTGACTAGGAGCGCACAATATAACAATCTAGTCCATATACTCTGACAAGGAGGCTAATTCAACAACACATGATTCAAGCCTAACTTACCTTATGCCAAAACTGAGAGTAACAAATTAAAGCCTAGATCAACTCCATCATCTTCTTAAATCATTATCGCACAACCGGTTGTTTTCGAGTTTCAAGCCTAAAAATATAGTTCTTCCACTAAACATCAAGATAGCACAGATCTTTTAACTCAATAAGAATATAACCCCAATGTATGAAAATTCTTAATTCACTAAAAGAGACTCTCAATTGTTCCCTTCATCCTAACCTCCAACACTTGAAACACATCACATCTTAATTATTCCTTTCAGCCTAATAAGAATTTTGTAGAGTTTTTCCTATAACAAGGACTACTTTTGTTTCTACACCTGTCTCAATTAATCAACACAAAACCCTACATCGACCATATATGCCATGCACCTACAACACAATTTCAGCGACTCTGTACCATCCATCAAATTACACATCACAACAATGTGCTTTCCATAATACCATTGTTCACATGGTTAGCATTTGCAACATGAGTTAAAGTCATCTCCATAAGCACGAGTTACAATCACGTCAGAATGATCCTAAAAGAAGTTCAAGCTCTATAGCACAATCTAGAATCAAGAAGAATAAGAAGCACCTAAAATGTCCTGGTAGTCATTCATCCATATAGGTGGTCAGTCTGCATGAAGAAGACTCAACTAGACACATCCTAGGACACGTATAGACCTAGGCTCTGATACCAAGCTAGTAACGCTCCAAAACACACCTTAGACGTGACCGGCATCCGATGTCATGAACAATATTGGAAGAAACTAAAAGATGTAATAACAACGCTTGAACCCGCCAGGTTCAATACTGTTACACCTTGGAATATTCCCCATTAACGTACAATGAGTAGGCTAGTGAAGGGCCCGACGTATACGATGTTGTGATAAGAAAGAACTAGTATTTGATGATCCTAATCGAGATTCAAAGACATTTGACGTAAGAGAAGAAGGTTGTTAAGGAAAGCAAAGGATATGTTGCATGTCGGGTAAGAATTATGAGCGACATGTTAACGATGGCATAATGATGTATTAGAGAAGAGTGATAATGTCCCTTAGATTTATATTGAGGATTTAAACAAGTGTCAAGAAGGTTCCATAAGGATTGGAGATCAAACGAGTCGACGAGAACGAAATCGGAACAACTAGGCATTATACGGCCCAACATACTGGCCGTATAAATTATACTGGTCTTATGTTAGGCCGTATATTTAGCCAAGAGGGGCATCACTCACTGGACCAAACATACGGCCATACATACGGCCCGTATAAATTGTACGGACCGTATGTTGGTCCGTATATCTTGGTCGAGACTGATTTCATGATTTAATATAAAGACCCCTCTCTCATTTCATTTCCACTCTCCACTCTTCAAACCTCTAGAACACTCTTCATTATTCATCCACAAGAAACCAAGGGAAATCCATGATCAACTACCTCAAAACCACGACATCAAGTGTATGAAACCTAACAAAAGTTCATCTACACCAAGAAAACTCAAGGGAAGTGAGTTAGGGTTTTGGTGCAAGAAGAGAAGTTCCACTCAAGGGTTGTTCATCCATCATCTAAGGCGATTTTTATGATCATTCTTGTTTGTTTAAGGTGTTGAAAGTTAAAAACACTTGGATTGTAGAAAGATATAGGAAATGGGTTATAAATGAGTGGATAGTGCATTGTTGAGTAGTAGTTTCGGGCGAATTATGAATATTGGTATGTTGTGATTGTAAATATGTTATGAATGACGTTTAGAACATGAAAAAGTATTATATGTGAGAAGATGCAATAATGAACTATGACCATGATTATGGAGAGATTGGAGTGAAATGGCGAAATGCGAATAATGTAGATGAATGATGATTGTTGCCTATTATATACGAATGATTGGGAGTTGATATAGAATATGGGAAAATTTGTATAAACAAAGGAAATGCTGCCCAATTTTCTTTAGCGTTCTTAAGTACGTTTAAGTAATCGATTAGCTAATGTTCATGCGACTTCTCTTGAAGGTAGAAACGTGGGCATTGAAGGAGAACGAGCAAGCAATAGATTAGTTAAACTTAAAAGGTATGTGAGGCTAGTCCTTTCTTTCTATGGCATGAATCCTATAGCATGACTTCTCCTTCCTTTTCATGATTCTCCTACATTCCGGAAGACTAATAGCCTATGTTCATGTATAGCTACATGACCTAAGAGATATATTGTGAGCCCAATAATGATGATGATGAGTTTAAGTCTAAAGATTCTAGAGATTATGAGATGATGTTCCTGTATAGTTAATGATGTTGTTCATTGCACACACTCACCTTATATACTATTTCCTTCAAGGTGAGGCAGAATGTTTATAAATGCTCCATAAAGGAATCGGGGGTTCACGACCTTATGTCACCCCGATAGAGTATAATTGTATTAAGTTTCCAGTCATGCGTTATGGTAATGTTATGATGAGAACATGATAAGTCTATGATATGTACATGATGCTATCACACCGCACCTATATGGCCAGGCAGACACCGCTAAGGCGGGCAGCGTATACACCATGTCCAGATGTCATGGGCAGACAGCACTAGTGGGCGGCATGATATGGTACCCCGGACGCGGGAGGCCTGGACACAGGCTAATGATTATCACACCGTACCTATATGGTCGGGCAGCTTGTACATTTATGCATACATGATATGATGATGACTATGAGTAAGCCAACATGTGTTATTTCTTTTATAAGTGACAGTCATATACAGTTGCTCCTTATTGATGCTTTCTTTATCTTATTGATGTATTTTCCTTACTTATGCCTCTCATACTCAATACAATGTTCGTAATACCATCCGTTTTCTTTGGACGCTGTGTTCATGTCCACAGGTAGACAGTGAGGTGAGCTTGATCCAGACTCATAGGAGCCAGTAGCTGATTTGAGAGCACTCCATTATTCCAAAGGTGCTTTTCATTATTCTTTTGTGTACATATGTATATTTTGGGCACAACGGGGTCCTGTCCCGTCCCTATGTCTAGCACTCTAGTAGAGGCTCGTAGATACACAGTGTGGGTGATATGGTCTCACGAGGTTACTACTGTATATACATATATATATATATATATATATATATATATATATATATATATATATATATATATATATATATTATCATTTTGATAGCCGAAAGGCTTATGTATATAAAAGTATTTATGTTCTCAAATGGAAGATGATTTTCTTATGATTTGAGTATGAACTTGATGAAAGAACGTTTAATGAGTATGATGAGTAGTAGAACGAGTGGTGCTCGGTGGTTAGCCCCGGGTACCCGTCACGGCCCCTAGCCGGGTCGTGACAAATATTCACCTCCAACAGTTTATAAAATAAATACAATAAAATCATGATATATGAATTAAATCAGCGGAAGTCATTAATATTATAAAACTTAGTCAAAACGTATCACATGCCTAAGAGTTAAACAACTCGACAACTACCCACAAGAATGTTTACTATGGAGCTTCTAAGATAAAGAATGATTGTCTGACACCTTGGGGCGCAACCCGCTAAAAAGCTAAAATAAGGAATAAATATAATGAGGGTGTCCCACGAATGAATATGTGGGCTCACCAAGTCAGCAGCAACAACAAGTCCTCCCTAAGCACCTGGAGTATCAAGAACCAGCTCTTCTCCGTTACCTAACATACCATCAAAAACAACAATGGTATGCCTGAGTGCTTCGTACTCAGTGAGTGCCTTGGGAACAACAAGTAATACGAAAATAGAGTACAATAATACTTAAAGAAATCAGTTCTGAAACCCATGTGGAATCGATGTAAAAACAGTTATTCAACTTGAGTATCTCAATAAGAATTATCAAAACCGATTATAAAGCCTCTTGTCAAGCTACAACTTTCAATTATGCCTTTCAAATTGATCATGATTGTCAACAATAGTTCCATGAGATAATATGAATATCACACATGCCAATACAGGCCCAAGAATCAATTACATCAAAGGGATGACCGTAGAGGCTCCCTAAACACAGCGCACCACACCGGCATATGTAATTCTCGGTGGCCATCCTTCCTCCCGAATAGCTAGGCATAAACCACACTCTGGGTAGCGAACCCGGTAGTGGCCACTTTTCCTCCCGAATGGCTAGGCAATTACCACACTAGGATCCATAGTGGCTACCCTTCCTCCCGAGTAGCTAGGTCAGACACAACAACAAAGTTCATAGCATAGAAGCCAATTCACAATTTGTCTCAAAGTATGTCACACCATCAATTAGCATTAAAGTTAATTATGCCATATCGTAAAGATAAATCATTTCAATGAATGTCTTGAAAATGTTTACACTTCTTTAACCAATCAAGGTTTAATGTGGGCTTGTCCCCTCACGCACCCCAACCATAATCAAAGAAAGGAATAGAGTTCAAAAGCGTGAAAAGTTCACCTTTTTATTCAATAAAGAACTTTTAAAAGGAGATATACATCCAAAACTTGTTTCCAAAAAGAGACATATGTCCAAAGAAGGTTTTCAAAAGAGACATACCTTAATTCCCACTCAATCGTACTTCGCATAATCCAACAATTATTCTATAGTAGTTTTAGATAGGAGAGATTAGAACTCTAACCTATTTCCACCTATAAACCCTTCTTACCAACAAAAGCTCGGGTTTTCATGACTAGAACGTGTTCTTGAACACTTGACAAATCAATCATGGATTCTAATCCATATGATAACCTACACTAATCTAAACCCTTTCAATAACATCAAAAAAGTCAAGGATCATACCTTATTGAAGGAATCTCAACGTCTCCAAACATCCCTTTCTTCTTCTCTTTCATGGGTTTCAAGAATCTAACGTTTTTGGAAGATGAACTAGCATTAATTTGATGTTATATTGATGAACTAATGATAGGAATTGATCAATAACTTGCCTTATATGTTTTGGGGAAACCCTAGGGTTGTTTCCTCTCAAAAAGTTGGCCAAAACGAAGTGGGAATGAATATAATAAAGTTAGGCCTTTATAAAATTCGGGAAAAATCGCTTCAGGCATAAAATGGCCTGGTGCGTCACCTGGGGCGTCGCCCAGGGCAGTGTACACAGTGTATCTATTTCAACGGCATCCAAATTTTGAATTTCCTGAAAATTTGGCTTGGGGCGCCGCTGGGGTGCCGCGTTTGCCTAATTTTACACTACACAGATGATGTTCAGTGAAATGGGCATAAATCCTAGCACAGAGCTCTGTTAGAGCTGGGCGACCTACCGTTGGAAAGGTATTTCAAAGATATACAACTTTCATAAGGGAAGGTTTCCAAGATTCCCAACAATTTTCACGAAACTGGCTTAGAAGTCAGACCTACTGAAATTTTGACGAGTTTGAGAACTCTTACGAACTTCACTATATGGGTTGACTTCAAAAAGCCTACTTATCACCTAAATTCACACCGAATGGATTAATATAGCTAAAATATCTTATTTTTACTAGTTCTACACATTCACACCTAACCCAAATTCACCGGGTGTTACAATTTTGGAACCAGTGAATCCAAGTATGAAAAGTGAGGTGGGTTCGGGAAGGTAGTCACAGTGAGATGGGTCAAGTCCCGAACTTGGCGCAGTCCACCTTTTGATTCGTCAAGTTGTAGCTTGAGTAGAGCGATCTCTTCTTCGTCATTCAAATTAATTATCTCTCTTGAGATTCTTGGATATTCATTCGCTGTGGTAAGGTTAGCAGTTGGGTTGACTTCGTTGGTGAAAGTTATTTTTTCCTTAGACCTCAAATTATGGTGTGATTCGGCTTGTTTGAAGATCAACACAAGTCAACCTCTGTAGGGGGGACAAAAATGAAATAACGACAATTGGAAAACAAAAATGTTAGTCCGGGAAGCTTTAGAAAGAGCAGAGCTACCTGTTTAATCAAGTAATTACGTCAAGTTGACGTGCAAAAAAGTGTGTCCTAATTGTGGGGCCTCTGTTTTCCAGAGGTAAGCCTACGTTACACACAAATTGGTAATGATGATCCTTGTTTGACACATTCTATGATTTTTTAGAGCAAACATAACTTCCAGAGCCCGTGATTATATGAGTTTGAATCCTCCGGAGTTTTTCGGGTCAAAGCAGAGTGAAGACCCGCAAAGTTTTATTGATGAAATGTTGAGGACGTTGAAGATTATTCATGCCTCCGAAACTGAATCTGTGGAGTTGGCATCTTATAAACTCCGATATGTGGCGGTATTGTGGTACAATAATTGGCTAGCATCAAGAAAAGAAAATGCACCTCTTCCCGTTTGGCAAGAATTTGTAGATGCCTTCGTCCACCTATTTGCCACCCGAGGTCCGCCGAGCTAGAGCAGATAGATTTTTAAATTTGAAACACGGGAATATGAGTACTCGGGAGTATAGCCTTCAATTCAATTCATTGGCTAGATATGCCCCGACTATGGTGGCCGATATGGGAGATAGAGTGCACAGGTTTGTGAGTGTCTTAGGGCCACATTTATTTAAGGATTGTTTAATGGCTTCGTTGTAAGATGGGATGGATATTTCCCGAATACAAGCCCATGCCCAGAATTTAGAAGGACAACAACACCCGCAAAGGGGTGATCGTGACATTGATAGAAGGCAAAGCAAGAGAGCCAGATCTATGGGGGCAGGTAGCGATTATAGAGGGGGATCAAGGCAACTTATTCCAGACATTCAGGCCAGTCAGTGACTAGTGTGCCTCCACGATTTGCAGATAGGAGATTTGGTCGCTCTTTTCCTTCAGGACAGGGTCAGAGTTCGAGAGCTTCGGGTTCTCAGTTTGGGGGTGATTATAGTCAGAGGAGACCACCAGTTCCACAATGTAGCCAGTGCAGGAAATTACACTCAGGGCCATGTCGCCAGGGCACAGATGCTTGCTATGTTTGTGGACAGACTGGGCACTTGATACGGGATTGCCCCTCGAGGTATGGCAGAGGTGGGGCTCAGCCCACAGGATCAGCAGCTAGTTCCTCTTCAGTGCGCCCAGCAGGACAGACTCCCCAAATTTCAGCAGGTCGAGGTAGAGGCAGAGGGGTAGAATCTACTTCAGGTGCCACTCATCCCCGTGCGTGCGCTTTAGTCGGACGACAGGATCTTGAGTCCTCCTCGGATGTGGTTACAGGCACATTATCTATATTTTCCCATGATGTATATGCATTGATAGATCTGGGTTCTACCTTGTCTTATATTACCCCGTATGTTGCTGGTTGTATTGGGGTGAAACCTGAGCCAATCAAATCTTTTGAGATATCTACTCTGGTTGGTGATCCTGTGATAGCTAGACAAGTGTATAAAAATTGTGTACTTGTGATATGCAATCGCCAGACCAAAGCTGATTTAATTGAGCTGGAAATGTTATATTTCGATGTGATTATGGGTATGGATTGGTTGGCCTCATGTTATGCTAATGTTTATTGTCGGATGAAAATAGTTCGGTTTCAATTATCGGGAGAGCCCGTGCTTGAATGGAAGGGTAATACGGCATCTCCAACAGGTAGGTTTATTTCCTACCTTGAAGCAAGAAAGATGATAGCTAAAGGCTATATTTATCACTTAGTTCGAGTTCATGATATCGAAGCAAAGTCGCCAACTTTCCAATCCATTTCGGTAGTGAATGAATTTCTGAATGTATTTCCAGATGAGCTTCCAGGTCTTCCTCCAGAAAGAGAGATTGATTTTGCCATTGATGTGTTGCCGGACACCAAGCCTATTTCTATTCCTCCTTATCGAATGGCACCGGCAGAATTGAAAGAGCTAAAGGCACAGTTGAAAGATTTGCTTGAGAAGGGATTTATTAGACCCAGTTCATCACCGTGGGGAGCACCAGTCTTGTTCATGAGAAAGAAAGATGGTTCCCTATGAATGTGCATCGATTATAGGCAGTTGAACAAGGTGACAATAAAGAACAAATATCCTCTCCCAAGGATTGATGATTTGTTTGATCAACTACAGGGTGCCAAGTGGTTTTCCAAAATAGACTTGAGGTCAGGGTATCACCAAGTGAGAGTTAGAGAAGAAGATATTCCCAAAACAGCCTTCAGAATGAGATATGGCCATTATGAATTCCGGGTGATATCGTTTGGGTTGGCTAATGCTCCGGCGGTGTTCATGAATTTAATGAATAATGTATTCAGGCCTCTCTTGGACTTATTTGTGATAGTATTCATTAATGATATTCTGGTATACTCTCGCACGGAATCATAACATGCAGATCATTTACGTATTGTTCTTGGAATTCTTCGAATCCGAGCATTATATGCAAAATTTTCAAAGTGCGAGTTTTGGCTGAATTCTGTGACATTTCTGAGTCATGTTATTTTAGATGATGGTATTCGAGTTGATACTCAGAAAATCGAAGCTGTGAAGACTTGGCCAAGGCCTACAACGCCTATAGAGGTCCGTAGTTTTCTGGGATTGGCAGGTTACTATAGAAGGTTCGTAGAGGGATTTTCGTCTATTTCAGCCCCATTGACGAAGCTAGCCCAGAAGTCAGTTACATTTCAGTGGAATGATGCTTGTGAACGCAGCTTCCAAGAGTTGAAGGACAGATTAACCTCAACCCCAGTCTTAACACTTCCAGAAGGGTCAGATGGTTATGTTGTGTACTGTGATGCTTCCGGTGCTGGGTTAGGATTTGTGTTAATGCAGCATGATAGAGTCATTTCTTATGCTTCGAGGCAGCTGCGGAAACATGAAAAGAACTACCCAACCCATGATCTTGAATTGGCTGCAGTTATTCATGCATTAAAAGTGTGGAGACATTACTTGTATGGCGTGCATGTTGATATCTATACAGATCACAAGAGTCTTCAATACATTTTAAAACAGAAGGAGTTGAATCTGCAGCAGAGGCGATGGTTAGAACTATTGAAAGATTATGATGTGGGCATTTTATACCACCCCGAAAAGGCAAATGTAGTACCTAATGCGCTTAGCCGCCAATCAATGGGCAGCCTATGTGAAGTTCCTCCGGAGAAGAAAGAATTAATTCATGAGCTCCACCAACTGGCTAACCTTTACGTGTAATTGATTCGAGTAGTGCAGGGATTGGTATTAATGATCCCACAGTTTCGTCCCTGAATATGGAAGTGAAAGAGCGACAATATGAAGATCCTCAGTTGAGCCATTATAGAGACGTATTTCATGAAAAAGAGAAGTCTCCATTCGAAATCTCCACAGATGGAATTCTTAGATACCGAGGCAGGCTATGTGTGTCGAATGTCACAGAATTGCGCCGTCGAATTCTAGAAGAAGCCCATTATTCTTGGTATTCTATTCACCCAGGTGCAACAAAGATGTATCACGATCTCAAATTGATATATTGGTGGGATGGCATGAAGAGAGACATAGCAGAATTTGTAGCCCAATGTCCAAATTGCCAGCAAGTAAAAATCGAACATCAAAAGCTAGGAGGATTATGGCAAGCAATGGAAATCCCTAATTGGAAATGGGAAGTGATCAACATGGATTTTATTGTGGGGTTACCTTGTTCTCGAGGCAAGTATGATTCCATATAGGTGATCGTGGACAGACTCACGAAAGCAGCTCATTTTCTTCTAGTCAGAACCACATACTCAGCAAAAGATTATGCGAGGTTGTATCTCAAACAGATTGTGCGACTCCATGGTATTCCACTATCCATTATCACAGATAGAGGAGCGCAATTTATAGCCAAGTTCTGGAAGTCTTTTCAATAAGGTCTAGGTACCCAAGTGAAGCTTAGCACGACATTTCATCCGCAGTCCGATGGACAAGCCGAATGTACCATTCAGACTTTGGAAGATATGCTACGAGCATGTGTACTAGATTTCAGTGGTAGTTGGGATGGTCACTTACCTCTGATTGAGTTCTCATATAATAATAGCTATCATTCCAGTATCCAAATGGCTCCGTATGAATCTTTATATGGAAGGAAGTGTAGATCCCCAATTGGATGGTTTGAAATAGGAGAAGTACAGCTGATAGGCCCTGAATTGATTCAGCAAGCGGTAGAAAAAGTCAACGTGATCCGAGATCGATTATTGACAGCCCAAAGTCGCCAAAAGTCTTATGCGGACAACCGCTGGCGAGACTTAGAATTTCAAATTGATGACTGGGTATTTTTGAAGGTGTCGCCAATGAAAGGGGTGATGAGATTTGGTAAGAAAGGAAAATTATGTCCTCGATACATTGGACCCTATAAAATTATCCGCAAGGTGGGTCATGTAGCCTACGAATTGGAGTTGCCATCAGAGCTTGAATCAGTCCATCCAATCTTCCATGTCTTAATGCTCCGCAAGTGTGTTGTTGATCCTACGAGGATTGTCCCAATAGATGATGTTCAAGTGACAGAAAAGCTAGCATACGAAGAAGTGCCCATTGCCATATTAGAAAGGCAAGTACAAAGATTTCGAAATAAGGAAGTAGCTTCAGTCAAAGTCTTGTGGCGAAATAACAACCGAGAAGAAATGACTTGGGAAGCGGAAGGGAAAATGAAATCCACATATCCGGACTTATTCCAACCCCCAGGAGAGATTCAAGATGAAACACTAACATTATGAGGTATGTATTCTTTCTTTTCATGCTTTTGGTCGTGTGTGGCCAATTTATAGTGCTATTTTGTTATGGCCCTGTGAGGCAATATTATTATGGGTTGTTGTGACAGGATGGTAGTGCCATATTACAAGGGAAACTCTGGCGAAATTTTCATAGGATTCCCGAGTGTTTAACATTCGAGGACGAATGTTCCAAAAAAGGGGAAAAATGTTACACCTTGGAAAATTCCCCGTTAACGTACAGTGAAAAGGCTAGCGAAGAGCACGACGGATACGATGTTTTGATAAGTAAGAAATACCATTTGATGATTTTAAATAAGATTTCAAAGACATTTGAGATAGGAGATTAAAGTTGATAAGGAAAGCAAGATATAAGTTGCGTACCAGACAGAATTTATGAATATCAAATTAATGATGGCTTACTAATTTTTTGGAGAAGAGTTATAATATCCTTTAGATTGTCAACGAGGTGTTAATCAAGTATCAAGAAGGTTTCATATGGATTTGAGGTCAAACGAAGTGACGAGAACCAAAATCAGAGAGGAGGTAGATTATACGGTCCGTATAACCTGTCGTATAATGGTCACAGAATGAATTTGTTGAGGGGGTGATTTCACGGTCACTTATACGGACCGTATAATATTATACGGACCGTATAATGTGCCGTCAAAGTGACACAAAGAGGGATGGTTACTGGAGCAGTTTCACGGTCACTTATACGGACCGTATAATATTGTCGGGACAGCTTTTTCATTTATAAAAGAATATCCCAAGTTCATTTAATTCATTTTATTTTCTCTCTCCACGACTCACTAGCTCTCTAGAACTCTCCAAACACCTAATATACAAGAATCCAAGTGAAATTGATGATCAACTTCATCAAATCAAGGGAAACAAGTGCAAGAAACTCACTAGGGTTCACCTAAGGTAAAAAAATTTCATGGGAAGTGAACTAGGGTTTTGGTGAAAGAGAAATATTTAACCTCAAGGCTTATTCCTACACTATCTAAGGTGAGTTTTATGGTCTTTACATGTAATTTAAGGTATTGAAAAGTTGAAACACTTGGATTGTAGAAGGAGGTAGAAAATGGGTCATGAATGTGTGAATAGTGTCATTGTTGAGTGGTAGTTTGGGGTGAATTATGAATATTGGTATGTTGTGATTGTAAGTATGTTGTGAACGACATTTAGAACATGGAATAAGTATTATATGTGAGAAAATACAATAATGAACTATGATCATGATTATGGAGAAAATGGAGTGAAACTACGAAATGTGGGTAATGTAGATGAATGATGATTGTTGCTTGTGATATTGTGAATGATGTTATGAATGTTTGGGAGTTGATATAGAATATGGGAAAAGTATTATAAACAAAGGAAATGCTGCCCAATTTTCTTTAGCTTTAGTAAACATGTTTAAGTAATCGATTAGGTAATGTTAATGCGAATTCTCTTGAAGGTAGAAACGTGGGCATTGAAGGAGAACAAGCAAGCGATAGATTATTTAAACGAAAAAGGTATGTGAGGCTAGTCCCCTCTTTTTATGGCATGAATCCGATGGCATGATTTTTCCTTCTTCTCCATGAATCCTCTATATCCCGGAAAGCTAAGAGTCTATGTTCATGAATAGCTACATGACATAAGAGATACATTACGAGCCCAATAATGATGACGATGAGCTTAAGTCTAAAGACTCTAGAGTTCATGATACGATGTTCTTATATAGTTAATGATGTCGTTTATTGTATACACTCACCTTATATACTATTTCCTTCAAGGTGAGGTAGAATACTTATAAATGCTCCATAATGGAATCGGGGGTTCACAACCTTATGTCACCCCGACATAGCCATAGTTTCCTTCAAGTTCTAATGTATGTTTTTAATGATAAATGTATAATGATGCTAAGTTATGATATGTCTATGAGATGATCAATAATGTAAGTTTATAATATGTCTATGCCATGTATGAAAATGTTGAGTTATGATGGGTATATGACGATACGATTCCATCGTGCCCAAGAGGCCAGACATGTCACCGCTAAAGCGGGCTGCTTATGATTCCACAGTGCCTAAATGGTCGGGCATGTCATCGCTATGCCGGGCTGCTATGATTCCACTGCGCCTAGAAGGCCGTACATGATCACCACTAGTGGGCGGCATATGATGGTTACCCGGACGCGAGTTAACGATGAGGATTATGATGCGATGATATATGCGCGATGATGACACATGTACTATGATTATATAAATATACGATATATGTATGAAATGTATTCACCTATGAAACTCATGCAGGTTATATCTTCCTCTTATGGCTTATGATTCTTCTATTATGTTCATTTCATTCTTACCTTACATACTCAGTACAATGTTCGTACTAACGTCTGTTTTCTTTGGACGCTGTGTTCATGCCCACAGGTAGACAGGGTAGTGAGCTTGATCCAGACTCGTAGGAGCTGTTAGCTGCCTTGAGAGAACTCCATTGTTCCGGAGGTGCCTTTGATCATTCTTTTGTGTATATATGTATATTTTGGCCACGACGGGGCCCTGTCCCGTCCTTATGTCTAGCACTCTAGTAGAGGCTCGTAGATACGCAGGTGTGGGTAGTATGGTCTCACAATGTTTCTAATGTATATGTTTATATTATTTTGATAGCCGAAGGGCTTAGGTATACATACATACATACATACATATATATATATATATGTGTGTGTGTGTGTGTGTGTGTGTGTGTGTGTGTGTGTGTGTGTAAAGTGATTATGCTTCCAAATGAGAAAATGACTTTCTTATGATATGAATATGATAAGTAAGGGAATGAGTGGTGCTCGGTGATTAGCCCTGGGTACCCGTCACGGCCCCTAGTCGGGTCGTGACACAAAAGATACTAGAATAATTGAGATTGTCTGAAAAAAGGCAACTTTTCTTGTATTGTGACAACAAGGCTGCATTCAGTATAGCTCGAAATTTAGTCCAACATGACCGAACAAAGCATGTTGAAATTGATCGACACTTTATCAAAGAAAATGTAACGGGTGGTGTCTTGAGTTTGTTTCATGTGTCATCGGAAAAATAACTGGCTAATGTGTTTACCAAAGGCCTCGACAAATGGAATTTTCATACACTGGTTTGCAAGTTGGCCATATGCGACATCTTTGCACCAACTTTGAGGGGGAGTGTTGATTTGGTATTAATGATTAAGATTGAGATGTTGATTTTATATTGATGATTAAGATTGATAGCTTAATTTTAGGAATATATTGTATTAATGTAATTGATTAGGAATTGATTGTGTAATATTGTCTTTCCTTATTTAGTCTTAGAACTCATGTATAAGTACGCATTCTTATGGGTTGTATAATTATTCAGAAATACAAGAAACCTTTTCTTCTTGCTAAAAATCTTCAGGAGGTTGAACAAGCTAGTTTAAAGAGCATTAATGGCTCCATAGTCTCGTAGAGAGAGAGAGAGGGGATTGAAGGGACGTGATGGCAGTGGCGTCTGGTCCAGGCGGCGATGGGACATTAGGGCTTTTGGTTTGAGAGAAGTTGAGCCGTTTGGTGAGGGTTGTTTAGTTGGATGAACTTGTTACACATTAGGGACTTAGGGGATTTCTAGTTTAGGTGGGTTTGGGCAGGGTCGGTGGGGTTTTGGGCTGGATTGGAGTGTGTGGATGAATTGGGGTGGAATAGGAGTTGGCCCAATATCATGTAGATGATTTAATTCCTAATCCATTTTTACTTCAATTAATTAATTAAAATATGCCTCTTTGTCATAATTAATTCCCAAAAAAGGTATATATATATATATATATATATATATATATATATATATATATATATATATATATATATATATATATATATATAAGTTACGATACAAGTAATTTGGTATACATATTTAGTTTAAAATAGAGTAAAATATGATTAACATAGTAATAAATCGGATTAAAGGAACAGTGCCAACTGTAATATTGATATAGGAATGTCAACACTATTTTTGAGTGATTTAATTGTAAAGAATGATGTTTAGTAATTTTCAATTATAAAATATGATGTTTGGTGATTTTAAGAAGATAGAAACCTTTCTTAATTTTAGAGAAATAATATCTTAAAAATTAGTGTAGTATTTAGTGAAAATATTCCAAAATCATGTTAGGGGAATTTTCAAAACTGAGAAGTATAGTGAAATTAATAAAAAAGGATGGCCAAAATTGGGTGACAACAGAGGGTGTGATGCGATTTGGGAAGAAGGGAAAGTTGAGCCCGAGGTTCATTGGTCCTTTCGAGATTCTCCGCTGTGTTGGTGAGGTGTCTTATGAGTTAGCTTTGCCACCAGTTTTGTTAGGTGTTCATGCAATATTCCATGTTTCCATGTTGAAGAAGTACCATTCGGATGGCTCTTATATCATTCAGCGGGACTCGGTACTTTTCGATCAGAATCTGTCCTTTGAGGAAAAGTCGATAGATATCTTGGATACGCAGGTGAGAAAGTTGAGGTCAAAGGAGATAGCTTCAGTTAAGGTGCAATGGAACCACCGTCAAGTTGAGGAGGATAATTGGGAGACCGAGGCTGATATACGTGAGAAATATCCCCAACTTTTTACCGACTCAGGTACCTTTACTTCGCTTCACTTCTTCTACGTTCGAGGACGAACAATTGTTTAATTAGTATATGATGTAACTGTCATGACCCAAACTAGAGGGCCATGACCGGCACTCGGGCCCTACCTACCGAGTACCACTAATCATGCTTTCATATCATAATCATAAACAAGGGTGGACTACGAGGGTCATTAGATGGAAATCTACTAGATCATATGAGAAATATATTGAAAAGGGATGAGCACGAAAAGACATATTATATAACAATGCTGGAAAAAATGTACAACCCGACAAGGCCATCGTAGATGGCTATACAACAAAAATGTAGGCTGAGGGGACTACACAATGTCTGACCACACAGTCTACAAGCCTCCACTGGAGTATATGACATAACACAGGTCGGGACAAGGCCCCGCCATACCTATATGTACACAAAAATATAACGTACCAAACCAAAAAAGTACCCCTGGAACAAGGGGAGTGCTCCAATATTAGCTGAGCAGCAACCTATGGAGGCGAATTATCAACCTGTCTACCTGAACCTGCGGGCATGAAGCACAGCGCCCCCAGAAAAGGGACGTCAGTACAGAAAAAGTACTGAGTATGTGAGGAATAAAAGTAACATGAAGGAGACATAACAGTTCACAGGATAAAAATTATACAACCTGTATGTCTGAACTGTCTCTGAGGGCCAATGATATGTATAAATATAGTGCACGTATACATATATGCATATATATTACCAGTCATACATATATATGTGCATATAACGCCTGTAAAGCCTCTGTGGGCATCATCATCATCATGTGACTAGTTAATCAAGTGGTAGTGCGTATATAACGTCGTCCCCTTCCCCGTACCATATATAGATAATACATAATATACGTGTATATAATGCCTGTGAGGTCATAGTCTCTCTCTCTCTCTCTCTCTCTCTCTCTCTCTCTCTCTCTCTCTCTCTCTCTGTCTCTGTCTCTGTCTCTGTCTATGTCTCTGTCTCTGTCTCTCTCTCTCTCTCTCTCTCTATATATATATATATATATATATATATATATATATATATATATATATATATATATAATGCCTGTAGGGTCATAGTCTCTCTCTCGCTCTCTCTCTCTCTCTCTCTCTCTATATATATATATATATATATATATATAATGCAATGTATGAATATGATAAGAGTACATCCTGAATCTATCAGAGTGATGTAAGGTCATTACACCTCCGAACAACATTATGCGATAGCATTTTCATCAACATGTGACTCTATGATTCATACAGAATCTGAAGAAAGACTTACTAAACAACATTCTAGAACATGAATCAAAAGGGAACATCCCTAGCCACTAAGAATGGAATCATTAAGGAATAGCGTTACGTTTACGTTTCATTCATAAGGATCATGCCAAAAGTAGGAAAGTTAGCCTAAACATATCCCCAGTCATCAACTAAATCCCACACTGAAACTGTCTGGCTAGTATTCCAATCTCCTTAGTCACTACAGTATACCTAGCAGCCAATAACACAACAACCACAACCTCATATAAGTCTTTTTAATTCCACAACACTACACACCCCAAGATTTACATCAAAACAACCCAATATGAGCTTTGTATACGACACTTATACAATTTCTTCTTCCAATTATACCAAGTATGACATCCTCAATACAATCTTAACACCAACTACTATGCTTACAACAAGGTTTTAGCTTAAAAATATATTAACAACATGGCTTAAGTTAGATTACATCTCAACATAAACTTAAATTCATGTTTGAACCTTCCCTCCAACTCCTTTCCTTCCAAACCCAACATAACCATTATATAAACTCATAAATATGAAGTTAAGATAGAATCTTACCTTAAAACTCAAGAACACATCAATTCCAAGAGTACTTCACCTTGAAGTATCCTCCAAAACCACTACCAAGAGGAGAATCAAGCTTCCATAATCACTTTAGAAACTATAAACACTTGATCTTCTATTTTGATCCTTGATTATTCCTAGGAATTGATTAGATATTATGGAGAGGGTTTTCTAGAATATTGGAGGTCAGGGGAAGTGGACAAAATGAGTTAAAAAGATAAGTATACGAATTATATAAAAAAAATAACTGAAGTTGACTTAAAAATACGACTAGAAATACTGACTGTATATTTAAATATGGTCTGTATTTTTTTATCATAATTCCCATCATTGAATTTGACCTCTCTTCCAAGAGAAGTGCGGGCCGCATTTCCAAATACGGTATGTATTGCTCCCCAATATAAAATTTTGACGAAATGAATTCTCTTCGATTCGTTCATCCTCTAATCCCTGCAACACTTGCCAAACATGAAATTAAACACTCGTATACTCAAGATGAACACGTCTAATCTCACATATCCTCAGAAATAATTTCGCTTTCCGAATCTATAGCAACCAACTCATGAAGAAACTTAACGTACGAAAATACGGGGTGTAACATCCTCCTCCCCATAGAAAAATTCGTCCACGAATGTTTGCATTCTTAGGAGTCTACAAAAATTTCACCAGAGTCTCATCTGTAATCACACTACTACCAATTTGCCACACAACCCAACAACATAGTACAATGCCACAATGGGCTACAACAATGGTCCCACACGACTAACAAGAGTAACTAATAAATAATACATACCTGAAGGTGATGGTGTCGTAGTCTTCATCTGCTCTGGAGCCGGAAACAAATAAGGATATCTAGACTTCAGATCTTCCTCGGCTTTCAAAGTCATCTCTTCTATATTCTTATTTCTCCAATGTACTTTTACATAAGCAACATGTTACATCCCGTATTTTGTACATTGGGACATTCCGAGTTAACTACGATAAGTTAAGGACAAGGCCATTTTTCGGTTTTGTCTTAATGCACAAGTTGTTTGTAAGTACTATTAGTATGGAATATTAAGGAAGGCTGGAGGTAAAGAGGGAAATTCACAAGGTGGTTCATGGTAATATTGGGGAAGGCTAAGGGAAAACTTGGAATTAGGAAAATAATTTTTCATGAATCACAAAACAAAAAAAAATGGTCCTGAAATAAAAGGCCATGTGGCCGTCCAAGGTGGTGTGGGCCAAGGCCCACATGGAAGCTTAATATAAGTGTATAAAAGATGACTAATTAGATCATATTTATCATCTTCACCCTTAGAAAGTTGAAGAAACTTGGAGAAGAAAAGGGAGAGCCCATTCAGCCATGGTGACCAAAAATTGAAGCCCTCAAATTTTGATAAAAAAATAAATAAATTCTTCTAGCAATTCAACCAATTGGAAGGTCCTCTTTAACGTGAAGTAGTTGTTGGAGCAAGCAAAACACTTATTTGTGCACTTTACCACCCTAGCCAAGTTGAGAAGTGTAGTGAAGAAAGGTAAAGTTTAATCCTCTTTTTCATATGTTATGAATGTTTTGTACATGTTGTAGTGTATGGAAATGGATGAAAACCATGAAATTTGTGTGTTGGGGTGGTGGCCGAATATGGGCTACTTTGTATGGCAAAGAATGAACTAATTTTATCTAGTATTTTGGTTGTTGTCGTCATGGATTCTATGTTGTCGTCATGGATTCTATGATGAAAGGGTAAAAATCATTTTAGTCCCTCAACTATACTTTAGAAATCAAGTACCTCCTCCAAATTTGAACAATTGACATTTTCCTCCTCTTATTCAATTTTCAGGCATTGACCGATAATTTTAAATTAGTTGACCAATTATTAAAGGGCTAAAATGGAATTTCACTTATATAATTAATTAGTGAATACCCTATTTAATAATATATACTATTTCCACAGTTTCTCCGTTAAGTTTTTGTAAACGTCTCTGCCTCTCAATAAATGTTCTCCGCTAAACAATTGTTCTTAACCCTAATTCACAAATTGACAAATTTTGGTGTGATTAAATAAGAAAGGAGTTTATTGCGCGATGACGAAAATTCCAAACTCTTCAAGCTTCTTCCCTAAACCTTTTTTGCAGTTGAGGATGCCATGGACTAAAAAATCCCCGGAAGAAGGTAAGAACTCAACTAGATAGGATTTTCTGTACAGTTTTTTTTTTTCAAAAAAAAATAAAAAATCTTTATGAACATTTTTTATGAAGTTAAACGTAGATGTATGCGCTCATATAAATCTCATATCAGTAAGTTGTGGAAGGAATAAACAGAAAGGAAATATGTTGATCCTTAAACATCTGGAATGATTGAATTGCACAAATAGCTAGTACTTTTTTGGTTACAACACTTTTTACATAATAAAGCTCTTAAACCCTTCAAGAACCATTACTGGAACTCTTTCTGTTAATTATGATACACATATACAATGATACATTTAGATATTGTGTCTGTATGTACACATAATATATGCATTGATAGGAGCGGAGTGACTTGATTAATAGACATATTTTATATCTGGATAATCCCCTGCTTCTTTGTCCTTGTGTATGTAGTGACGTTATTTTTACCAGGACCCGCAACAATAATTTCTCCCTCGTGTCCTGGTGGCTTTTCAAAGAAAGCTCCCAATCCTGTCTATAGCCATCCATGTATGCTTGAATTATTTTCAGACCTGCCCTGGGTGAATGTGGTTGTAACGCCTGACACAAATCTCAAAGCCTCATAAGAACTATAGCTTATATCAACATAAACCTCTCCTTTGAACTTTGTTTGCTCGGAGAATACTCTTGCCTGATCAACACTACCAATTAAAACAAGTGCAACTCCAGTTGCATCCATCTATCCTTCTCAGCTACAAGATAATCAACTCTTATGCGACAAAGGACGCATCCAAAATAACGAGCAAAGGCAATGACTGCTTTCCTATCTTTCCATAGATCCGAAATAGATATTCTTATCAAAATAGTTAGTATATTGTATTTCTCAGCTCGTTTTGAAGCTTCTGGTTACTTGCTTATTGCATATGGTTTCGCTTTAGAGAAGCTGAGTAAAATTCATAAGGTTTCGATTCGGATAAATTGTGTGATCCCGAGGAGATTGTTTTGTTTCGCCTAGTCATTAGATGTTCTCAGTAGAACATTATTTTCCTCATTTTTGCACCTACTAAAAATTAGAAACCAAAAAAGAAATTGATCAACTTATAACACATTCACTTTGAGACGACATTTATGGCAATTTTGAACATGTAATTCTCCTTTACAAGCTCCTGTAATAAGTTACTTCAAATTATGAAGTTTCATGGAAAGAAACGACATAATATTTGATTGGCAATACTATGAATGCTACATTTGTTTGCTGAATATGTACTTTTCCTCTTGTAGAAAGCAAGACTGTGCAACTCTTGCAGATGAATTGATGAGAGAAGGATCCACGATTGATGTTTGTGTTTCGCAAATTATTAGAGAAAATTACTGAGTTTGAAGAAAAATTGGAAGTACACGAGAATGTAGAGAATCCCAGAGAACTGATCCACGAGTTGTTATCAGGAGAATTGTCCAGGACATATCCTTTAGAGGATCCATGAAGAAGAGTTTAGGGAAGAAGCATGAAGAGATGAACTTTTACCCCTGACTGTTGGTTCATTAGTCATTGTTGATCTGCTGTATTAGTTTTATTGTGTTTCAGTTGCTGCTGTATTTGTGATGTACAACTAACACTTCGGCAATAAAACTCCCTTTTATTTGACCAAAAAATAGCCGTGTTTTTCCATTTATCTGCTTTTGTTTGTTATTATATTCATATTCTTTTTATTTCTGCGGATTCTTATAAAGAGTAAATAGCGAGATCATAGTTTCACAATGATGCTTCATTTTTTTGGTTTCCAAAGTGCTATTTTCATTTTTTTTTTTTACTCACACCAGAATAATGCACAGGGATTTTAGTGTCTTTTAACTTCAATGATCGCCATCAATCTGTTAAAATACTAAGAAACTGTTAGATTGCATCTCCATTATGGAACCAAAAAGTCATTTACTCCACAACATGCTAACTTCATGTTTTACAATGTTTAAGGACCTGAAGCGAGTCAAATACTGTAGTCTTAGGTTTCCTGCCAAATGATGCGGACATTGGCATAAATTATAAAGGTGGAGTTTACATAAGAATTGTAGCCACTGGTTAAGGTGTAAACAGCAAGAGGCACATTATTAGCTCCACATTAGGTAATTTCTCCATGGGATCAGAAACGCAAGCTTGAATTATTTTCTAAAAATAATGCTCTTCCTTGAAATGATTTGACCAAACAAAAGAACTGCTCTCACTTTAGTTGGAAATAAGAAGTGGCAGAGAATGCGTAATATGAAAACTATATGCATTAGCTATATACGAACACACACAAACAATTCATATCGAACATAGCATAGAAGTAAAACAACCTACTAGCAGAGTTTAACAAAATCCAGTAGCTCTTCACGCATTAGAAGAGTTTAGTGCATAACTTAATAGCAGCAAATTCTTACAGGTTTGAAAAGGAAAACAAACTAGCAGCAAAATTCTTGTCAATTTTAAAAAACAAAAGTATACTAGAGGAAAAAAAAAAAAACCAGCAACAGCGAGACGACCAACATCAGTGTGAACACACCAAAAACGACCAACAACGCCAAAATCGCATCAAAATATACTAGAATGCACCAGCAGACAGCTTAACAAAACCTGCATTAGGAAAAAAAAAATAACTTCCACAGAATCGCATCAGCATAATGGAGCAGTAAAGCTTTAGCTAGAATAAATAAATGTAACATTCAAGAACTCAACGTAAAAAAAGAAGAAGCAATAAACTTACTAGTGAAGTTCTCCAGTATTTGGACTTGATGTTTTCTTTCCACACGATCTACTATTATGCCCAATTTGATGGCATATTTTGCAAGTGCAATGAATTGATCTCTTTTTGGCTGGTTTTTCATCTACTTCTCTTCTCCTTTTAGTTGGGTTTCGACCTCTCTGCTTCTCCATTTCCTTATTAGGGTGCACAACAGGGTGATCTACAACTGGCCATTTGCTCTCGTCCGGTACTGGATTGATCTTTCTAGAGTAAGTCTTCACATAGAATTCTTTTGTGAGTAGAGGATGAAAAAATTTGATAGGATCCTCTCTAATATGAGTCATGCAGCATAGAGCATGTCGGCACGGCACTCCACTTATTTGCCATTCTCTGCATTGACATGACATTTTCTTCAAATCGACCACATAATTTTTCAGGTCGTGCACTTCAAACAAGTGTTCATTAGCCCTGAAGCAAATCAACTTCCTTCCCTCCTTTTGATTTCTAGTAACTCTTTCTCTCACTTTTGGTGGAATCAGAGTGTCCAAAGCAAAAGCTTTTTCGTACCTCTGTTGAAATCTAGTCATAGTTTTTCTTCTAATCCACTCCAATAAAGTAAGAATTGGTTTCTCTCTAGCTTTTACCACAAAAGCATTGAAAGACTCAGTCATGTTATTTGTAACATGATCAGTTTTTCCATATTCATCAAACTTATGCCTTGCCCAACTCCCAAGTGATTCTTTGCAGTTATACAACAACCAGTTATAAGCAGGTTCACTTATTTCTTTCATCTCATTCATAATTTTCCAAAAGTCATGCTCATTATAAGCTTTAGTTGCTGCCCAAAAGAGTTCTTTTAGTTTTGGACCAGGATGTTTAACCTTAAAGTTGTTATACAAGTGTCTTGAGCCTTCTTCTGTCTATCACTCATAAATGTAACGCCTTCAAGTGTCTTGAACCTTAAAGTGTCTTGAACCTTAAAGTTGTTATACAAGTGTCTTGAACCTTAAAGTTTTCATAGCATTCTTGAGCCCTTTCTGTCTATCACTCATAAATGTAACGCCTTCAATATCTCCTATGGAAGTAGACAAGCAATCAAGAAAATACTCCCATGTTGGCCCATCCTCCTTCTTAGCGATCATGACTGCTAGGGGAAAAATACCTGAGTTTGCATCAAGTGAAACGGCAACAAGCAGTTGACCCTTCAATGGACCCTTCAAGAAACAAGCATCGACACCAATAAAGGGTCTGCAACCATTAATAAAGCCGTAACTCTGAGCATCAAAGCTAATGTAAAAATTCTCAAGGATTGGGTTGCATCTTGGATTTGAGAGATCAAAATTAATGCACTTCAACTTTATAAAAACACCTGCATTAGTCTCTTTCAGGATAGCTATATATTGTGGTATTTTGGCATAACTTTTTGCATGATCTCCAGCAACTAATTCTTTAGCAATTTTGACAGCCCTGATCAATTTTTGAGTGTTAACATCAAGGCCATGCTTCTCCTTTAATGAAACATAAAGTTTATCGATAGACATGTCATAGTCAGCTCTAAAATCTGACTCAAATTGTTTAGCAATCCATCTCGAACTTGCTCCACAACCTTTCATGCTTTTAATACATGTGTGCGATCCACTTAACCGTTTGATCTTGAATGTTATTCCGTCACCGTAGAGGGAAGCACGAATGCTCCATCCACATCCATTATCTTTACAAACAGCAACGAACCTTGTCTTATCATTTTTAAGCTTTTTAATAGGAAATCCTTCTTGTCGGACAAATTCTTGCATAACTTCTCTAAAATGTTTAACATCATTAAATATTTGCTCCTTCTTAAGAACAACGATCTCCTTCTTCAATTTCTCATCGTATGTATATTTGAAAATCTCACCTTGCATTTTGTCACTTACTTTTGTCATTGGGTTCTCAATTGAATTATCATCGTCGCTAACCCCCTCAAATAGACCATTTTCATCAGATTCATAATCTGATAAACCATCTTCACTATCTTTTCCATCTGAGTGAACCTCCACATTCTCAACCACATGGTCTTCTTCATCGTCAGTCCATGGGAAACTTTCTCCCTCAATTTCATCATTTTTTTCATCCATTATGCTTAAATGCATATAAATTTCTCTGTCTTCCAAATCCTTATACATATCAAATAACCTTTTAAATCAGTATCATCAACCTATCTCATTGCGACGCCAGTTTCTGGATGAATAGCTTCTAAAGAAATTGTTTTTGCCACCCAAGTAGAGGAACCTCCTACTATAACACTATGAGCATCATCCGATAGATTTGATATTCCATACTGGTTATCATCAACATTGAAATACGATAACATTCTCCAAGATAATGCACTGATAAGCTGAGTAACATCCCTGAGAATGACAAAAATATCAAATACATTAAATATATTTAATTTTTTCAGAAACAGAAAAAAGAATGTCTGAGACTAATAAAAGCTTCGCGCATGTATACTAATAGAAGCTTCTCTTTGGGATTTCATTATAACTTCAAAAAACTTGTAATTCTTGACAAATCTTTAGAAAAATTGACCAAATTTTCTTTACAACAAAAAGAGTTCACCAAAAAGAGAGAAAAAAGTTTAGTGTATTTAATGGGACTTAAGATTGAGCATCATCTTTGTATCGGTTGCACAAAGACTATCAACTCCCTAGTATGATAAGCTAATTACATTACATACAATCAAGTAAATCTGGATATAATTTACAATAAATGTTATAACAATCTAAACAAATAAGGTGCCAATGCACCAGAAACACACAAAATTGCCGAACAACAGCATGCCATTACTACTATGTTGCTCTATATTTTGTTAATTTGTTTCTTGAGTTTTTCTTGTTTACGCAATCAATTTCTTGATTAGGTAATCATATTTCATCTCTAACTGTCAAACTTTTTCAATATATAAGTAGAACAAAGTACATCACGTGTCCATGAGAAGTAACACATAATTGTAGTGAATAACACATAATTGTAGTGAAAGTAAAAACTATGTAGAGTTTTTCTTACTGTAACTTAGTTCTCCGAACAGTGAAATTGAAGTTCAGCGTTATTGGGTGCCTAACTCGTGAATAATTGTTTACCAGGGTTGAACGTTCTCTGGGAATATGAAGAACGGCAAAGACGTTTACAAAAACTTAACGGAGAAACTGTGGAAATAGTATATATTATTAAATAGGGTACTCACTAATTAATTATATAAGTGAAATTCCATTTTATCCCTTTAATGATCGGTCAACTAATTTAAAGTTATCGGTCAATGCCCGAAAATTGAATAAGAGGAGGAAAATGTCAATTGTTCAAAGTTGGAGGAGGTACTTGATTTCTAAAGCATAGTTGAGGGACTAAAATGATTTTTACCCAATGATGAAAATGAGAGTTTAATGATTCAAATTGAAGTTGAAAGTGTTGTGGGTTGTCGTAGAAGCCAATGTGATTTTAATGTAGTCTTCTTGTATTTTTGGAAAATAATGTTGTTAGTGTGTGAATTATTGGTGTAGTTCATGAATTTGAAAGAAGGAAATGTGTTGTTATTGCTATTGTTGCATTTTTGAGGTTTCGGGTGGAGTGGCATATTGGTTAGATTATGTTGAATATTGTGCAGATTGTTTGAAGTGTTCTTGAGTTTTGTTTGAATGGTTTCGGATTAGT
The DNA here is from genome assembly GCF_019175385.1 of Lycium barbarum. Taxonomy (NCBI): domain Eukaryota; kingdom Viridiplantae; phylum Streptophyta; class Magnoliopsida; order Solanales; family Solanaceae; genus Lycium; species Lycium barbarum. Next base: position 87,045,179 of record NC_083345.1, on the reverse strand, counting down.
ATTTGAGTGTGCGAGCATTGGTGTTAGCTTGATTGTATGTAGTTGAAGTGAATGTAAATGGAATGCCGTCGAATTATGTAAAATGGAGTTGCTAATGTTAGTATGTGTTTTGGATTAATTTTTGATGTTGTTAATATGGTTGTTGGTATTGTTGTTGATCATTTGGCCGAGTTGAATTCTCGGGGTTGTTGAATTTACAGGGGAAATGCTGCCCAAATTCCTGTAGACAAGTGCTAGCTTAGGATTGAATTCCTAAGTACTTGTAGCTAACGTTTGGTATTTAATGACGATTATTGTAGATCTTGCGAAAACCGAGACTTAAATTCGGATTAGCATAGGACGCGGGCAAGGTATGTAAAGCTTACCCTTTCCTTCTTTTGGCATGTCCTAGTTGCAAGTAAGCTATGAAACGAGCCTCGGGGTAACTCCATTCATAAGATCCGAGCATGTCGACGATTCTTATTCATTTCTTGACGTTACATTCCTATTATAATCGAACTATGGTCCTTAGATCTTTGTATCATTGGATAAAGAACGTGTATACAGAATTTTTATTCTTAAAAGTCTTATGTCGAATAATGTCTCTAACTTTCTTACACGAGCTCGGACCGCTCCGATACGTTCTTAGGAAGTTCTAGAGAGAATTATATTTGTAACTTTCGTAGGCGGGCTCGGATTAGGTTGCTACTTGTCCGCAGTCCCCGAGACTTACCTTTGTATAAATCTAACGACTTTTGAAAGGATTTCACATAAATATCGCCTTAACCCTCGAGTGTTGGTTAGTTTACTCAATTGCTGAGTCAAAACTAATAATGTTTTTAAATTGCATATAGTTTCTCACTACTCTGCTCGTGCATACTGTATTTACATCTTTCGTCGAGTCCCGGGCCGGTTTTGTCATCGTGCGCTCTATGTTATATTCGGCAGTATGATGTGTTACGGTTCCCCGAGTCCCTCGCTAGGGGGCCGGGTACCGCTTATATACGGCGTTATGATGTGTTATGGCGTATGATGTGTTGTGATGTTATGATGTGTTTCGGGGTTGTACAGAGATATGAAATCTTCTGGAGTATGATGTGTTGTGGCGCCAGCGTTGGAGTGGCGACCACGTTCCTGAGCCCTATGCATGATCTTTATATGCATTATTTGTGTTTTAAAAACAATATTTTTGGTATACTGATCTCTGTACTCGTTTTCCATACTTCTTATTTCAGTTATGATCTTGATTATTGTATTGCATGCTTTATATACTCAGTACATATTTCGTACTGACCCCTTTTCTTCAGGGGGCTGCGTTTCATGCCCGCAGGTACAGACGCTCGTTCTAGTGACCCGCCAGCTTAGTACAGCTATTCTGCTGTTTTGGAGTGCTCCCTTGTTCTGGAGCCTACATTCTGGTATAGACTCTTCCGTTGTATATATGTATGGATATATTCAGGGGTACGGCGGGGCCCTGTCCCGTCATATGATTCTGTTGTTATTCTTAGAGGCCTGTAGACATGTATGTGGGTCATGGATCGTTATTGTTCAGTTATGCCTGTGTTATTTATGTCTTAAGTGTTTCCATTTGCTGTGACAGCCTGATCGGCTTGTGTGTACATATGTATATATATGTTTTTGGGCGATGTGTTTTACGACAGCCTTGCCAGCTTCTGTGTGATACATTTGTTATATGTGACCGCTTAAAACGACGTCTGGCCTTCGTATCTGGATAAGCCATTTGTATGCCGATTCTTGTAAGTGAGTGTGTACGGATGTCCAGCTCGGGCACTAGTCACAGCCCACGGGGTTGGGTCGTGACAAAAGTGGTATCAGAGCGGTTCGTCCTCGGAATGTCTACAGGCCGTGTCTAGTAGAGTCTTGTTTATCAGTGTGTTGTGCACCACATCTATAAACAGGAAGCTACAGGACATTTAGGATTTCACATTTCTTTCAATCTTAGATCGTGCGATAGAGCTGTATTATTAGGATGGTTCCTTTCTAACCGATTGCTATGTTTACAGTGATGCCTCCGAAGAAGGCGACAGCTGCCCAGAAGGGCAAAGCAGTAGCAGGAGAGACCAGTCAGACTCGTAGAGTTACTCGGGCCCGTGCCCAGACAATGCCCGAGATTATGCCCCAGTCAGCGGGCTCTGCTACGCCATCATAATCAGAGGAGCCTAGAGCAGCAGCCGCTGCCGCTATGGATCAGGGGGCCCGGCTCCACCGTTAGCTCCGGAGGCTCCAGCGCCCGAGCCTCCAGCTCTTCAGCCAGGGGCGGAGGATAGGGCGATGAGAGATGCAATATAGTTTCTGACTAGATTAGTAGCAGGGCAGGCTCGCAGACACGGGCTAGGAGGTGATTATGCAGATAGACATGACAGCTTAAGGGTTTGTGACTTCTTGACTTGTAATCCCCCAGAGTTCTACGGGTCAAAGCCCGAGGAGGATCCCCAGGACTTTATTTGACAGATGCAGCATATGCTGAGGTTAGTCAGAGCTTCTGAGATCGTGTCTGTCGAGCTGGCTTCATATCGGTTGCGTGATGTAGCTATCAATTGGTATGAGTCTTGGGAGCTGTCTAGAGGCGAGGGTGCCCCTCCAACGGTGTGGGATGAGTTTACAGCAGCCTTTCTCGGCCACTTTCTGCCTCTAGAGATGTGGCGAGCGAGGGTTGACAGATTCTTATAGCTGAGACAGAGGGGCAGAAGTGTTTGAGAGTATAGCCTAGAGTTTGACTCCCTAGCCAGATATGCGCCCACCATTGTAACTGATATGGCTGATAGGATGCATCAATACGTGATGGGGTTGGATCGTTATTTGGTTGATAGCTGTATGGCGGTGGCATCCCAGCCTGGGATGGATGTTGCTCGGGTGCAGGCATATGCGCAAGGAATGAAGGATCGACACAGAGGGCGCCAGCCCGATAGAGATCGTGATAGAGGTCAGCCCAAGAGGGCTAGATCAGCTGGTTATTCCAGGGAGTTTTGAGGCGGGCAGCCTCAGCAGCAGTATAGCAGATATCCTTCTCAGCCAAGCCGGAGTACACATCCACATTCCACGGGTAGACGATTCGAGGGTGCAGGGCACTCAGGAGCAGGCCAGAGTTCCAGGGCTTCGGGTTTGTAGGTGAGCAGAGGTTCCAGTCAGTCAAGGCCACCCGTACCTCGGTGTTCGCATTATGGGAGAAATCACCCTGGGGAGTGTTATCGTGCTACGGGTGTCTGTTTTTCTTGTGGCCGTCAAGGCCATATTATGAGAGATTTCCCGTTGGCGAGTAGTTCCGGTGGTGCAGCTCAGCCTACGGGGTCAGTTGCTGGTTCGTCTTCCACTTCTGTAGCTATGCGCCCTATGGGGCGGGGTATGCCGACACCAGTAGGCCCCGGTAGAGGTCGCGGCGGAGTTTCTAATTCTAGCGATCCCCCAAACCGCATATATGCCTTGGCCAGCCGACAGGATCAGGAGGCGACACCAAATGTGGTCACAGGTATATTATTGATCTTTTCCCGAGATGTGTATGCATTGATAGATCCAGGCTCTACTTTATCATATATCTCCCCCCTGGTTGCTATAAAATTGGGATGAACCTGAACTGATATAACCGTTCGAGGTAGCTACACCGGTCGAGGATTCTGTTAGAGCAAGACAGGTATATAGAGATTGTTCAGTAATTATATGTGGTCGTTGCACCAAAGCCGATTTGATAGAACTGGATATGACAGAATTCGATGTTATTATGGGCATGGATTGGTTAGCCTCTTCTTATGCCAATGTTGACTGTCAGAAGAACGTAGTCCGCTTTCAATTTCTAGGAGAACCAGTTATAGAATGGGCAGGAAATACAGCATCGCCGAGGGGTAAGTTTATTTCATACCTCTAGGCCAGGAAGATGATTCAGAAGGGGTATATTTATCACCTGGTTCGCGTGCATGATATTAAAGCGGAAGCACCCACTCTCCAGTCAGTTCCAGTAGTCAACGAATTTCCAGATGTATTTCCGGACGAGCTTCCAGGTCTTCCACCTGAACGGGAAATAGAGTTTACGATAGATATGCTGCCAGATACCCAGCCTATATCTATTCCTCCTTACAGAATGTCACCTGCAGAACTGAAGGAATTGAAGGAGCAGCTGAAGGATTTATTAGAAAAAGGCTTCATCAGACCCAGTACATATCCTTGGGGAGCACCGGTATTGTTCGTGGGGAAGAAAGATGGGTCGCTACGGATGTGCATTGATTACGGACAGCTGAATAAGGTGACCATAAAGAATAAATATCCCCTCCCCCGGATTGACGATTTATTTGACCAGTTGCAGGGTGCTAAGTATTTTTCGAAGATAGATTTGCGCTCAGGCTATCACCAGGTACGGGTAAGAGAGGCAGATATTCCGAAGACTGCGTTCAGGACCCGATATGGGCATTATGAGTTTAGAGTGATGTCTTTTGGGCTAACTAACGCTCCAGCAGTGCTCATGGATCTGATGAATCGAGTATTCAGGCCATTCCTAGACATGTTCGTGATTGTCTTTATTGATGATATTCTGGTTTATTCGCGATCAGAAGAGGAGCATTCAGATCATCTGAAGACAGTACTCGGAACACTCCGGCAGCAGAAATTATTTGCTAAGTTCTCCAAATGTGAATTCTGGTTGACATCAGTGGCATTTTTGGGGCACATCGTCGGAGCAGATGGTATTCGGATCGATACACAGAAGATCGAGGCCATAAATAATTGGCCTAGGCCTACGACACCTACTGAGGTACGGAGTTTTCTGGGGTTGGCAGGATATTACAGGAGATTTGTGGAGAATTTTGCTTCGATTGCAGCACCGTTAACGAAGCTAACTCAGAAGGCGGCAAAGTTCCAGTGGACCGATGCTTGTGAACGAAGCTTCCAGTTGCTGAAGGAAAAATTGATTACAGCTCCAGTTCTGACTCTCCTCGAGGGGCAGACGGTTATGCTATTTATTGTGATGCTTCCGGTGTTGAGATAGGTTGTGTATTAATGTAGCATGGCAGAGTTATAGCCTATGCCTCCCGGCAACTCAGACCACACGAAAGGAATTATCCTACTCATGACCTGGAATTAGCAGCGGTAATTCATGCTTTGAAGATATGGCGGCACTACTTATATGGCGTTCATGTTGATATTTATACAGACCACAAAAGCCTTCAGTACATCTTTAAGCAAAAGGAGCTGAATTTGCGGCAAAGGAGATGGCTCGAGTTGTTGAAAGATTATGATGTTGACATTTTGTATCATCCTGGGAAAGCCAATGTTGTAGCAGATGCACTTAGCCGCAAGTCTATGGGCAGCTTGACCGACGTGCAGCCAGAAAGGAAAGAAATAGTTCGTGAAATTCATCAGCTAGCCAGTCTTGGAGTCCGTTTGGCCGATTCTGGAAATACAGGGGTTTCTATCCGAGAAGTTGCTGAATCCTCTATTATGGAAGAGATAAAGTGACACCAATACGAGGATCCTGTTCTGGTACAGTACAGAGATGCAACCCTTGATAAGGAGAGGACCCCGTTGGAGATTACACATGACGGAGTATTATTATATAGAGGCAGGTTATGTGTACCTAACGTTGCAGGGCTACGGCGGCAGATTATTGGAGAGGCACATTATGCTCGATATTCTGTTCATCCAGGATCAGCAAAGATGTACCATGACCTCAGATACTTATATTGGTGGGATGGTATGAAAAGGAACATCGCAGAGTTCGTTGCTCAATGCCCAAATTGCTAATAGGTTAAGATCGAGCATCAAAAGCCTGGTAGGTTGTTACAGGAAATGGAGATTCCGACTTCGAAGTGGGAAGCAATTAATATGGATTTCAATACAGGTTTACCACGCATGATTTAGAAGCAGTGCATCCGGTCTTCCATGTGTCGATGCTTCGCACATGTATTGGTGACCCTTCCAGAATATTTCCCATAGATGACATTCAGGTGACAGAGGATTTATCCTACGAAGAGCAGCCGATAGCCATAATAGATCGTCAGGTGAGAAGACTGCGTACTAAAGATGTGGCTTCTGTTAAGGTATTGTGGCGGAACAATAATAGGGAGGAGGTGACCTGGGAAGTTGAGGAAGAGATGAAGAAGAAGTATCCTCACTTGTTTCCTACCCCTACAGGTAATTTAAATTCCTCAATTGGTTATGTTGATTGATGAATAAATTATAAGTGTAACCATAAAAAGAAACTTCCCTGAAATGCTTGCAAGATCCTATAAGACTAATTCAACATTCGAGAATGAATGTTTTAAAGGGGGGGAGGATGTTACATCCCGTATTTTGTACATTGGGATGTTTCGAGTTAACTACGATAAGTTAAGGACAAGGCCATTTTCCGGTTTTGTCTTAATGCACAAGTTGTTTGTAAGTACTATTAGTATGGAAAATTAAGGAAGGCTAGGGGTAAAGAGGGAAATTCACAAGGTGGTTTATGGTAATATTGGGGAAGGCTAAGGGCAAACTTGGAATTAGGAAAATAATTTTTCATGAATCACAAAACAAACAAAAACATGGTCTTGAAATAAAAGGCCATGTGGCCGTCCAAGGTGGTGTGGGACAAGGCCCACATGGAAGCTTAATATAAGTGTATAAAAGATGACTAATTAGATCATATTTATCATTTTCACCCTTAGAAAGTTGAAGAAACTTGGAGAAGAAAAGGGAGAGCCCATTCGGCCATGGTGACAGAAAATTGAAGCCCTCAAATCTTGATCAAAAAAAATATTTTCTTCTAGCAATTCAACCAATTGGAAGGTCCTCTTTAACGTGAAGTAGTTATTGGAGCAAGCAAAACACTTATTTGTGCACTTTACCACCCTAGCCAAGTTGAGAAGTGTAGTGAAGAAAGGTAAGGTTTAATCCTCTTTTTCATATGTTATGAATGTTTTGTACATGTTGTAGTGTGTGGAAATGGATGAAAACCATGAAATTTGTGTGTTGGGGTGGTGGCCGAACATGGGCTACTTTGTATGACAAAGAATGAACTAATTTTATCTAGTATTTTGGTTGTTGTCGTCATGGATTCTATGATGAAAATGAGAGTTTAATGATTCAAATTGAAGTTGAAAGTGTTGTGGGCTGTTGTAGAAGCCAATGTGATTTGAATGTAGTCTTCTTGTATTTTTGGAAACTAATGTTGTTAGTGTGTGAATTATTGGTGTAGTTTATGATTTTGAAAGAAGGAAATGTGTTGTTATTGCTATTGTTGCATTTTGGAGGTTTCGGGTGGAGTGGCATATTGGTTAGATTATGTTGAATATTGTGCGGATTGTTTGAAGTGTTCTTGTGTTTTGTTTGAATGGTTTCGGATTAGTATTTGAGTGTGCGAGCATTGGTGTTAGCTTGATTGTATGTAGTTGAAGTGAATGTAAATGGAATGCCGTCGAATTATGTAAAATGGAGTTGCTAATGTTAGAATGTGTTTTGGATTAATTTTTGATGTTGTTAATATGGTTGTTGGTATTGTTGTTGATGATTTGGCCGAGTTGAATTCTCGGGGTTGTTGAATTTACAGGGGAAATGCTGCCCAAATTCCTGTAGACAAGTGCTAGCTTAGGATTGAATTCCTAAGTACTTGTAGCTAACGTTTGGTATTTAATGACGATTATTGTAGATCTTGCGAAAACCGAGACTTAAATTCGGATTATCTTAGGACGCGGGCAAGGTATGTAAAGCTTACCCTTTCCTTCTTTTGGCATGTCCTAGTTGCAAGTAAGCTATGAAACGAGCCTCGGGGTAACTCCATTCATAAGATCCGAGCATGTCGACGATTCTTATTCATTTCTTGACGTTACATTCCTAGTATAATCGAACTATGGTCCTTAGATCTTTTGTATCATTGGATAAAGAACGTGTATACAAAATTTTTATTCTTAAAAGTCTTATGTCGAATAATGTCTCTAACTTTCTTAGATGAGGTCGGACCGCTCCGATACGTTCTTAGGGAGTTCTAGAGCGAATTATATTTGTAACTTTCGTAGGCGGGCTCAGATTGGGTTGCTATTTGTCCGCGGTCCCCGAGACTTACCTTTGTATAACTCTAACGACTTTTGAAAGGATTTCACATAAATATCGCCTTAACCCTCGAGTGTTGGTTAGTTTACTTAATTGCTGAGTCAAAACTAACAATGTTTTTAAATTGCATATAGTTTCTCACTACTCTGCTCGTATATACTGTATTTACATCTTTCGCCGAGTCCCGGGCCGGTTTTGTCATCGTGCGCTCTATGTTATATTCGGCAGTATGATGTGTTACGGTTCCCCGAGTCCCTCGCTAGGGGGCCGGGTACCGCTTATATACGGCGTTATGATGTGTTATGGCGAATGATGTGCTGTGATGTTATGATGTATCTCGGGGTTGTACAGAGATATGAAATCTTCTGGAGTATGATGTGTTGTGGCGCCAGCGTCGGAGTGGCGACCACGTTCCTGAGCCCTATGCATGATCTTTATATGCATTATTTGTGTTTTAAAAACATGTTTTTTGGTATACTGATATCTGTACTCATTTTCCATACTTCTTATTTCAGTTATGATCTTGATTATTGTATTGCATGCTTTATATACTCAGTACATATTTCGTACTGACCCCTTTTTTTGGGGGGCTGCGTTACATTCCCGCAGGTACAGACGCTCGTTCTGGTGACCCGCCAGCTTAGTACACCTATTCTGCTGTTTTGGAGTGCTCCCTTATTCTGGAGCCTACATTCTGGTATAGACTCTTCCGTTGTATATATGTATGGATATATTCAGGGGTACTGCGGGGCCCTGTCCCGTCATATGATTCTGTTGTTATTCTTAGAGGCTTGTAGACATGTATGTGGGTCATGGGTCGTTATTGTTCAGTTATGCCTGTGTGATTTATGTCTTAAGCGGTTCCATTTGCTGTGACAGCCTTATCGGCTTGTGTGTACATATGTATATATATGTTTTTGGGCGATGTGTTTTACGACAGCCTTGCCGGCTTCTGTGTGATATATTTATTATATGTGACCGCTTAAGATGACGTCTGGCCTTCATATCTAGATAAGCCATTTGTATCCCGATTCTGGTAAGTGAGTGTGTACGGGTGTCCAGCTCAGGCACTAGTCACGGCCCACGAGGTTGGGTCGTGACATCTTTGGTTCGCAACCTACGAACCTAGCGATCTAAGATAGCAATAGGGATTTCCTCATATGACAACTGCTTGTAACCTGGACAGCATCTACGGGCACAATCCTAGAAGGATCTTTGATGCACTTGCGGAGCATGGATACATGGAAAATCGGATGTAACGACTCCAAGTCTGAAGGTAAATCAAGACATAGGCTAGTTGGCCTACTCTACGCACAATTTAGTAGGGACCAATGTATCTAGGGATAAGCTTGCCCCTCCTACCGAATCTCATGACACCTTTCATAGGTAATACCTTCAGAAAGACCTAGTCATTTACATGGAATTCCAAGTCTCGTCATCTTTTATCTATATAAGACTTCTAGCAACTCTAAGCTACTAAAAATTTCTCCTGATGAGCTTAACCTTCTCCACCGCCTGTGGAACCAAATCAGGCCCTATCAACTTGATTCTCCGACTTCGAATCATCTAATAGGAGATCTAAACTTCTGCCCATATTGGGCCTCATACGAGGCAATCTGGATACTGGAATGGTAGCTATTGTTATATGCAAACTCAATAAGTGGAAAATGATCCTCCCAGCTACCTCTAAATTCTATCACACATGCTCGTAGCATGTCCTCGAGCGTCTGAATAGTACGCTAAGCCTGCCCATCTATCTGGGGATAAAATTCTATATTGAGTTCACCTGTGTTCCCATGGAAAGATATCCAAAAGTTAGTTGTAAACTGTGCACCTCTGTCTGAAATAATAGATACTAGAACAGCATGAAGTCGCACTATCTCCTTAATATGTAACTTCGCATAAACTTTGGCAGAATATGTAGTCTAGATAGGTAGAAAATATGTTGACTTCATGAGTCTATCAAGGATCATCCATATCGAGTCAAACCTGCACTGGGAATAAGGTAAGCCTGTAATAAAATCCCTATTAATCGTCTCCCACTTCTAAGTCGGAATCTCTATATCCTGCAATAATCCACCAAGCTTCTGATGCTTGAACTTTACCTGCTGACAATTAGGGTATTGGGCCATGAACTCCGCTATGTCCTTCTTCATACCGTTCCAGCATTAAAACTCTCTGATATCCCGGTACATCTTCGTTGACCCTAGATGAATATAATAGCGAGAATAATGAGCTTCTATTATAATATGCTGACGTAACCCTGCAACATTCGCAACACACAATCTGCCTCGATACCACAGAACTCTATCTCTAGAAATCTTAAAGGGTGACTTCTTTTTCTGTGGGGATGTCTCCCTGTACCGAATCAAAGAAGGATCCTCATACTAGTGTTTATTAGCCTCAGCTACTAAAGATGATATCGTCGTATTTTGAACTGTAACTCCTGCATCACCTGAGTCCAATAATTGAACTCTCACGCTGGCTAACTGATGAAGCTCGTGCGCTACCTCCCTTTTCTCTGCTCGTGAGTAAGAACAACTACCCATAGATCTGCGGCTAAGGGCATTGACCACTACATTAGCCTTCCCTGAATGGTATAAAATATCAACATCATAATCCTCCAATAGCTCCAACTATCACCTCTGACACAAATTCAACTTTTTCTGCTTAAAGATGTATTGAGGCTCTGATGATTCGTGTAAACATCAACATGAACACCATATAAATAATGTCTCCAAAACTTAAGCACATGAATCAACACATCTAACTTCAAATCATGGGTCGGATAATTCTTCTCATGCTTCTTCATCTGCCTCGAAGAATAAGTAATAACCTTACTGTACTGTATCACCACATAACCTAATGCGAAACACGAGGCATCACAATAGATACCATAACCCTTTGATCCCTCTGGAAGTGTCAAAACTGGAGCTAAAGTCAGTCTGTTCTTCAACTCCTGAAAGCTCCGCTCACAACCATCTGTCCACTGGAACTTAGCTGCCTTCTGCGTTAATTTCATCAATGGCGCTGAAATAGAGGAGAAGCCCTCTACCAATCTCCTGTAATATCCTGTCAACCCCATAAAACTACGAACCCCCGTCGGTGTTGTGGCTCTAGGCCAAGTCTTTACAACCTCTAACTTCTGGGTGTCAACCCTAATGCCTTCACTTGATAAAATATGTCAGAGGAAAGCCACTAAATTCAACCAGAACTCACATTTAGAGAACTTTGTGTATAGCTTTTGATTCTATAGAACTCTGAGTACATGTCACGACCCAACCGGATGGCCATGACGGGCACCCGGTGCTAACCCACCGGGGCACCTCTTATCGTACATTCATATTACCATCTAGGTGAGCCACATGGCCTACTCATGATTTCTATACATCCACAATATTACTCACATCGGGCAACGACACGTATATATATCATCATCAACAACAATGCCCATGTCCATATACACAAGCCGACGAGGCTAACAAAATAATATACAAAATATGAACCGACAAGGCTGCAAGACATCTAACCATACACCACTGTCTACGAGCCTCTAAGAAGAATATGTGACATCATATAGGCAGGACAGGACCCCGCCATGCCCATATGTATGTACAAAAAAGAATAATACCCAAAAGTTGCAGCTCTGAATCAAATGGAGCTCCTCTATGCAGTCTCTGAACAATCAGTCTATGGGTCAAGTCTATCTCCCTGTCCACCTGCGAGCATGACACAGCGTCCACAAACAAAAGGACGTCAGTATGAATAATGTACTGAGTAACTAAAGCATGATCAACATCATAATAGAAGCATAATAAATAATATAAGATAGAGAGGTCATGAGATAATGAAGCCATTTATACCTCTAGCGTTTGTCATCGTATTTTCTTATCCCCTTTCTAGTGGGAACCTTCCATTTCATACATTTATACTTGTAGTAGTATCATACCCGACCATAGCGGGTCGGTTTCTTACATACCCGTCCATGATAAGGTTCGGTGTTATATGTACCTGGCCTTACCAAGGCTCAGTGTTATCCGCACCCAACTGCAGTGGTGTGCGTGCGATAGATATCGTACCTGGCCATATAAGCTCGGTGTTCTTAGTAGTCATACTTTAATAAATAAATATATATACACATAGAAGCACATACACGTTCTCAACATTATCATCGTCATCATCATTTTCATTATATCCTTCCTTAGAGAATCAACTATCATAGGATGGGACCAATGGTATCATGAGATTTATCAAGGATCGTGAGCCTTAGCAATTTTAGGAATGAAGTCATTTGGAAGACTCTATAGAACTCGTATGAAGGTATTTATCAATGGGAATATGCCTTAATGAAAGAAGGTTTAGCCTTACATACCTCGTTGTCTTCTTAACTACTTAACATTCACCGTCGAACCTTGGAAAATCTACATTTAAAAGGATTCATGCCTTGGTTATGCCTTAAAGATACTCTTAAATCCAAACTAGAACAATTCATGAGTTAATGAAAATTGGGTAGCATTTCCCCTATATCATCGACTTCCACCATATTACAAAACAACTCCTAAATAACCATAATAACATCTACAATATCATAATCACGTAGTTACATTCCATTAAGTCATCCATATTCATTCTCACATTCAATTTACACTAACAACTTCACACCAACCCTATGCACATTTTCCATAAAACGCTTTCTCATCATCATTATTACCTTCTATAGCAAGATTATATCCATATCATACTAAGAATCATAACTCAAGTTAGCTTACTACTCTAAAACATCATAAAACTACATTTAGAACTCATCATCTACTTTCTCCTTCTACCGAAGTTGTTCAACAACCAAACAATCTTGATAACATTTAATAAGCATGAAAACTAATCTTTTATCTCATAAGAATGAGCTTTGGAGCAAGCTATCAACTTACATGAAAACCCTAGCTTCAATATCCAAAGAATTTTTGAAGTCAATTAAACCCTAGCAAGACTTCTAACACATGGGTATCTTGATTCTTGCCTCTTGATCTTTAATCTCTCTTGGATTTTGGCTTGGATTAGTTTATGGAGTTGAAGAGAGGGGGGTTTTTGTTTTTGGAAAGCTCTTGGATCTGATTTGGGAAACTAAAATGTCTAGATGAAGTGGAATGAAATATTTAAAACGTAACTTAAAATCCCGTCGGGCAATCCTGCGCCCATTTTGACGGGCTATCAAAATTCCTACGGACCATCAAAATGCTCCATAGAACTACCTAGTCAAACATGGCTCACTGTGACTGTTTTACGCTAGGAAGGTGCGATTTCACAGGCCGCAGAAATTTCTGCGGTCCGTCAAAATTTTCTGCGGCAGTCAAATAGGTCCGTCAAAATATTTTGCTCAGACAGTGTGTCTTAAAACACCCATAACCTTTTACTCCGATGTCACATTGACAAACGGTTTGTTGTGTTGGAAACTAGACTCGATGAAATTCAATTTGGGTAAAAGAAATGCACCAAAACTCCTCATATTATAGGAGATATACCTCTCCCAATTTGGACCGAAATAATGTCCAAAAATTTTGCAAAGTTTTCTGAAAGTTCCGACAAACTCCATTCCTTAATTTGCTTGTTCTCAAATCCTTCCATAGCTTATTTCATGGGCTTAAACCCCCATAACCATAATATGGGAATATATAATCTCATATATCCTAGAAGGTAACTCCAGTTTTCACGATTAGGACAACTAACACCTAACGAATCCCAACGGACGAAACTACGAGGTGTAACATTCTCCCCCCCTTAGGAACATTCGTCCTTGAATGATAGATTCTTGGGGATTCTACAAAAATTTCGCCAGATTTTCTCCTGTAATGTGGGACTACCATCCTGTCACAGCAATTCAAAATATATCACCTCATAGTGCTACAATAACAACATCAACAACCATGGCCACACACGACCAAGAAAACATCGAACAAAGCATTACATACCTGGGGGAAATGGCGTCTCTGCCTGAGTCTCCTCTGAAGGTGGAAATAAATGCGGGTACCTAAACTTCATGTCTTCTTCCGCTTCCCATATCATTTCCTTTCTGCTATTATTTTTCCATAAGACTTTAACTGAAGCTACATCTTTGGTTCTGAGTCTCCGTACTTGCCTATCTAGAATGGCAATGGGAACTTCTTCGTAGGATAATTGCTCAGTGACTTGAACATCATCTACCGGTACAAATCTAGAAGGATCTCCAATGCACTTACGAAGCATCGATACTTGGAAAACCGGATGGACTGACTCCAAATCTGCAGGTAGGTCTAATTCATAAGCCATTTGCCCTACCTTGCGTACATTCTCATAAGGTCCAATGTACCGGGGACTAAGCTTGCCCTTTTTGCCAAATCTCATGACGCCTTTCAATGGCGACACCTTAAAAAATACCCAATCTTTCACTTGGAACTCTAAGTCTCTTCGACGATTATCTGGATAGGATTTCTGACGACTCTGGGCTGTTAATAATCGATCTTGTATAAGCGTGACTTTCTCTATAGCTTGTTGGATCAAGTCTGGCCCTATCAATTTGGTCTCTCCTACTTCGAACCACCTAGTTGGGGATCTACACTTTCGCCCATATAAAGATTCATACGGGGCCATTTGGATGTTAGAATGATAACTGTTGTTGTAAGAAAACTCAATAAGCGGTAAATGATCATCCCAATTACCTCCAAAATCTAATATGCATGCCCGTAGCATATCCTCAAGAGGCTGAATGGTACATTCAGCTTGCCCATCCGTCTGTGGGTGAAATGCCGTGCCAAGGCTCACCTGAGTCCCCAAACCTTCTTTGAAAGATTTCCAAAAATTGGCGGTAAACTGAGTCCCTCTATCAGAGATAATTGATACTGGAACATCGTGAAGTCGCACTATCTTTTTAACATAAAGCTTTGCATAATCTTCTACTACATATGTAGTTCTGACCAGTAAGAAATGAGTTGACTTCATGAGTCTATCCACAATCACCCTTATAGAATCATACTTAGGTCGAGAACGAGGTAAGCCTGTAATGAAGTCCATGTTAATTACTTCCCGTTTTCAAGTTGGAATTTCTATAGCTTGCAGTAATCCACCCGACTTTTGGTGCTCAATTTTCACTTGCTGACAGTTAGGACATTGAGCTAAGAATTCTGCGATATCTTTCTTCATCCCGTTCCACCAATATATAGATTTAAGCTTCCCATGGATCTACGGCTAAGAGCCTCAGCCACAACATTTGCTTTCCCGGGATGATACAAGATGTCAACATCATAGTCTTTCAACAATTCCAACCACCGCCGTTACCATAAAGTTAATTCTTTCTGCTTGAAGATATACGGAAGGCTCTTATGATCTATGTAAATATCAACATGGACGCCGTACAAATAATGTCTCCACATATTCAATGCATGAATCAGTGCAGCCAATTCAAGATCATGGGTCGGATAATTTTTCTCATGTTTCCGCAACTGTCTTGAAGCATACGCAATCACCTTACCATGTTGCATCAACACACATCCTAGCCCAACGCCTGTAGCATCACAATAGACAACATAACCTTCCGATCCCTCTGGAAGTCTCAAGACTAGGGCAGAAGTTAATCTATCATTTAGCTCTGGGAAACTACGTTCACAAGCATCTGTCCATTGAAATTTGGCTTATTTCTGGGTCAGCTTCGTGAGTGGCACAAAAATAGAAGAAAAGCCCTCTACAAATTTCCTGCAATAACCTGCTAAACCCAGAAAACTACAAACCTCCATAAGTGTTGTGGGCCTTGGCCAAGTCTTCACCACCTCAATCTTTTAGGTATCTACCTGAATACCATCGGCTGGAATAATATGCCCCAAAAAGGTCACTGAGTTCAACCAAAATTCACACTTAGAAAAATTGGCAAATAACTCTCGAGTTTGAAGAACTCTAAGAACGGTACGCAAATGATCTGCATGTTCTGCCTCGGACCTAGAATATTGTCACGACCCAACCCCGTGGGCCGTAACTAGTGCCAGAGATGGGCACCTGTACATACTCACTAACTAAAATCGGCATACAAATGGCTTATCCAGATACGAAGGTCAGACATCATCTCAAGCGGTCGCATATAAACAAATATATCACACAAAAGTCGGCAAGGCTGTCAAAAAACACATCGCCCCAAAATATATACATACAGGAATACATATAAGCCGTTAGGGCTGTCATAGCAAATGGGACCACTTAAGACATAAAGCACACAGACATAACCGAACAGTAACTATTCACAACCCACATGTATGTCTACAGGCCTCTAATACAGACAACAGAATCATATGATGGGATAGGGCTCCGCCGTGCCCCTGAATATATACATACATACATATATGCAACGAAAGAGTCTATACCAGAATGTGGGCTCCAGAACAAAAGGAGCACTCCAAAAATAGCAGAATAGGTGTCCTAAGCTGTCGGGTCACCAGAACGAGCGTCTGTACCTGCGGGCATGAAACGCAGCCCCCGAAGAAAAGGGGTCAGTACGAAATATGTACTGAGTATGTAAAGCATGAAATATAGTAATCAAGATCATAACTGAAACAAGAGGTATGGAAAATGAGTACAAAAATCAGTATACCAAAAGCTTACTTTTGAAACACAATTAATGCATATCAAAATCATGTATAGGGCTCAGGAACGTGGTCGCCACTCCGACGCTGGCGCCACAACACATCATACTCGAGAAGATTTCATATCTCCGTACAACCCCGAAACACATCATATCATCATAGCACATCATACGCCATAACAACTCATAACGCCGTATATAAGCGGCACCCTGCCCTGTAGCGAGGGACTCGGGAAACCGTAACACATCATACTGCCTAATATAACATAGTGCGCACGATGACAAACCGGCCCGGGACTCGGCGAAAGAAGTAAATACAGTATGCACGAGCAGAGTAGTGAGAAACTATATGCAATTTAAAAACATTATTACTTTAGACTCAACAAATAAGTAAACTAACTGACGCTCGAGGGTTAAGACGATAATCATGTGAAATCCTTTCAAATGTCGTTAGAGTTATACAAAGGTAAGTCTCGGGGACCACGGATGAGTAGCAACCCAATCCGAGCACGCCTACGAAAGTTACAACCATAATACGCTTTAGAACTCCCTAAGAATTTTCGGAGCGATCCGAGCTCGTCTAAGAAAGTTAGAGACATCATTCGACATAAGACTTTTAAGAATAAAAATTCTCTACTCACATTTGTTATCCAATCATACAAAGGGCACAAAAACCATAGCTCGACTATATTAGGAATACTAACATCAAGAAGTGAATAAAAATCGTCGGCATGCTCGGATCTTAAGAATGGAGTTACCCCGAGGCTCATATCATAGCTTACTTGCAACTAGGACATGCCAAAAGAAAGAAAGGTAAGGCTTTACATTCCTTGCTCGCTTCCTAAGCTAATCTCCACTCAAGTCTCGGGCTCCCCAAGATCTACAATAACGTCATTAAATACCAAGCGTTAGCTACAAGTACTTAGGAATTCAATCCTAAGTTAGTACTTGTCTACAGAAGTTTCGGCAGCATTTCCCCTGTAAATACAACATCCCCGAGAATTCAACTCGGCCAAATTTATGAACAACCATACCAACAATCATTCCAACAATACCAACAATCAATTTAGAATGCATTTTAACATTAGTAACCCGCTTTAACATAATTCAACGGCATTCCGTTTACATTCACTTCAACTTCATACAATCAAACCAACACCAATGCTCGCATACTCAAATACTAATCCGAAGTCATTTAAACAAGATTCAAGAACATTTTAAACAATTCGCATAACATTCAAAACCTTCCAAATGCAACAAGAGCAATAACAACACATTTCCTTCTTTCAAATTCATCAACTTCACCAACAATTCACATGCTAGCAACATTATTTTCCGTAAATACAAGAAGTGGTTTTAAAATCACATTAGCTTCTAAAACAACTCTCTAACACTTACAACTTCAACTAGAATTATTAAACTTTCATTCTCATCGTAGATTCCATTACAATAACAATGAAAATACTAAGAAAAATTGATTCATTCTCTTCTACACTACACAATATCCACACGGCCACAACACTATATATACACGGCCACAACATAACATCCATATTTTCCTGAATTTCATCCACTTCTACATACTACAACATACACAATCATCCATAATATATAAAAAGAAGATTAAACCTTACCTTTTCCACCACACTTCTCACTTGGCTAGGGTTATGAATTTGCAACAAGGAGTGATTTAATTGCTCCAACAACTATCTCACGTTAAAGAGGACCTTCCAATCAGCAGGAATGCTAGAAGAAAATAATTTTTTATCAAGATTTTCAGGGGTTCAATTTTTGCTTGGCTTGGCCGAATGTCCTTCCCTTTTTTTTCTTTGTCTCCAAGATTCTTGAAATTTCTAAGGATTAAGATGAAAATATGACTATTTAGTCTCCTAATATACACATGTTTAATCCATCCATGTGGGCCAAGGCCCACCCCAACTTGGACGGCCACATGGCCCCTTTCTATTTCAAGACTATTATTTTTTTTTGTTTAGTAATTCATGAAAATTATTTTCCTAATTTCAAATTTGCCCTTAGCCTTCCTCAATATTACCATGAACTACCTTGTAATTTTTCCTTTTTACCCTTAACCTTTCTTAATATTTCCACATCAAAATTTTCATAAACAACTTGTATATTAAGCAAGATCAAAATATAGCCTTGCCCTTAACTTCTCGTAATTATCTTGAAATATCCGAATGTACAGAATACGGGATATAACATCCTCCCCCCCCCCCCCCCCTTTAGAAAATTCGTCCTCGAATGTTAAATTAGTCTTATAGGGTCTTATAAATACTTCGGGGGAATTTCCTTTATAACTATCACACACAATTCACCTATCAATCAACATAACCAATTCAGAAATTTAAATTACTTGTATATATCGGAAACAAGTGAGGGTACTTCTTCTTCATCTCTTCTTCAGCTTCCCAGGTCACCTCCTCCCTGTTATTGTTCCGCCACAATACCTTAACAGAAGTCACGTCTTTAGTACGCAGTCTTCTCACCTGACGATCTAGTATGGCTATCGGCTGCTCTTCGTAGGATAACTCTTCCGTCACCTGAATGTCATTTATGGGAAATATCCTGGAAAGGTCACCAATACATTTGCGGAGCATTGACACGTGGAATACCGGATGCACCGCTTCCAAATCGGATGGTAAATCTAACTCATAGGTGACCTTGCCTATTTTACGGACGATCTGGTAAGATCTAATATATCTCGGACTGAGTTTCCCTTTCTTGTCAAATCTCATTACACCCTTCATGGGTGACACTTTCAAAAATACCCAGTCACTAACCTGGAATTCTAAATATCGACGTCGATTATCCGCATATGACTTCTGTCGACTCTGAGCGGCTAGTAACCGTTCCCGAATAAGTTTCACTTTATCCACTGCTTGCTGAACCATGTCCCGGCCAATTTACTTAGTTTCACCAACATCGAACTAGCCGATCGGTGACCTGCACTTACTGCCATACAGGGCTTCATACAGTGCCATCTGGATGCTGGAATGGTAGCTACTATTATAAGCGAACTCAATAAGTAGAAAATGGTCGTCCCAGCTACCTTTGAAGTCAATATCACAGGCCCGTAGCATATCTTCTAGTGTCTGAATAGTACGATCGGCCTGTCCGTCAGACTGCGGGTGAAATGCGGTACTAAGACTTACCTGGGTCCCCAATCCTTCTTGAAATGATCTCCAGAAGTTAGCTGTAAACTGAGCACCTCTATCGGATATAATAGATGTGGGAACTCCGTGAAGTCTTACTATCTCCTTAATATATAACCAGGCATAATCCTCAGCCGAATAGGTGGTCTTGACCGGGAGAAAATGGGCTGATTTTGTCAGCCTATCAACAATAACCCATATGGAATCATACCTTCGTGGAGTGCATGGTAAACCTGTAATGAAATCCATATTAATTGCTTCCCACTTCCAAGTCGGAATTTCCATTTCCTGTAACAACCCACCAGGTTTCTGATGCTCGATCTTAACCTATTGGCAATTTGTGCATTGAGCAACGAACTCTGCAATGTCCCTTTTCATACCATCCCACCAGTATAAGCACCTGAGGTTATGGTTCATCTTTGTTGATCCCGGGTGAATAGAATACCGAGCATAATGTGCCTCTCCCATAATCTGCTGCCGAAGCCCTACAACGTCAGGTACACATAACCTGCCTCTATGTAATAATACTCCGTCAGGTGTAATCTCGAACTGAGTCCTCCCTTTATCAAGGGTTGCATCTCTGTACTGTGCCAGAATAAGATCCTTGTATTGTTGTCGCTTTACTTCTTCCATAATAGAGGATTTAGCAACTTCTCGGACAGAAACCCCGGTATTTCCAGAATCGGCCAATCGGACTCCAAGACTGGCTAGCTGATGAATTTCACGAACTATTTCTTTTCTTTCTGGCTGCACGTCGATCAAGCTGCCCATAGACTTGCGGCTAAGTGCATCTGCTACGACATTGGCTTTCCCAGGATGATATAAAATGTCAACATCATAATCTTTCAACAACCCTAGCCACCTCCTCTGCCGCAAATTCAGCTCCTTTTGCTTAAAGATGTATTGGAGGCTTTTGTGGTCCGTATAAATATCAACATGAACGCCATATAAGTAGTGCCGCCATATCTTCAAAGCATGAATTACCGCTGCTAATTCCAGGTCATGAGTAGGATAATTCCTTTCGTGCGGTCTGAGCTGCCGGGAGGCATAGGCTATAACTCTGCCATGCTGCATTAATACACGACCTATCCCAACATTGGAAGCATCACAATAAATAGCATAACCGTCTGGACCCTCGGGGAGAGTCAGAACTGGAGCTGTAATCAATTTTTCCTTCAGCATCTAGATGTTGCGTTCACAAGCATCAGTCCACTAGAATTTTGCTGCCTTCTGAGTTAGCTTCGTTAACGGTGCTGCAATCGAAGCAAAATTCTCCACAAATCTCCTGTAATACCCTACTAATCCCAGAAAACTACGTACCTCAGTAGGTGTCATAGGCCTAGGCCAATTCTTTACGGCCTCGATCTTCTGTGTATCGACCCGAATACCATCTGCTCCAACGATGTGCCCCAAAAATGCTACTGAGGTCAACCAGAATTCACATTTGGAGAACTTAGCATATAATTCCTGTTGCCGGAGTGTTTCGAGTACCGTCCTCAGATGATCCGAATACTCTCCTTCTGATCGTGAATAAACCAGAATATCATCAATAAATAAAATCACGAACAAGTCTATGAACGGCCTGAACACTCGATTCATCAAATCCATAAACACTGTTGGGGCGTTGGTCAGCCCGAAAGACATTACCCTTAACTGATAGTGCCCATATCGGGTCCTGAACGCAGTCTTTGGAATATCTGCCTCTCTTACCCGCACCTGATGATAGCCCGAGCACAAATCTATCTTCAAGAAATACTTAGCACCTTGCAACTGGTCAAATAAATCGTCAATCCGGGGGAGGGGATATTTATTATTTATGGTCACCTTGTTCAGCTGCCTATAATCAATGCACATCCGTAGCGACCCATCTTTCTTTCTCACGAATAGTACCGGTGCTCCCCAAGGTGATGTACTGGGTCTGATGAAGCCTTTCTCTAATAAATCCTTCAGCTGCTCCTTCAATTCCTTCAGTTCTGCAGGTGCTATTCTGTAAGGAGGAATAGATATAGGCTGGGTATCTGGCAGCATATCTATCGTAAATTCTACTTCCCGTTCAGGAGGAAGGCCTGGAAGCTCATCTGGAAATACATCTGGAAATTCATTAACTACCAGAACTGACTGAAGAGTAGGTGCTTCTGCTTTAATATCATGTACGCGAACCAGATGATAAATATACCCCTTCTGAATCATCTTCCTAGCCTTGAGGTATGAAATAAACTTACCCCTCGGCGATGCTGTATTTCCTGCACATTCTATAACTGGTTCCACTGGAAATTGGAAGCGGACTACCTTTTTCTGACAGTCAACGTTGGCATAGCAAGAGGCTAACCAATCCATGCCCATAATAACATCGAATTATGTCATATCCAGTTCTATCAAATTGGCTTTGGTGCAACGGCCGCATATAATTACTGAACAATCTCTATATACCTGCCTTGCTATAACAGAATCCCCGACCGGTGTAGCTACCTCGAACGGTTCTATCGGTTCAGGTTTTATCACAATTCTACTAGCAACAAGGGGGGAGATATATGTTAAAGTAGAGCCTGGATCTATCAATGCATACACATCTCGGGAAAAGATCAATAATATACCTGTAACTACATTGGGTGACGCCTCCTGATCCTGTCGGCTGGCGAAGGCATATATGCGATTCGAGGGACCACTAGAATCAGAAACTACGCCACGACCTCTACCACGGCCTGCTGGTGTCAGAATACCCCGCCCCGTAGGGCGCATAGCTACAGAAGTGGAAGATGAACCAGCAGCTGATCCCGTAGGCTGAGCTGCACCACCGGAACTACCCGCCAATGGACAATCCCTCATAATATGACCTTGGCGGCCACAAGAAAAACAGGCACCCGTAGCACGATAGCACTCCCCTGGGTGAGACCTCCCACAGTGAGAACACCGAGGTATGGGTGGTCTTGACTGACTGGAACCTCTGCTCACCTGCGAACCCGAAGCCCTGGAACTCTGGCCTGCTCCTGAGTGCCCTACACCATCGAATCGTCTACCCGTGGACTGTGGATGTGTACTCCGGCCTGACTGAGATGGATATCTGCTAAACTGCTGCTGAGGCTGCCCGCCTCAAAACTCCCTTGAATTACCAGGTGATCTAGCCCTTTTGGGCTGGCCTCTATCACGATCTCTATCGGGTTGGCGCCCTCTGTGTCGATCCTCCATGCCTTGCGCATATGCCTGCACCCGAGCAATATCCATCCCGGGCTGAGATGCCACCGCCATACAGCTATCAATCAAATAACGATCCAACCCCATCACGTACCGATGTATCCTGTCAGCCATATCAGCTACAATGGTGGGCGCATATCTGGCTAGGGAGTCAAACTCTAGGCTATACTCTCGAACACTTCTGCCCCTCTGTCTTAGCTGTAAGAATCTGTCAACCCTCGCTCACCGCATCTCTGGAGGCAGAAAATGGCCGAGAAAGGCTGTTGTAAACTCATCCCACACTGCTGGAGGAGCACCCTCGCCTCTAGACAGCTCCCAAGACTCATACCAGTTGATAGCTACATCACGCAACCGATATGAAGCCAGCTCGACAGACTCGGTCTCAGAAGCTCTGACTAACCTCAGCGTACGCTGAATCTGTCGAATAAAGTCCTGGGGATCCTCCTCGGGCTTTGACCCGTAGAACTCTGGGGGACTACAAGTCAAGAAATCGCGAACCCTTAAGCTGTCATGTCTATCTGCATAATCACCTCCCAGTCCGTGTCTGCGAGCCTGCCCCGCTACTAGTCTAGTCAACAACTGTACTGCATCTCTCATCGCCCGATCCTCTGCTCCTGGCTGAGGAGCTGGAGGCTCGGGCGCTGGAGCCTCTGGAGCTACTAGTGGAGCCGCCTCCTGATCCACAGCGGCAGCGGATACTGCTCTAGGCTCCTCTGATGATGATGGCGTAGCAAAGCCCGCTGACTGGGGCATAATCCCGGGCATAGTCTGGGCACGGGCCCGAGTAACTCTCTAAAACTGACTGGTCTCTCCTGCCACTGCTTTGCCCTTCTGGGCAGCTGTTGTCTTTGTCGGAGGCATCACTGTAAGCATAACAATCTGTTAGAAAGGAACCATCCTAATAATACAGCTCTATCGCACGATCTAAGATCGAAGGAAAGGTAACATCCTAAATGTCCTGTAGCTTCCTGCTTATAGATGTGGTGTACAACACACCGATAAACAAGCCTCTACTAGACACGGCCTGTAGACATTCTGAGGACGAACCGCTCTGATACCACTTTTGTCATGACCCAACCCCGTGGGCCGTAACTAGTGCCCGAGCTGGGCACCCGTAAACACTCACTAACTAAAATCGGCATACAAATGGCTTATCCAGATACGAAGGTCAGACATCGTCCCAAGCGGTCGCATATAAACAAATATATCACACAAAAGCCAGCAAGGCTGTCATAAAACACATCGCCCCAAAATATATACATACAGGAATACATATAAGTCATTAGGGCTGTCATAGAAAATGGGACCGCTTATGACATAAAGCACACAGAAATAATCGAACAATAACTATTCATAACCCACATGTATGTCTACAGGCCTCTAATACAGACAACATAATCATATGACGGGACAGGGCCCCGCCGTACCCCTGAATATATACATACATACATATATGCAACGAAAGAGTCTATACCAGAATGTGGGCTCCAGAACAAAAGGAGCACTCCAAAAATAGCAGAATAGGTGTCCTAAGCTGTCGGGTCAGCAGAACGAGCGTCTGTACCTACGGGCATGAAACGCAGCCCCCGAAGAAAAGGGGTCAGTACGAAATATGTACTGAGTATGTAAAGCATGAAATACAGTAATCAAGATCATAACTGAAACAAGAGGTATGGAAAATGAGTACAAAAATCAGTATACCAAAAGCTTACTTTTGAAACACAATTAATGCATATCAAAATCATGTATAGGGCTCAGGAACGTGGTCGCCACTCCGACGCTGGCGCCACAACACATCATACTCGAGAAGATTTCATATCTCCGTACAACCCCGAAACACATCATAACATCATAGCACATCATACACCATAACACATCATAACACCGTATATAAGCGGCACCCGGCCCTGTAGCGAGGGACTCGGGAAACCGTAACACATCATACTGCCGAATATAACATAGTGCGCACGATGACAAACCGGCCCGGGACTCGGCGAAAGAAGTAAATACAGTATGCCCAAGCAGAGTAGTGAGAAACTATATGTAATTTAAAAACATTATTACTTTAGACTCAACAAATAAGTAAACTAACTGACGCTCGAGGGTTAAGACGATAATCATGTGAAATCCTTTCAAAAGTCGTTAGAGTTATACAAAGGTAAGTCTCGGGGACCACGGATGAGTAGCAACCCAATCCGAGCCCGCCTACGAAAGTTACAACCATAATACGCTTTAGAACTCCCTAAGAATGTTTCGGAGCGATCCGAGCTCGTCTAAGAAAGTTAGAGACATCATTCGACATAAGACTTCTAAGAATAAAAATTCTCTACTCACATTTGTTATACAATCATACAAAGGGCACAAAAACCATAGCTCGACTATATTAGGAATACTAACATCAAGAAGTGAATAAAAATCGTCGGCATGCTCGGATCTTAAGAATGGAGTTACCCCGAGGCTCGTATCATAACTTACTTGCAACTAGGACATGCCAAAAGAAAGAAAGGTTAGGCTTTACATACCTTGCTCGCTTCCTAAGCAAATCTCCACTCAAGTCTCGAGCTCCCCAAGATCTACAATAACGTCATTAAATACCAAGCGTTAGCTACAAGTACTTAGGAATTCAATCCTAAGCTAGTACTTGTCTACAGAAGTTTCGGCAGCATTTCCCCTGTAAATACAACCACCACGAGAATTCAACTTGGCCAAATTTATGAACAACCATACCAACAATACCAACAATCAATTTAAAACGCATTTTAACATTAGTAACCCGCTTTAACATAATTCAACGGCATTCCGTTTACATTCACTTCAACTACATACAATCAAACCAACACCAATGCTCGCATACTCAAATACTAATCCGAAGTCATTTAAACAAGATTCAAGAACATTTCAAACAATTCGCATAACATTCAAAACAATCCAACCAAAACTCCATTCCACCCGAAACCTTCCAAATGCAACAAGAGCAATAACAACACATTTCCTTCTTTCAAATTCATGAACTTCACCAACAATTCACATGCTAGCAACATTATTTTCCATAAATACAAGAAGTGGTTTTAAAATCACATTAGTTTCTAAAACAACTCTCCAACACTTACAACTTCAACTAGAATTATTAAACTTTCATTCTCATCGTAGGTTCCATTACAATAACAATCAAAATACTAAGAAAAATTGATTCATTCTCTTCTACACTACACAATATCCACACGGCCACAACACTATATATACACGGCCACAACATAACATCCATATTTTCATGAATTTCATCCACTTCTACATACTACAACATACACAATCATCCATAATATATAAAAAGAATATTAAACCTTACCTTTTCCACCACACTTCTCACTTGGCTAGGGTTATGAATTTGCAACAAGGAGTGATTTAATTGCTCTAACAACTATCTCACGTTAAAGAGGACCTTCCAATTAGTAGGAATGCTAGAAGAAAATAATTTTTGATCAAGATTTTCAAGGGTTCAATTTTTTCTTGGCTTGGCCGAATGTCCTTCCCTTTTTTTTTCTTTGTCTCCAAGTTTCTTGAAATTTCTAAGGATGAAGATGAAAATATGACTATTTAGTCTCGTAATATACACATGTTTAATTCATCCATGTGGGCCAAGGCCCATCCCAACTTGGACGGCCACATGACCCCTTTCTATTTCAAGACTATTATTTTTTTTTTGTTTAGTAATTCATGAAAATTATTTTCCTAATTCCAAATTTGCCCTTATCCTTTCTTAATATTACCATGAACCACCTTGTAATTTTTCCTTTTTACCCTTAGCCTTTCTTAACATTTCCACATTAAAATTTTCATAAAAAACTTGTATATTAAGCAAGATCAAAATATAGCCTTGCCTTTAACTTCTCGCAATTATCTTGAAATATCCGAATGTACAGAATACGGGATATAACAAATATACCAGGATATCGTCAATGAATGCAATCACAAATAAATCTAGGAAAGGCCTGAATACATTGTTCATCAAGTCCAAGAACACTACCGGTGCATTAGTTAGCCCGAATGATATTACCCGGAACTCAAAATGGTCATATCTGGCTCTGAAGGCTGTCTTACAAATATCTTTTTCCTAACTCGCACTTGATGATACCCGAATCTCAAATCTATCTTTGAAAACCATTTGGCGCCTTGCAATTGGTGAAATAAATCATCAATCCTCGGAAGCGAATATTTATTCTTGATTGTTACCTTATTTAGCTGCGGATAGTCAGTGCACATTCGCAAGGATCCATCTTTCTTTCGCACAAACAATACGGGTGCTCCCCACGGGGAAGAACTAGGCTGAATAAAGCCTTTCTCAACAAGTACTTCAACTGCTCCTTCAATTGTCTCAACTCTACGGGAGCCATTCTATAAGGAGGAACAGATATAGGTTTAGTATCCGATAGCACATCAATAGCAAAATCAATCTCTCGCTCTGGAGGAAGGCCTGGAAGCTCATCCGGGAATACATTCGGAAACTCGTTCACCACGGGAACAGACTGAAGAGTTGGCGATTCGGCTTCTATATCTTGACCCCGGACAAAATGGTAAATACAACCTTTTGCAATCATTTTTCTTGCCTTGAGATAGGAAACAAACCTACCCCTCGGAGATGCTGTATTTCCCTTCCATTCCAAAACTCGTTCTCCCGAAAATTGGAAGCGAACCATTTTCGTTCTACAATTAGCATTGGCATAGCAAGAAGCCAACCAATCCATGCCCATGATAACATCAAAGTCCACCATTTTTAACTCATGTAAATCAACCATAGTACGATGGTCACAAATCACAACTACACAATTTCTATATACTCGACTACCTATTACCGGTTCACCAACGGGTGTAGATACCTCAAAAGGTTTGATCGACTCCGGTTTGACCATAAATCAACCCAAGATATATAGCGTAACATATGACAACGTGGAGCCCGAATCTATCAAAGCATATACATCATGAGAAAATACCGATAATATACCTGTGACGACATCGGGGGAAGACTCAAGATCCTGGCGTCCATCCAAAGCATAAATATGTTGCTGAGGACCACTAGAACTGGGAGCTCTCCCTCTACCTCTACTACGGCTGACCGGCGCTTGTGAATCTTGCCCCGGAGGGCGTATCGATGATGAAGACCCGGCTGCCGATCCTGAAGGCTGGACTCTACCCCTACTACCAACCGAGGGGCAATCACGCATGATATGGCCTGGCCGAGCACATGCATAGCAAACCTCTGAACCTAGTCGACACTAGCCCCAATATAACTTCCCACAATGGGAACATCGTGGCATAGGTGGCCTTGTCTGACCCGAATCGCCTCTGAACTGAGAACCTGAAGCCCTGAAACTCTAACTCGGCCCGAAATAAGTAGATCTATCATAGAATGGCCTGAATGCCTAGAAAACTGCTATCTTTGCCCACCTCTAAACTCACTCGTCGGACCCGAAGATCTAACTCTCTTTCTATACCATCTGTCATGCTCATGCTCACTTCTTTATTGTTGTTGGCTTTCCTCTAAATTCTGGGCATGGGCTTGAATGCGTGAAATATCCATGTTGTCCTGAAGGGACGCAGTCAAGCACCTACCAATCAAATGTGGCCCTAGGCCTATCACAAATCGGTGCACTCGATCACCCATATCCGCTACCATGGACAGAGCATACCTAGCCAAAGAATTGAAGCAGAGACTATACTCTAAGGGACTCATACTTCCTTGCCTAAGATTCAAGAACTTATCGGCTCTAGCCCGCCGAACCTCTGGAGGTAAGTAATGTCGGAGGAAGGCATCCATAAATTCTTGCCATACCAGGGGAGGTACATTGACTCCCCGTGAAGCTACCCAAACCGTATACCAATGAACTGCGACATCCCGGAGTCTATAGGATGCTAACTCTACCGATTCAATGTTTGAAGCATGCATTAACTGAAGTGTCCTCAATATCCCATCAATAAAGTTTTGAGGGTCCTCATTCGGGTTTGACACGAAGAATTCCAGAGGGTTCAAGCTAATAAAATCACGGGCCCTTGCACTAACAGTCCTATCACCTTGCCCTGTACCTTGCCGATGAGTTTGAGCGGCAACCAACTAATTAAGTAAATGAATAGCCTCTTTCATATCTTGGCCTGAAGCGTCCGGTAGAGGAGCTGGGGGTGCTTGAGCTGGGGCTGAGCCTCCCTCATGCTCCTCAGAAATAGGCACTGAGTAGGAGGACTGAGATTGAGCTGCATTCTGGTACTCACCTTCCTCTATATCCGTTGGCGATACCCTTTCAGCCCCTTTTTCTGCCACTGCCTTGCCCTTTTGGGCTGCCGTAGCTTTTCGCTTTACAGGCATTTCTAAAATACATAATACATGGTTAGGGAAAGAGAAATCCTTATATCATGGCTCTATCGCATGATCTTATGAAGAAAGAAGGTCATTCATTCCTAAAATGCCCGCAGCCTCTTGTTTATGGCTCACTGTGACCGTTTTACGCTAGGAAGGTGCAATTTGACAGACCGCAGAAATTTCTGCGGTCCGTCAAAATATTCTGCGACCGTCAAATAGGTCAGTCAAAATTTTCTGCTCAGACAGTGTGTCTTAAAACACCCATAACTTTTTACTCCGATGTCACATTGACGAACGGTTTGCTGCGTTGGAAACTAGACTCGATGAAATTCAATTTGGATAAAAGAAACAAACAAAAACTCCTCATATTCTAGGATATATACATCTCTCAATTTGGACCAAAATCCTATCCCAAGGTTTTACCAAGTTTTCCCAAAGTTCCGACAAACGCCATTCCTTAATTTGATTATTTCATGGGATTAAACCCCCATAACCATAATATGGGAACATATAATCTCATATATCCTAGAAGGTAACTCCAGATTCCACGATTATGACAAATAACACCTAATGAATCTCAATAGACGAAATTACGAGGTGTAACAGTACAACATATAAATGATCCGCATGCTCAGCCTCTGAACGAGAGTAGACCAGAATATTATCGATAAACAAAATCACAAATTGATCTAAGAAGGGTATAAATACGCGGTTCATCATATCCAAAAATACTGCTGGCGCATTAGTCAACCCAGAAGTCATCACAAGAAATTCGAAGTGACTATATCTGGTCCTGAATGCTGTCTTTAGAATATCTCTCTCTGTGACCCTGACATGATGATAAACCGATCTCAAGTCTATCTTTGGAAGACACTTGGCACCCTGCAACTAATTAAATAAATCATAAATTCTTGGGAGCGGATAATTTTACTTTATCGTCACCTTATTCAGTTGTCTGTAATCTATAATCATCCTCAACGAGCCATCTTTCTTTCTTATAAATAATATCGGTGCTCCTCATGGTGACGTACTAGGCTTGATAAAGCCCTTCTCTAAAAAATCTTTCAACTTCTCTTTCAATTCCTTCAACTGGGTAGGGGCCATCCTATAAGGAGGAATAGATATAAGATGAGTATCTTATAGCACATCGATGGCAAAATCATTTTCCCGCCCTAACGAAATGCCTGGAAGTTTGTGTGGAAACACATATAGGAATTCATTAACCACTGGGACAGACTGAAGGGTCGGTGGTTTTATTTTTGCATCCTGGACTCGAACAATGTGATCAATACAACCCTTTGCAATCATCTTCCTTGCCTTGAGATAGGAAATAAACCTACCTCTCGGCGAAGCTATATTACCTTTCATTCCAGCATCGACTCTCCTGGAAACTGGAACCAAACCATCGCTGTTCGGTAATCAACATTGGCATAACAAGAAGCCAATCAGTCTATACCCATAATAAGATCAAAGTCTACCATATCCAACTCAATCAAGTTTGCCACGGTATGACGGTTACATAGTATTACTACATAATTCATGTATACTCGTCTAGCTATCACTGGTCTCCAATAGGTGTAGACACCTCAAAAAGCCTAATCTTCTCAGGTTCTGTCCAAAACTTACCAACAATAAAAGGAGTGACGTATGATAAATTAAAGCCTGGATTTATTAATACATACTCGTCATGGGAAAAGACTGATAATACACCTGTAACAACATCAGGCGATGACTCAAGATCCTGCCGACCAACCAAAGCATAAATGCAGTTCTAAGGACCGCTCAAACTGGATGCTCTACCTCTGCCTCTACCACAACCGACTCATGTCTGATAACCCTGCCTAGGGAGGCACACTAATGACAAAAACCAGCTGCGGATCCTGTCAGCTGTACTACACCTTCACCACCTCTTGACAGACAATCTCGTATAATGTTGCCTGGCTGACCGCAGGTATAACACACATCTGAACTCACACGGCAGTTCCCCCCTACAACTTACCATACTGAGCGTATCGTGGTAGAAGTGGCCTTATCTGGGTAGAATCACCTCTGAACTAGAAACTAGAAGCCCTGGAGCTCTTGCCTGGCCTAGAATAAGTGGGTCGATGAAACCTCAGCCCTGGAAACTGTGAAGGTGCGCTACCCGCTTAATAGGTTGGACGCCTAGGAAACTGATGTCTGTGACCACTCCAGTACTCACTAAAAGGCCCAAAAGATCTAGATCTCTTGCTCTGACCCCTATCACGCTCTCGCTCAGCTTGCTTCTGCTGTTTCTGCTCCTCTAAGCCTTGCGGGTAAGCCTGAATACGAGAAATACCCATACCCTCCTGAAGTGAGGTCATCATGTAGTCATTAATCAAGGGTGGCCCAAGTCAAATCGCAAATGGGTTTATTTAAAAAGAAGACTGTACTCCCACACACTCATATTCCCCTGGCATAAATTCATATATCTATCAACTCAAGCCCGTCGGGTCTCTGCTGGCAAATAATGTCGAAGGAAGGCCTCAATGAACTCTTGCCATACTGCTGGTGGTGCATTAGCCCCTCTAGACAACTCCCAAGTCCATACCACTGGATAACAACATCTTGCAAATGATAGGAAGCCAACTCTACTGACTTAGTGTCAGAAGGATGCATTACCTTCAATGTACCCATCATCCGATCTATAAAATTCTGCGGGTCCTCATCTGGTTTTGATCCTGTAAATACTGGAGGGTCCAAATTGATAATGTCTCGAACCCTAGCACTAATAGCCCTATCAGCATAATCGGTACCCGTGTCCTGACGCTGAGCCTAAGCGGCCACTAACTGAGTCAATAACCGAATAGCATCTTGCATCCCCCGGCATGATGCATTCCGTAGAGAAACTGCGCTGCGGCCTCTCTTGGATCCGCTAGACCAGAAGGGCTCGGAGAAGACTAAGATGGGGCCCCACTTTGGGATTCACCATGGCCTGCATCTACTTGTGGCACCCGACTGTCTCTGGCAAACTGAAGCTCTTCTCGTCACAAGCATCACTGGAATCACAGTACGTTATTAGAAAAGAAATCCTGATAGTACGACACTAATGCATGATCTAAGATAAGAAAGAAGGACAATCTTCCTAAATGCACTGCAGCCTCCTGTTATAAGTGTGGTTCACAACACACCACAAACAAGACTCTGCTAGACACGACTTATAGACTCTGTTAGACATGACTTATAGACAACCCTACGACAGAACTGCTCTGATACCAAGTTTGTCACGACCCAAACTAGAGGGCCATGACGGGCACCCAGGCACTACTACTGAGAACCGCTAATCACGTTTTCATATCATAATCATAAACAAGGGTGGACTATGAGGGTCATCAGATTGAAATCTACTAGATCATATATGAAATATGCTGAAAAGGGAAGAGCCCAAAAAGACATACTGTGTAACTGCACCGGCAAAATGTACAAGCCAACAAGGCCATCGTAGATGACTATACAACAAAAATGTAGGCCAAGGAGAACACACAACGTCTGACCATACCACACAGTTTACTAGCCTCTATTGAAGTATATGACATGAGAGGGTTGGGACAGGGCCCCGCCATACCCATATGTACACAAAAGTATAACATACCAAAACATAATAGCAAACCCAAAACAAGGGAAGTGCTCCAATATCAGCTGTGCAGCAACCTACGAAGGCGGATCGTCAACCTATCTACCTGAACCTGCGGGCATGAAACATAGCGCCCCCAGAAAATGGACGTTAGTGCGGATAAATTACTGAGTATGTAAGGCATGAAGGTCACATGAAGGAGACATAACAGTACATAGGATAAAAGGAATGCAACTTGTATGTCTGAACTACCTCTAAGGGCCAATGATATGCATAAATACTATGCATGTGTACATATATGCGTGTATAACTCTTGGTTATACATATATATATGCGTATATAACACCCGTAAAGCCTCTGTGGGCATCCCATAGTATCATATCGGCCTCTGTGGAGATCATCATCATCAGGTGACCAGTTGATCAAGTGGTAGTGCGTACATAACACCATCACCTTCCCCGTACCCCATATAGATAATACATAATATACACATATATTACATTTGTGTGGTCATAGGTTAATATAATAAGAGTGCATCCTGAATCTGTCGGAGATACATAAGGTTGTTACACCTTCGAACATCGTTATCAGATAGCATTTTCATAAACATGTGAGTTTATGAATCATACTAAATCTGAAGAAAGACTTACTGTTAACATTCTAGAACATGAATCAACATAAAACATCCCTAGCTACTAAGAATGTAATCATTATGGAATAGCATTACGTTTACGTTTCGTTCATAAGGATCATGCCAAAAGAAGGAATGTTAGCCTTAACATACCTCCAGTGTTCATCAAAATCCCACATTGAAACTGTCTGGCTAGTATTCCAATCTACTTATTTACTACACTATACCTAGTAGCCAATAACATAACAACCACAACCTCATATAAGTCTCTTTAATTCCACATCACTACTCACCCCAAGATTTACATCAAAACAACCCAATATGCGCTTTGTATACGACACTTATACACTTTGTTCTTCCAATTATACCAATTTTAACATGCTCAATATAATCTTTAACCAACTGCTATCCTTACAACAAGATTTTAGCTTAAAAATATATTAACAACATGGCTTAAGTTAGCGTACATCTCAACATAAACTCAAATTCATATTTCAACCTTCACTCTAACTCTTTTCCCACCAAACCTAGCATAACCATTGTATAAACTCATTAACATGGTGTTAAGATAGAATCTTACCTCAAAACTCAATAACACATCAATTCGAAGAGTGTTTCACCTTGAAGTATCCTCCAAAAGTACTACCAAGAGGAGAAACATGCTTTCATAATCACTTTAGAAACTTTAAACACTTGATCTTCTCTTTTGATCCTTGATTTGTCTTAGGAGTTGATTAGATATGATGGAGAGGGTTTTCTAGAATATTGGAGATCAGTGGAAGTGGAGAAAATAAGTTAAAAAGATACGTATATGAATTATATAAAAAAAATAGCTGAAGCCGACTTAAAAATACGGCCAGAAATACTGGTCGTATAATAATATATGGTCCATATTTTGGACTGTAATTCTCATATTTGAAGTTGACTTCTCTACCAAGAGAAGTACGGATCGTATTTCCAAATACGGTCTGTATTTCTCAAGATACCATATTTCTCCCCAACATCAAATTTCGACGAAATGTATTCTCTTCAATTCGTTCATCCTCTAATCCTTCCAACACTTGCCAAACATGAACTTAAACCCTTGTATACTCAAGATAATTTCATCTAATCTTACATATCTTCAAAAATAATTTCACTTTTCGAATCTATAGCAACCAATTCATGAAGAAACTTAACGTACAAAAGTATGGGGTGTACAAAACTTACGCGTTTCACTGATTTAACCCTGTGGACCCTTCCCTTAGCCTTGTTAGTGTGGTTTTGACCTCGAGGATGGATGACACTGTTCCCAAGGTCATCGGGCTAGTTTCCGTAGGATTTGAGGAAATTAGAACGTAAAGTGTAAAATGTTGACCAATAGTTGACTTTTGGGTAAACAGACCTTTTTGGGAATTTCATCAATTATGTGAGGTTCGGAGGGTCAATTATGACATGGTGGGATGATTGGTTCGATTCCCGAGACATTCAAGAGCATTTTGTACCCTTGGTTGGAAACTTAATTTTGGCCGTTTGGGGGTTGCCTGGGTCAAGGTGACCTCCATTGGGAATTTTGAGCCACGGGTGTGTTCATACCGCATTTTTACATGTGTCTACATATTCAGTTTGTAACCGAGAGGTCTCGGATGGATGTCGATGTTTGGGTGAAAAGTTGGTGTAAACTAGATTCTTCTAGTGTTTTGATGTGCCTCGACGGCAGTTGACCATGTTGGCAAGACTGCCTAGGCTAGGCCTGGTCCGCAGATGTGAGACCTTATTGAGTTGACTTATTCCGCACCTGCAATGTCATTTCCCATAGGTGCGGTATCACGCGTGTGAGTTTCCTCTACATTTGTTAGATGCTGACTCATTAATGAATTTTGCCTTTTTAGATGAGTATTTGCCGAGGAGGGATCGCATAGGCAGACCCTTGCTCCGTTAAGCGGAGATCGTTGAATCAGAAAACTTATATTTTCCCATTTTGAGCCATTCCTTTTCCATTCACTAAATTGAAACCTAGAGAGTTCTAGGGGTGAATTAAGGCGCATTTAGGGTTGAATCTTCATTGGGTAAGTTTCCTTTTACTTCCTTGTGTTTTATTTAAGGTTAAGTTGGATTCTATGGTGGAATTAAGAGGTTTCAGTTGGAAAGAAATGTTGTAGACCCTAAGTTTGACTTCATGAACCTTATGCTTTGAAAGTGAGTTTTGATTTGAAAACCTTGTTAATATAGTCAGGAATACTTGGGATAATTAGATACTAAGTTGAATATATCTAAATTTCTTGCATTATGAATATAGGAAGTTAGGGTTTCTTTCTAAATTGTTTTTTTTAATTAAAGGGTGATATTGACAATCGATTGAGTTTAATTAGTAATTCGGAATGGTAGTTAACTTCCTAGCGTTGGGTAACTAATTTTTACTTTAAATTCCTATT
This sequence comes from Lycium barbarum, assembly GCF_019175385.1. Classification (NCBI taxonomy): domain Eukaryota; kingdom Viridiplantae; phylum Streptophyta; class Magnoliopsida; order Solanales; family Solanaceae; genus Lycium; species Lycium barbarum. Next base: position 87,009,219 of record NC_083345.1, on the reverse strand, counting down.
TTGCCCTTGTGGGCCCAGTTTCCTTTTTTAAAGAGTTGTTTGCGATTCGAATAGTATTGTTGCAATTTGGGTATCATTGGTCTCTGTTTCTAATGTAGATTACATTGTTCTATAGAACTTTAAATATTCAGAAGCTCTTTGAAAAGGCAAGGCTCGTGTTGGATAGTTCGTGGCACCAGCTCGGTATTGACGTAGGTTACGGTTTACCTTTATGGTTAGTCTCCAATTAGTGAAGCATATGTAGGAGTTAGATAATGATGGGGAAAGCATATTAGGCCTTTGGGTATGGTGTGGAGGTGAAATCCTATTAGGTTGGTTCTACTGTTGATTGTGGCCTTGTTGCTTTGTTGTTATGATTGGGCTTGTCGCCCTATTTGCTATATTGTGATTTGTGTATGTATTCATCTCTCTCTTGTTATGTCATTTATCATCGGAAAAAGGAAGGAGATTGAGATTAGGTTTAAAACATGATGTGTACTTATGATAAGACACATATAAGATCTTGATTATTTTTTTCTTTTGATTAAGATATCATGCATGGCATACATTCCCATTTCATATGATGTATTGATATGAACTGCTACTTGGTACTGATGAGGTCTTTACCGGATTGTGTAAAAGAGAGATGAGAATCCGTGATCCGAGGTTGTTACCGGAAAGGAAGAAGTTGTACTCACCGCCCGAGGTTTCTTGCCGGGAAGAGATGTACATGGACTTTGCGAGTCTATCATAGGTCATGACTGTTGTGACGTGGAGGTTTCCATCCTTAGCATGTGTGTACGGTATGTACAGTTGGCTAGTGCATCGCATCGCATATGCATTAATACATACATCGATTTTTGATTGCTTGACTTGTACATGGCACTTGATATCTGGATTGATCTTATGTTGAATTGGTTCGTGAGTGTATGTGATTGCTTACATGTCTACTTGTTGATTTCTTTCTTCATATATGTGAACTCATTGTTGTCGACCCATGATACATACCAGTACATAGTGTTTGTACTGATACTACCTTGTTGTACTATTTTCTGAGTGCAGATTTTGTCACAAGATCCACGTCAGGCCCTCGCGAGTGATTCCCGAGGCTTCTTGTTTGAGTTTTTAGGGTGAGCATTGTTCCAGCCAGCAGCCCGGAAAACTCTTCTATTTATATCTGTCATTTCTATCTCAAGACAGTATTTACATTTATGTATTTCTATTCAAACTCATGTATTACGTAGTGGCTCTTGTACTATCTCTTGACCAGATTCTTGGGGTTGTATTGTATTTCTGTACTTAGTTATTTATCTACGATATTGAGACTGCTTGTATGAGTTAATCTTCCGCAAGTTAATTCTTAAATTGGTAAAGTAAGGGAAGGGTTCTCCCACTAGGAGGTTCGCATGGGTTCCCGCTTGACCCACGAGTTGGGTCATGACAAAACATCAATGTAAAGAGATAAGGGAAGAATCAACCTGTAACAATGCCACGTAGGGTGCATTGTTACACTCCGTACTTTCATACGTTAAGTTTCTTCATGAGTTGGTTGCTAAAGATCCGGAAGGCGGAATTATTTTTGAGGATATGTGAGTTAGATGTGTTCATCTTGAGTTTACGAGAGTTTAAGTTCATGTTTGGCAAGTGTTGGAAGGATTAGAGGATGAACAAATCGAAGAGGATATGTTTCATTAAAATTTGATGTTGAGGGAAAAATATGGACCATATCTTGAGAAATACGGACCGTACTTCTCTTGGCAGAGAGGGTGAATTTTTCCCTGAGAATTACGGCCCACATATACAGATTGTATATAAATATACGGTCAGTATTTCTGGCGGAATTGTAAGTCGGTTTCAGTTCTTTTTTTTTATATAGTACGTACATCATTTTAACTCATTTTCTTCACTTCCCCTAATCTCCAACCTTGTATAAAACCCTCTCCAACAATATCTAATCAATTCCTAAGAAAAACCAAGGATCAAAAGAGAAGATTAAGTGTTTAAAGGTTCTAAAGTGATTATAAAAGCTTGTTTCTCCTATTGGTAGTGGTTTGGGAGGTTACTTCAAGGTGAAGCACTTTTGGAATTGATGTGTTCTTGAGTTTTGAGGTAAGATTTTATCTTAACTCCATTTTATGAGTTTATATGATGAATTATGCTAGGTTTGATGGGAAAGGAGTTGGAGGGAAGGTTCAAATATGAATTTGAGTTTATGTTGAGATGTAATCTAACTTAAGCCATGTTGTTAATATGTTTTTTAGTTAACACCTTATTGTAAGGATAGTAGTTGGTATTGAGATTTTATTGAGGATGTTACACTTGGTATAATTGGAAGAAGAAAGTGTATATGTGTCGTATACAAAACGTATATTGGGCTGTTTTGATATAAATCTTTAGGTGGGTAGTGATGTGGAATTAAAGAGACTTATATGAGGTTGTTGTTGTGTTGTTGGCTGCTAGGTGTACTGTAGTGACTAAAGAGATTTGAATACTAGTCCGACGGATTCGGTGGGGACTGTGTTGATGACTTGAGGTATGTAAGGCTAACTTCCTTCTTTTGGCATGATCCTTATGAACGAAACGTAAACATAACACTACTCCATAATGATTCTATTCTTAGCAGCTAGGGATGGTCCACGTTGATTCATGTTCTAGTAATGTTATTCAATACGTCTTTCTTCAAATTCAGTATGATTAATAGAGTCACATGTTAATGAATATGCTATCTCATAACGATGTTCGGAGATATAACGACCTTACATCACTCCATCAGATTCAGGATGTACTATTATCATATTCATGCATTGCCTTATATACACACACACACACACACACACACACACACACACACACGCGCGTTATATACGCGTATATTGTGTATTATCTATATGGGGTATGGGGACGGTTATGGCGTTATATACGCACTACCACCTGATCAGCTGGTCACATGATGATGACGCCCACAGAGGCATATATATATACACACGCACATACAGTACTTAGGCTTACCATTGGCCCTCAGAGGCAGTTCAGACATACAGGTTGCATTTATTTTTTCCTATGTACTTTTATGTCTCCTTTATGTTACCTTCATGCCTTACATACTTAGTACTTTGTCCGTAATGACGTCCTTTTCCTGGGGGCGCTGCGTTTTATGACTGCAGGTTCAGGAAGACAGGTTGACGATCTGCCTCCGTAGGTTGCTGTTCAGCTGATATTGGAGCACTCCCTTTGTCCCAGAGTTGCTGTTGTGTTTTGGTATGTTATATTTTTGTGTACCTACGTGTATGGAGGGGCCCTGTCCTGACCTTGTTATGTCATATACTCCAGTAAAGGCTTGTAGACAGTTATGGTATACTTGGATGTTGCATGGCCCCCTCAGCCTATATTTTCCTGTACAGTTATCTATGATGGCCTTGTCGGCTTGTACAGTTTTGTCCAGCATAGTTTTATCGTATGTCTTTTCCAGCTTATCCCTTTTTAGCATATTTCTCATATGATCTAGCAGATTTCCATCTGATGACACTCATAATCCACACTTATTTATGATTATGATACGAAAGCATGATTAGCGGAGCTCAGCAGGTAGGGCTCAAGTGCCCATCATGGCCCTTCGATTTGGGTCGTGACACGCATGATATGCATATATATAGATATACGTATGTATAACGTATGAGCCTCTGTGGGCATAATATCATATTGTACCAGCCTCTATGGGTGTATATCAAAACGTACTAACCTCTGTGGGCGTTATCATCATCATATCATACCCAACTAATCAGTGGTAATAATACATATAAACTACTAGGCTTTGTGGTCGTAATACCATATACATATATGACATACCAGCCTCTGAGGGTGTTACATATATATATATATATATATATATATATATATATATATATATATATATATATATATATATATGTAAAACACAAAACACACACATGCATGAGGAACATTAGAAAGACATTCTGAACTTTTCGGAGTGACGTAAGGTCGACAACCACCTAATACGTTATGTAAGCCAACCCACCAACTTACATAACCATGAGAACTCAAGGAAACAGAGCATGCAATGTTTATTAAGCATCACAAAGAATCAAGGCAAATGGGACATCTCTAACTTAACATGAATTGAGTTTCCTTGGAGGAACATTAGTTTCAGTTCGTTTAACCGGGTTCATGCCAAAAAGAAGGAAAGGGAAAGCCTTAACATACCTTAATGTCCAGCTCCAATTAACCAAGGTTGAAACTAGCCTCCTTAAGCCTTGATCTACACGTGGTAATAGCTATACTAGCGTCAAACTATGAATGTCACAACAATCACGTATCAAGTGACAAGCTCGTTCTATAATAAAGGGTATATTTCCCCAAGTTCATAACATCAACAACAACATTCAATCACAATTAATCTACCCACCCCATGCCTCAACACATAAGGACAACCTAACACCATAATTCCACAACATTTGATAACTTGATTTCGACTTCTAGCCAACATCTTGTAGATTCTCAACAATCCAACACATCTAGAGACTCAATTATCCTATATACATAGATAAGAGGGTAATTCCTACCTCAAACTTCAAGAATAAACCCTTAAGAAACCCTTCTTCAAGTTGGAATAATCTTCAATTCCACACCCAACCGGAGAAAATACGTTCTATTAGTTCCACGATCTTTCGAAGAGAACATCTTGGATCAACACTTATTTGATGAAGGAAACTTGAGAGAGGATTTTGGGAGTTGTGAGAGCTGATGGAACGAAAATATGACATAAGGAGGGTCTCCACCCTTTTATATTTAGTGGATAAGGATGCACCGACTCATATCTGCGGCCACATCAGGGATGCAGAACCTCATCTGCGGCCGCAGATCCTAAGGTAGATCAAGTTAGGTGTATTTTTGTTCAATACGTGCCTTATTATGCTGGGAAGAATGGATTTTGTGGTGCAAGACGTGCCTACCACTCTCCAAACTTCGACAAAACTTATCTTCTTCTATTCGTTCGATCTCTAACCTCTACGACACGTCCCTAAGACCTTTCTAAAATTTTCATTAACCTTGTAAAGGATTATTAACCTCTTTAGGTTTCCTTTAATCTACTCACGACATAATCGATGTAAAAATATGAGGTGTAACATCCTCCCCCCCCCCCCCCCCCCAGGGAACATTCGTCCTGTAATGTATAGGTGTACGGGGAGGGTCAACTCATTAAGGATTCTACAAAAATTTTGACAGAGTTCCTCTACAATCGAGCACTAACGTAAACCTACAAATAGTCAAAACCCAACTTATTTGCCTCCCAGGGCCTTACAAACATCATATACACCTATCAGACTCTGTATGGTTGTTAGATATCTAGTGAGAATGTCATAAACTATAACTCACCTCAAGTATAAGTAGCTCCGGTCATTCTTTTTATGCTTCATTTTGGGCACTATCTAATCATGAAATGGAAGTTAGTTTAAAATCAACACGGCATAACAATAAAGGTATACAATATGGTCTTAGTCGTCAAGAACCTTCAATCAGAAATAAATGGGGACACTTGGACTTCATGTCATCCTCGTCCTCCTATGTCATCTCCTCAATGTTCTTGTTCCTCCACAATACCTTCATGGAAGCCACATCTTTCGTTATGAGCCTGAGACCTGCCGATCTCAAATAGCAACCGAAACTTCTTCGTATGATAAGTCCTCTGTAATTTGTACATCCTCCACTGGTACCATCCTAGTAGGATCTCCGATACATTTTCATAACATTGATACGTGGAAAACTGGGTAGACAAATTCTAATTCTGACAGCAACTATAACTCGTTGGCCATTTGTCCTATTTTTCGAATAATTTGATATGGTCTGATGTACCTCGGGTTGAGCTTGCCCTTCGTGCCGAATCTCATCACTCCCATCATAGGATAAATCTTCAAGGAGACCCAATCACCAACCTGAATTCTAGATCTCGTTGCCGTACATCTGAATATGACTTCTAATGGCTCTAAGCTATCAACTACCCCTCCTGGATAAGTTTCAATTTCTCTACTGCCTGGTGAACTAGATCGGCCCCCAGTAATTCTGACTTGCTCACTTCAAACCAGCCGATAGGAGATCTACACTTTCACCCATACAATGCCGCATAAGATGCCATTCTGATGCTGTCATTATAACTATTGTTCTAAACAAACTCGATAAAAGGCAAATGATCGTACCATCTTCCCTTGAAATCCAGAACTGATGCTCGCAACATATCTTCGAGGGTCTGGATCGTACGCTATGCTTGACCATCGGTCTGCGGATGAAAGGTCATGTACTAAGATTCACTTGAGTCCCAGACCCTTTTTTGGAAATACCTCTAGAAATTTGTTGTAAACTGAGCACCTCTATCTAATATAATAGTTACTAGAAGCCCATGGAGGCACACTATCTCCTTGATATACAACTTCGCATAACACTCGACCATATAAGTGGTCTTGACCGGCATGAAATGAGCTGACTTGGTCAGCCTCTCAACAATCACCCATTTAGAGTCAAACTTGCGATATGAACGACGCAAACCCATTATGAAATCCATGTTGATCACCTTCCATTTATACATTGGTATCTCTATATTTTGCATTAGCCCACTGGGTTCTGGTGCTCTATCTTTACCTGCTGATAATTGGGGCACTGAGCCATGAACTCTGCAATGTTCTTCTTCTTATCATTTCACCAATACACGCCCTTGATGTCATGATACACAGAAAAAAAGAGAAATTAGTGACATTACAAGTTGTGTGGTGTCTCTTCATGACTTATGTTATTTGTTTCTTCTCCTAATTTTTTTGCAAAATTCCCATTTGCTTCTTTGTTCTCATCATCCCCATCCTATAAATTGAGAAAAGTAATTAACTCATTAAAATAGAAAATGCAAAAATAAAAACCCTTCCAAGTATCAGATAAGCAAAGGGTCTGAAAAAGATAAGGAGGAAACTTATTTCTATGTGCAAAAACAGAAAGTCGTTTTTGATCATTTTTCATATATGAACATTCCAAGGGCAATATATTCCTATTACCGTTTTCTCAGTTTATAAAAATAAGGGGTAGCACATGTATTCAAAAAAATAAATTCCATTGGTCTTTGATTCTCTTTTGGTCTTTGGAATATCACAGTTTTCAGACTTTACCATTTATGGGAAGGAAGATTCTTAACATGGACAAAGCTCAACTTCCATCATTGAGGATCAAAACAAGAAAATTCAGCAGGAATGAGTCTTATTCAGAGGCGGGATAATCATAGGTTTATATTATGTGGCAAAATGTAAATCATCTTTGAGTGTCAACTCTAAGATGGTTAGCAACTCTTATTTTCCCTTTACTGTTGTAGACTGGTCATAAATTTTACTAAAACATCACAAGGCAAGCCTTTTGATATTTATTTTTTTTAAAAAAAAGATTCTCTTTTGTTTCAAATTCCAAGTACTCCAACTACAAGTTAATATGTTATTAATGCAAGTTAGTAATTTTTAAATACAGATAGATTAAAATGGAGGATAATTTAACACAAAACAGATACATGAAAAAAAAAGTTGATACCAAAGAAACAATGAAGAAGTTAAAAACAACTGCAGAACACAAAATTTTGAGGAAAAAATAGAAAGAAACTGTTGGTACAAAAATTACCTTCTCGTAATTGGAGCAGCACACTAGAATGATTTGCAGCCCTTTTAATAGTAGTTTTTCTTAATAATCAAAATAAATATGCAATAAATTATATAAAAAAAAAAGAGAAAATAAAAGGCCTACAACTTACTTGGATGAAATAAATAAAATAAAGTTAAACAAAAATAAATGAAACATGGAAAACGTACGGTAAATTATTCAATTCAAGAAAAATTAAAAAATTAATCAGCGAAAGAATCCAAAAACAAAAAATAAATAAAAAAACCCAACTGAACTAAAAATTACAATAAAAATGATGAGAAAACATACTTTCACATGAATACCTTAGATCAGAAAAACACTCGCTTTTAGCCCCAGTAAAATTTCTCCATGGCTGACAAAAACAAAAAAAAAAACTGCTTTCGACAGAAACTAAGAACTAAAAAGACTTCTAGAAAGGGTTCTTTGATTGATTCGAAGATTTTTTGTGCTCCTCTGCCCATATTTTATACCCAACTTTCTAACTGATTTGATGAATATAATAAGTTATTGAAGAAGTTACAACTTTTCATATTCTTTTTATATCCCAACAATAAAGTTATCATTAGTCTTTCACCCTATAATTTCCCTCTATAATTGCAGCTTAAGAAAATAAAAATGACGTGGAAGAGAAAATAAACCAAATAAAAGAGAAAAATTCCAAAAAAAAAGGAGAAAAAAGATAAATATTATTGGAGGCCAAAGAGAGGTGCCACATCACTTTGTTTGTGCTACATCACCTTGTCTATGCCTAGCTTTATATACATATATATATATATATATATATATATATATATATATATATATATATATATATATATATATATATATATATATATATATATATATATATATATATATTATACGTATGTATAGATTGATTATCACCACATATCGTGTGCATATTTATGCGGTTTACATTGTTATTGGGGGTACTTTGAGCTCATTACATATTTTTTGTGTAAAAAGAACGTTGGATGAAAGCGGGCTGAAAAGGGATGATTTGGTGCAAGTTGAGGCAAAAAGAATCACAAACTAAAGAAGGCAGAGGAAGCCCTCCATGTTCCTCTCGTGAGCTTCCTGGACAAGCCTGCGGAGTTGGCCTCATGCAAAGAAGTGAAGCAGAAGGGGTCGCGAGCCCCATCACCACAAAGCTTGAAAATTTGACAAAGAGGTGCTCTTCAGCCGTACTGGCATAGCGAGCGCCTGGATGAAATTCTCAGTGTTTCCTACTTGAGATGGGACGTGCATGTACGACCTGCTACACACCATATGTCACAATTCAAATCTAAAATTTAGGCCGTGACAGGACACCTGACGATCAACTACTCATAAGGTGAACCCTCTAAGCTAAGATATGCAATAATTACATAAAGAAGAGATAAATAGTCTCAAACTATATCGTGAATAGATATAAGTGCAGAAGCTGAAGAAAGTAAGTAAGTTTGTCCATGCAATCCCAAAGTACTTAAGTCATGAAGCTACTAATATCATACATCAAAATATGAGACGCAACTCGATAAAAGGGAAATACTAAGTCCACTATAGGAGAAGCAACTGCCACAAACAAATGGTGGCTCACCTCAACTAAAGTGATTAAATGAAGCTGGAATCAAGGGTCGGCTATCTAATCACCACCTATACCCCTTGGAAACACCCAAACAACAACAAGTGTAAGTCTTATTGCACCCCTATTTTCAATACAGATTAGAATAAGACACAACTTTTGGGACTCTAATTGGATTATTAGATTTCAGAGCCGCCACATAATTTTTAAAAAGAATTAGGAAACCTATTCACTATTGACATGTATGACTCATGATTTCAGTCTATGAAAACTAGTTTAGATTCTAGGTAAGGGTCCAAGTTATTCCAAAGTGTTAGACACCATTCAGAATACACAAAATATGGTTCCCGACTAGGCTTAAATTTTTAAAGGAGGGGGAGGTAAAACATTTTTTCCCAAGTAACATACGTACAGTGAATATATAAAAAGGAATAGTGTAAAGATGTATGTAAAAAAGAGTGCGTATAAACAATGTTTATCAATGTCTGTGAGAAGATATGTATGAAAATGAATGTATGATAGATTATATGAAAATAACACATGTATATCAAGCACATATAAAGAATATATATTAAAAAATAATTTATAAAGGAGTGTAAAAGGAATGTATATTGTTAGTCTATTAAGTGTATACATGTTAGTATACAGAGTGTATATCTTTTAGTATAAAAGGCATATCAGCTACTCTAAAGCATGTATATTACTATATAAAGAATGTATAAAAAGAGTACATAAGAATATATAAAGTATGTATATTACTATATATTCAAGTATATAAAAAATGTAATGGATGTGTAGAGAATGTATATAAGACGTATAAAAGAGGATGTATATTTTATTGTAACAAAGAATTTGAAAAGAAGTAAAGTTAATTGGACTTGTTTCTTCCGTTATAAAAGAATATTATGTGTTTAAAGATTGGAAAAGAGAATTTAATAAAGAACCTAATGAGAGAAAATTACTTGTAGAGGCTAAGTATTGCTATGACAAATATACAATTTTAAAAAAAATGGATATAAAGGAATAGAAAATGAAGATTTGTTTTTTTCAAAAGGCAATATAAAGTTTGTCTAGAGTCATAAATGTGAATTTAACAAATTAAGATGGGTATTGATTAATCCGATCATAAAGATGCATTTACGGCCTAAGTATGGCTAAACGAATTAGTAAAGTTTAAAGCCGAAACAAAAAAATATAAATAAATGGATACCCCTGCTGGGCGCCTAGAAAGTAAAGTTTTCACTATCTTCATGTTTGTTACAACTTTGATGTAAAAGTAAAATACAAACGGAGATTTAGAGATTGTCTTCGGATTTCTTCCGAGCATTGTCTTCGAGAAGCAACTTGAAAGACCTGTATAGGACGAAGGTACGTGTTAGTAAAAAATGAATATGAATAAAAGAATTGTGTGTGTAGGGTGGGGGGGGGGGGTTTGCTTTTATTATAGGGTGGGCTCAGGTTTGTAATCAAACTTAGACAATGAAACTTTAGACGCGCGCGCCATGACTACGAAATACCAATTGCTTGGATCATTGGTTGCCCGGTTTGCCTTGCCCAGATACGACTCGTAAAGTTTTCCGTCTAATACGACGATCTAGAGATCTCGTCATCTCCCAAACAATTTTATTATGAATATATGACACATAAAAAATAATACCCCATCATATGTACAGGGTAAGACTCGAAAATCAGATGAAAATTTCTTCATAGGCCGTTTGAGTGTAGTATTTTCTCACATAAATTTGATAAAATGATATGAAGGGTAAAAGTGTCAACATCAGTTTCGTGCAGCGCAATCGTAGTGAGTTGACTGAGAATGGTTAAACACCGTACCATTGGCCGGCCAGCTCGCCATTATTTCGGCACAAAACTAATACGGTATTAGCAAAATAATGTAAAATAGTCCAAAATAACAATATTAACAACGGGCAGTAGCCAAACGATGGCAAAACAATCAAAACGAGCGACACAGTAACAATTTATAGCAGCAGAAGCACAAAATAACAAAAAAAAAGAGCAAAAGGCAATGTAACTCGTTCATGGACGGTGCAAGGAAAGTTCACTGGAGAAAATGGATTTCAGTTGGAGGAATAGTAAACTAGACTCAGAAGCCACAGGGAGACTTGAAAATAGTAACAAAGCAGTAGCAAAAATTACCGTACCAGATCATACAGCAGCAATAGCTTTATGGAACAACGAACTAACAAAAAAACTGCCTGAAAGCAACCAAAACTATCCATAACAAATACAACAGAGACGAACCAAAATGCCTATAAACTTGGCAGTAACGGAGTAGTACAAGTTGTTCGCCGAAGTCCCATTTTTTCGATCAAGATATGTTACTTTGATGGTGATTAAGATAGGAGTAACAACAAAAGGCACGGGGCCACTGAAAAATATATCATAAATGGCCACGTCTACAAACACAAAGCGTTAAAACATAGAGAACGGTAGAGCTGACAATTTCAAGCCATATTTCTAAAATCAGCCCATTTATATAAAATACCCAACCTAAATCATGTTTGCCCGCTCAAAAAAACTAGATGATTTAAAAGCACATAAGCATCACATATGACATGCTTTTTGGGAAAAACTAGCAAACTAAGATATAAAATTTTGCTTACCTGATTTCCAATCGCCAAAACCTTTCTTGAATAGCCAAAGTCCACCCAAACGAGCTTTAATAGCATCAATCTATTCAAATTCATTAACAATTGGCCCAAATTAGTCCAGAAGAGCTAGTCTCATAATTTTAGGATGCCTCGGAGTCAAAATCAATTCTCGATCAACTCAAACCTATTATCAGGCCAACGGTTCGCATTTTGAAATTAAAGATGGATTCATTACCCATAATTTCACGACCCAATTTGCAAGCTATGAAGGTACAAAATCCCCAGAGTCAGTAAGCCATCCACAACCCAAATTACAGTAATTGAAATACGGAAATAATGTGAAAATAAATCATACAAGTCAATTTTAAGTCTTACATATCCTTAATAGCATAAATACTGAAATAGATATACAACCATCCCCAAATCTGGTGTCACTAGTACAGGAACAGACTAAAATTGAGAATAAGTCTAGGAATACGTCCCGAAAATACATAAACTGTCCAGAAATAAAAGACAAAAAATAAAGATAGCTGAAGAAGATCTGGTGCCATGGATCACAAAAATGGCTCACCTCGAATTGTCTAGATGGTCTCCTCAATGGTCGGCAGCGTCCGAGATCTACTCGTGCTAGGAATAGAATCTGAAAACAAAAAGGTGCAGCAAGTGTAGTGTGAGTATGGGAAAAATTGTGTACTCAGAAGCATCACTGACCGACCCTAACGAAAATGGAGACGAGAGTTGGCCTACGATTGCTACTTCCACACTTAACCACTATTAGTCCACAATAATACTAATCACATTAATTTCAACAATATTAGGTTATAAGCCTAGATGAAAGCTTCAAATCCACAAGTCCGTCAAGTTTGCAGGTAGGCATTAATGGTAAATCAGGAAACAACCCAAACTAATCACAACTAAGTAATCAATGAGATAATATGAAATGCAATGGTATGAAGTACAATACAATGCAACACCTCTCCAATACCGTCACACACATGTTCAAATACTATGAATTGGGACCCATGGAGGACTCGCGAGGTCCATCTACCAAACTCGAAATCATTTCCCTTCGGGTTTCGTAGCCCTTAGGCTTCCAAATCATCAAACATAACCCGTAGGCTCACAATACCTGTCACTTGGCTAATATGGCTCATATCACTATCATCGCTCTGTCTAGAACCATTTCTCCTCGGACTTTACATGTGTATCCTCAACAATAAACAACATGAATATGGCATGCACAGCAATAGTAAATCAAGCTAAGAAATAAAGACTCAATATTTAGGTCTTTTCCACTTTTAAACGAGTATTTAGGAGTGATGAAAACATATAATCACAATGAGACAGGTAATAAGCATAGAAGCAGTAAATAAGGGACCTCATATCCCAAGCACAGACACAAATCAATCTATGCTATCAGCTAATGTCCAAAGTATGGCATTCAGACCACTATATAATGAAAATATGCAAATACCCTTATCATGTCACTGATATCCGATACAAGTGTTTGTCACCTCAAGAGTATCGGAACCCTCTTTCGTTACCCCATTGTCCTTTCGTGTTATTCCAATTCTAACCAACCATGACGCTTAAGTTAAGGTTCATGGTCTCAACATGCCTGGAATAGGAGTTCAATAATCACAGCGATGCCTTGCCCTTTCATAGAACCTCTGAATGATCCCAATCTGTTCAAATACAGATTATGCGTAAGAATACGAGTCAATCGATACCCATATTACCTTATGAAATTTTCGAGTCTAGAAAGACAACCCCAAAATCCATTCCATATACCGAAGGTCAAAATCATAATTTCATTGCAAAAACGGGTTCTATAGTGTCAAATTATTATTTTAGGAAATCACACCAATCCAATGATACCCATAAGCTATACATTAAATCTGAACCCAAAAAGTCACACAAAATAAGATTCCAAGCCAAAAGGGATAAAATAGGAAATTCGATCCATAATTAGTTTACCCAACATCCATGGAATCTATATACCAAGAACCAACCAAATCCAACATCAATTTCATGATTAATTGAAGAATCCTTATTTTAGACTTAGGGTTCATAAACCCCCAATTTTACCACTCCTAAATCATGATCCTTAGAATGAAAACCCTTAATAATCCATGATATAATTGTAAAACAAAGGTTAGAATCTTACCCACGTGATGAATCTTGAAAAATCTCCCAAAATCCCCTTGAATCGAGCTCCTAAGTGGCAAATATTTGAATCAATGAACCAAACTCGAATTGGGGAATTAATACCTAATTGTTCAGCGATTAGCGCTTTTGCGCATCCTCACTCGCACCTGCGGCCTAAACCTCGGAGGTGTAAGGTCCACTTATCCAGCCTAATACCGTAAGGGCGGTCTTGCTCCTGTAACCCAAATTCAGCAGAAGCAGGCTTAAATCAATAACCCAATCTCGCACCTGCAGCCCACCATGCACAGGTGCGGCCCAAGGCTTGCAGAAGCGAGACTCCAGAAATCAGAAAAATGATTGCAACTTCCAAATTTGGATCCAACACCCGAAACTCATCCGAGATCTCCCGGACATAAACCAAACATGCTAAGCACTCCTAAAACAAGCTATCAACTCATTCGCACCCTCGGAATTTCCAAAAGAGGTCATGTTGACCCAGTGTCAACTTCTAGTCTCTTAAAACTAGAATTCCAACCAATGACTAAAATGCCCCCAGTCCTTCGGGAACCGAAACAACCACTCAACCAAGTCAATATAGACATTTCGAACCTAATGGAATTGACAGAACTTCCAAAAAGACTCATTTACCCCCCATGTTGACATTGGTCAACCAAACACTAAAGAGTTTCCAAAAATACCATTTTCTCACCCCAAAGCACTTTCGAATGCCCTGGGAATCGCACCACCCTTCCCGACAAGTCAAATATACTCTAATAAAGGTAGGGGAAGGTTCAACAGGGTTAAAATAGTCAAAATAACCAAAACGACCTAACGAGTCGTTACATCATCCACCACATAAACACATATTCGTCCTCGAGCATGAAAGAGAGAAGAAATACCCGAATCGCTGAAACGCTGGGGATATCTGATCTGCGTATCTAACCCGGTCTCCCAGGTAGCCTCCTCAACCGGACGATGCCTCCACTGAACCTACATTGAAGCAATATCCTTGGATATTCACTTTGGATATGCCTACCTAAAATAGCAAGTAGCTCCTCGTCAAAAGTCAAGTTCTTATCAAGCAACACCGAATCCTATTGAATCACATGAGAACCATCATAATGATACTTCTTGAGCATAGAAATATGAAACACAGGGTGAAAACCCGACAAACCAGGAGGCAAAGACAACTCATAGGCTGCCTCACCAATAAGGTGAAAAATCTAAAACGAACCAGAGTACCTAGGGCTCAACTTGCCCTTCTTCCTAAACCATATCACTCTCTTCATGGGTGAAACCTTCAACCGGATTCACTCACCCACCGTGAACTCCAAGTCATGAACCTTCCAATCCACATAACTCTTTTGGATACTCCGAGCTGTAAAAAGTCTCTCCTTAATTAACTTGAATTTGTCCAAGGAATTTCAAAGCAAGTCTGTACCCCAAGGACTCACCTTAAATGCATTTAACCAACAAAATGGAGAATGACACCTCCTAACATACAATGCCACGAATGGTGCCATCTCAATGCTCGAATGGTAAGTGTTGTTGTAAGCAAACTCAGCTAAAGGCAAAAACTGGTGCCAATGACCATCAAAATTAATCACACAGGCCCATAACATATCCTCAAGGACCTGAATAGTACGTTCAACCTGACCCTCAGTCTGTGGGTGAGATGTCGTACTAAGCTCCACTCGCGTACTCAACTTCTTCTGTATGGATCGCTAGAAATGAGACATAAACTGAGTGCCTCGACCCAAAATGATAGAAATAGGTACACCATGCAAATGAACTATCTCTCAGATGTAGATCCTGGCTAATTTCTCTGAATTGTAGGTAGTCTGAACCAGTAGGGAATGAGCTGACTTAGTCAAATGGTCCACAATGACCCAAATAACATGAAATTTTCCCAAAGTCGGCAGTAATCTTACCATAAAGTCCATAGTTATCCTCTCCCATTTCTACTCAGGTATGGGTATCCTCTGAGTAATTTCACCTGGCCTTTGGTACTCATACTTCACTTGTAGACAATTCAAACACTTAGTCACAAATCCTGCGATATCCCTTTCCATACTACACCACCAATAATGTTGCTTTAAATCTCGAAACATCTTTGTAGCTCCCAAATCAATAGAATACCTCGAACTATGAGCCTCTTCCATGATCAATCTAGTCAAATAACCCAAATGGGGAACACATAGACGGCCCTTGATCCTCAAAACCCCGTCATCATCAAGAATTTCCCCACTTGCCTTTCCTTTCTACAAGTTATCTCGAATTCTACACAACTTTGCATCATCAAACTGTTGGGCTCTAATCAGCTCCAATAAGGAAGACTGTGCCTCCGCATAAGCCAGAACTTTGCTAGGTTCCGAAATATCAAGTCTCACCAATCCATTTGCCAAAGATTGAACATCCATAGCCAAAGGTCGCCCCCAACCTATAAACATGCTAGGCTGCCCGTACTCACCGTCTTACGACTCAAGGCATCCGCTACTAAATTGCCTTGCCTGAATGATAAAGAATATACATATCATAGTCCTTAAGCATATCTAACCACCTTCACTGCTTCAAATTAAGATCTCTCTGATTGAAAATAAGCTAAAGAATCTTATGATTCGTGAACACCTCACAATGCATACCATACAAACAGTGCCTCCAAATCTTCAATGCAAATACTACCGCCACAACTCCAATTCGTGAGTGGGGTAGTTCTTCTGATGCACCTTCAACTGCCTTGAAGCTTAAGTTTTCACCTTCCCTTTCAGCATCAAAACACAACCAAGGGAAATCCATAAAGAATCATAATATATAGTAAAGCCCTCTCATTCAGCAGGAAGAGTCAAAATCGGAGCTATAGTCAACAAAGTCTTGAGCTTTTGAAAGCTTGCCTTGCACTCATCCAACCACTAAAAGGGTACATTCTTCTGAGTCAATCTAGTCAGAGAGGATGCAATAGATAAGAATCCCTTTAGAAAACACCAATAGCAACTAGTGTGGCCAACGAAACTCCGAATCTCGGTCACTGAAGTAGGCTTGACCCAATCACGAATTGCCTTAATCTTCTTAGGATCCACCATAACCCCATCGTTGGTTGCCACAAGACCCACAAATGCCATAAAATCGATCCAAAACTCACACTTCGAGATATTAACATACAAATGAGTCTCCTTCAGAATTCCAAGCACTATTCTCAAATGTTGCTCCTGCTCCGATCTACTATGAGAGTATATCAAGATATCATTGATAAAGACAATCATGAAAGAATCCAAGTACGGACAGAAATTATCGTTAATCAAATCCATAAAGGCTACTGGGCATTAGTCATCCCAAAAGACATAACTAGGAACTCATAATGACTATAACAGGTCCTGAAGGCTATCATAGGGATATCCTTCGCCCTAATATTCCACATGTGATAACTGAACCTCAAACCGATCTTGGAGAAGATCAATGTACCCTGAAGTTGATCAAATATATCATCAATTAGAGGAGTATGATACTTGTTCTTGATGGTAACCTTATTCAACTATTGATAGTCGATACACATGCGCATAGACCCATCCCTCTTCTTAACAAACAACACCGGAGCACCTCAAGGGGAAACACTGGTTCTAATAAACCCCTTACTTAACATGTCTTGAAATTGTTCTTTCAACTCCTTCAACTATGTTGGTGCCATCTGATATGGTGAAATAGAAATGGGCTTGGTACTCGGCTCCAAATCAATACAGAAGTCAATATCACGATTCGGTGGATCACTTGGTAAATATGTCGGGAAATACCTCGAAAAACTCCCTCACTACCGGTGCCTACTCAAGTGGAGGGGTATCAGTGCTAATATCCCTAACATAGGCCATATATGCTAAACACACATTCTCCACCATCCGTTGAGCCTTAAGGAATGATATCACTTTCTTCAGCAAATGACTAGTCACACCTGTTACTCCAACTTGGGGACTCATGGCATAACGAAGGTAACCGTCTGGGCATGACAGTCCAAGATCGCATAATAAGGGGACGCCAATTCATACCAAGAATAACATCAAAATCTACCATGTCTAAGATCATCAAATCAGCCCAAGTGTCATACCCTATCAAATTAACCACACAAGATCGATATAATCGATCTGCCACTACGGAATCCCTAACAGGAGTAGGAACATTAACAGGGACATCAAGCGACTCATATAGCATATCCTAACCAAACACAAAGTAAGTAGACACATAAGAATATATAGAGCCCGGATCAATGAATGTCATAGCTAACCGGCAACAAATCGAAATAGTATATGTGATAAGCGCATCAAAATCTTGTGCCTCTAGTCTACCTGGGAATGAATAGCACTGAGCACGACCACTTTCAGCCTGAGAACCTCCACGACCACCATCACGATCGGTCTGAGTCCCACCTCTACTAGAATAGCAACTACCTCTGCCACTCTGTGCACTGCCTCTAACTCGTTGCGCCAGTGACCTAGGTGCAGCATTTAAGAATTTGAGTATGGGTCACTCTGTCTAAGTCTAGGGCACACCCTCACAAAATTCCCTAAGTCACCACACTCATAAAAACCTCGACGAGCTATGGGTTGTCAAGGAGGGCTAGAATAATTGAAATAACCTCCTCGACCTCCAGGTCGGGAATGAGAACCCTGAGAACTGTACCATGAACCATAGGCGCCACAACTCAAAAAAACCATATGTTGAACTCTGCGTCGCTGCCTAAACGATTCTACTGAACTGGGGATGATAAACCCTACCATGACAACCTCTACCTCAAGACAAAGTATCCCCATAATTGCTCGAGCTGCAAAGCTTCTTGCCTGATCTATTGCCTGAGCTGTGAGGTTTCTTGCCCGATGTATCTGCAAACTCCTGACGCCTAACAGATCCAACACTTAACGCAGCATCCACCACTGCCTGAAAAGTACCTCCCGAGCTTTCCACCTGCGTCGCTACAACTCGAAGGTGATACGACAGCCCCCTAATGAACTTCCTAATCCTCTTTGTCTCATCAGTTAGAACGGTCAAAGTATGGCGAGATAGGGAGTGAAACATCATCTCATACTCGGTCACAGACATTCCATGCTGCTCAAACCTATCAAACTGCTCTCACATCTCATCTCTCAAGCTACAGGGCTCCCACTTCTCCAGAAACACGCTACAAAACTCAACCCAAGTACGTAGAGCTGACCCAGCTAGTCTAGTATCAACTAAAACCGTCCACCACTACTTGCCGGGCCAACTATCTTCATTTCCACAACCCCAAATTGTGCAGACGCTCATGACAACAAACCAAAAACTCATACGTATCATCATCAGGACGCCCATCATACTATGGTGGATTCATCTTCTCAAACTTATCCCACCTCTTCTGCTCTTCCACGGTCATAGTAGGTTGGAAAACTGGGCGAACCACAACAACTAGAACTAGAAAACCCTAAAATTGAGGAGTTGTATCAGCAGCTAGCTATGCCCTTGGGGTTCTATACCCTGTAGTAACTATCAGATCAGGAGTATGAGCTCCAGCTCTAGTCTGATAACCCTCTGGAGCAACCAATAGTATGCCCGCTTAGGCCATACCCTCAACGAAGCTTAAGATATGCATCAGAGTGTCTTGAAGAACAGGAGTAGCAATGAATCCAGCTGGTGCCTGGAAGGGTCCAACCACATCCGCCTGAACATGCTCCTCTTCTAGGTCCGGAGTCATATCCCTAGCATGGGCTTAAGCAGTAGTTGGTGCTCGTCCTCTGGCTAGTCTAGTAATGTGTACTTTAGCCCGACCTCACCCTCTACCATTTCACCTTCGTCCCTCACGAGCAACAGTAGCTGCGGGTACGGGTGCAGGCTCCTGGTCTCCAATTGCAGCTGATCGTATCCTCACCATCTGTGAGAGAATGAAACAATGAAACTCTTAGAATTCATAGGAATCAAGTATGTATGATAATGAATGAAAGATTAGAGTTTTCCTAAATTTCATATAGCCTCTCGAAGATAGATACATAGCTCATCATACCGATTATCAAGACTCTACTAGAGACCGATTAACCTAAAACTCTTATATGACTTGGACAATGTGGATCATGTCACGACCCAACCAAAGGGCCATGACGGGTACCTGAAGCTAGCCTATCGAGCACCACTTATCGTACTTCTTCCAATCTATCTCGGTGGACCACTTCTCTAATTATCAAATAACTCATCCTGAATAAATGCCATTCTCAAAATAAAACTCATTATGAGGTAATCTTCGAATCCACTCCAAACAAATATATGAACGATCCAGCAAGGCTACAAAATGATGTACAGAATATACACTAATAGGGTCATGAAACATCTACTATCTACATATGTCTACGAGCCTCTAGTTGGAGTACTGAAAGTCATAAGGACAGGATAGGACCCCGACATGCCCTAAATATAGACACAAAAGAATGTACCAACAAACCGCAATTCCGGAGTAGTGGAGTGCTCCTGTATATGTGCTGCTTAAGCTCCTAGGGATCTGGACTGTCTCCCTGTCTACCTGCAGGCATAAACACAGCGTCCACACAAGAAAGGACGTCAATACGAGCAATGTATTGAGTATGTAAGGCATGAATAATAACATTATGAAGTAATAAAGAAATATAAGATAAAGAGATAACTTGTAACGGATTGCCTCCGGAGGCGAATATCATGCATGCTAACTTTTACTTTTAAAACATCATAAACATATATATAAACGGCTTATTAATATTAGCCTGCGCCCGGGCCTCCCGCGTCTGGGGTAACCATCTCATGCCGCCCACTTGCGGTGACTGCCCGGCCAACTAGGCACGGTATTATCCATAAGCCGCCCACTACGCCCAGCGTAGTGGTGTCTGCCTGGCCAACTAGGCCCGATGTAATCATACATAAAACTAAGCATGCATGAGAGCCCAAGTGAAAGCTACAATTCTATCAGAGTGACATAAGGTCGGTGACCTCCAATCTATATTATGGAATAATAATCATCGGTACATCTCATCCCGAAGGAACAATTCATAAGGTGAGATAAAAAACAATAAAAAAAATCAAGGAATTCATGAAATAGCTCAATAATCTCCTAATGGCATCACAATCATAAGATTTGGAATTTCTCGCATTAAAGTCATCATCATCATGTTCATCATAGAAAACATCTCATATTTGGTATCATACGAAGCTTTTAAGAATTATGAACTTCTAACTTGTCGGTATAAGGAAGTTATGGAAAGTATGGATATAATCATAACATAGGAATTATAGCTTTGAAAGAAAGGGACTAGCCTTAACATACCTTTAAGTCTCCTTAACGACTAAACATTCTCCTCTCAAGCTCGTGACTCTACATTCAAGAGAATTCGTACTAAGGTTAGGTCATTGAAAACATGCTTAAGTTCAATTTAGAGAACCTAAAGGGCTAACGGAATTTGGGCAGCATTTCCCCCTATTTCACTAACTTTTACCATATCATAAAAAAAAAACTCCCAAATCACACTATCAACATCTATAATATCATATTCAAGTAATTATATTCAATTTAACATCAATTCCAACCAAAATCCCCTTTTCGAGTTTGCACCATAGTCATCTTCCTTTCTTACTACAACATCCATGGCTTCTCCACTTTAATTCTTTTGCTTTCTAAGGGGTTACTAAACCTTTACATCCATCCAACCATATGCATAAGATGAAAAACATACCTTTTATTCAAGGAACCTTGCCTAGCTCAACTCCCTTCAAGATCAAGTTCATTCCAACTTTGAAAGAAATCAAGAACAATCACTTTTCTTTGATTACCTTGGGGTGTAAATGATGATTCTCTCTTTAGATGGTTATGGAAGGGTGTGGAGTGGTATGGAACCTTCAAGAACTCCTTCGAAGTGTCTAGAGAGGTGGATAAACAAGTGGGAGAAGTTAGAAATGAACTTAGGATCGATTGGGATTTAAAAAGGTAGCATTTTTGCCTCTCGACCAAGTTGGCGGAGAGTATGCGACCTTCCACACTGAGTGTGCGGTCGCACACTCCCCCCACCACTTAGGGGAGGTGCTGGGCAGTGAACCCTCTCAATTTGGGAAGTTGGCGCACATTGTACGGCTTAGCACACTTAGTGTGCGGGCGCACACTGCCCCAATTTCTCGATTTCGTGTAATCATGCTCTCTTTGATTTGTTTGACCTCCAATCCTTATGAAAACTTCTTGGCACTTATATAAAACTTCATTAACCATCCAATGGGCTCTATATCTCTTTATCAAAGTGATGATAAGCAAGGCTTAACTCAAATGATGTGAAATTCTCCCAAACAAGACTCTACCTTAACTTTCTCCGATGAGCTTTTTTCTTTTGCCTCAAATGTCTTTGGAATCTTAATTAGAATTATTAAGTATCCTTTATTACTTGTAGGGAATTCACGTACACTTTAGACTCATATTAGTCTACTCATCATGAGAATAACATGAATCTCCTCCAAGGTGTAACATTCCTCCCCTCTTAAGAACATTCGTCCACGAATGTTAAATTCTTAAGAGTTCAGCAAAAATTTCCCCTGAGTTTCCCTTGTAACTATACCACTACCATCTTGTCACAACAACCCAAAATATACAATTCCTCACAGGGCTTCAACACAATAACAATATTGGCCACACACGACCATGAAATTATCAAAAGAAGCATTACATACCTGGGGACAATGATGCTTCTGCCTGAACCTTTCCCAGGGTGCAAATAAATGCGGATATCTGAACTTCATATCTTCTTCTACTTCCCAAGTCATTTCCTCTCTGCTATTATTCCTCCATAAAACTTTTACCAAAGTTATATCTTTGGTTCTAAGTCTCCGAACTTGCTTATCAAGAATGGAAATGGGTACTTCTTCATAAGATAGTTTCTAGGTAACTTGGACATCATCTATAGGCACAATTCTGGAAGGGTCTCCAACGCACTTACGAAGCATTGACACATAAAAAACTGGGTAAGGCAATTCTTGTTCATAAACTACTTGGCCCACCTTGCGCACAATCTTGTAAGGCCCAATATACCGGGGACTAAGCTTTCCCTTCTTTCTGAATCTCATCACACCTTTCATCGGCGACACTTTCAAGAATACCCAATCATTAACTTGGAATTACAAGTTTCATTGACAATTGTCTGCATAAGATTTCTGACGTCTCTGGGCTGTCAACAACCGGTCTCGGATAAGCTTAATCTTTTCCACTGCTTGCTGGATCAATTCTGGGCCTATTTGTTGTATCTCTTCTACTTCAAACCATCTAATTGGCGATTTGCACTTCCTCCCATATGGGGCCTCATGCGGGGCCATCTGGATACTGGAATGATAATTGTTAATATATGAAAATTCAATAAGTGGCAAATGATCATCCCAATTACCCCCGAAATCTAATACACATGCCCGCAATATATCTTTCAAGGTCTGAATAGTGCATGCAGCTTGTCCATCAGTCTATGGATGAAATGTTGTGCTAAGTCTCACTTGAGTTCCCAAACCTTCTTGAAAGGACTTCCAGAAATTAGTTGTAAATTGTGCCCCTCTATCTGTGATAATGCATACTGGGACACCATGAAGTCGCACCATCTCTTTAAGATACAGCTTTGCATAATCTTCTGTTGAGTAAGTAGTTCTAACTAGTAGAAAATGAGCTGACCTCGTAAGTCTGTCAACAACTACCCATATGGAGTTATACTTACGCCGAGAACAAGGCAAGCCTACAATAAAATCCATGTTAATCACTTCCCATTTCCAAGTTGGAATTTCCATAGCTTGCAACAATCCTCCTGGCTTTTGATGCTTAATTTTCACTTGTTGACAATTTGGACATTGAGCTACAAACTCTGCTATATCCTTCTTCAGTCCATCCCACCAATACACTGACTTAAGATCATGGTACATCTTTGTCGCTCCTGGATGAAAAGAATAACGGGAATAATGGGCTTCTTCCAGAATCTGACGGCGTAATCCTACAACATCCGGGACACATAACTGCTTCGGTACTTGAGAACCCCATCTGCAGAAATCTCAAATAGTGATTTCTCTTTCTGAGGAAGTGTATCCTTGTAATAACTCAACTTGGGGTCTTCATATTAGCACTTTTTCACCTCCACTACTAAGGATGAAACAGCTGGGTGATGAACAACAACTCCTTCATTGCCCGAGTCTATTAAGCGAACTCCTAGGCTAGCTAGCTGTTGAAGTTCACGAGCTAATTCCCTTGTTTTGGGCTGAACGTCACATAGACTGCCCATGGATCTACTGCTAAGAGCATCAACCACCACATTCGCCTTTCCAGAATAATATAAAATACTCACGTCATAGTCTTTCAATAGCTCTAACCACTGCCTCTACCGTAGATTCAACTGCTTCTGCTTGAAAATATACTGAAGACTCTTATGGTCTGTATAAATATCAACATGAACACCATACAAGTAATGTATCCACATCTTTAGTGCATGAATTACCGCAGCTAGTTCAAGATCATGGGTCGGATAGTTTTTTTCGTGTCTCCGCAACTACCTTGAAGCATAGGCAATGTCCTTACCGTGCTGCATTAACACACATCCCAACCATACACTGGAGGATCACAATACACAACAAAACCTTCTGATCCTTATGGAAGTGTCAAGACCGGAGCCGAAGTTAATCTATCTTTCAGATCTTGAAAACTTCGCTCACAAGCATCGGTCCGCTGAAACTTCACTGATTTCTAAGTTAGCTTCGTCAATGGTGCAGAAATGGAAGAAAATCCTTCTACAAGTCTTCTGTAATATCCTGCCAACCCTAGAAAGCTACGGACTTCCGTAGGTGTTGTAGGCTTTGGACAAGTCTTCACAGCCCTATCTTCTGAGTGTCTACTTGAATACCATCAGTTGAGATAATATGGCCCAAAAAAGTTACAGAATTCAACCAAAACTCACATTTTGAAAATTTAGCATATAGTTCTTGAGTTCGATGAATTCCAAGGACTGTACGTAAATGATCTGCATGCTCCGCCTCTGATCGAGAATATACCAGAATATCATAGATGAACACAATCACGAATAGATCTAAGAAAGGCCTGAACACATTATTCATCAAGGTCATGAATATCACCGGGGCATTAGTCAATCCAAACGACATTACCCAAAACTCATAATGATCATATCTAGTTCTGAAATCCATTTTCGGAATATCCTCTTCTGTAACTCTCACCTGGTGATATCCTAATCTCATATCTATCTTTGAAACCCATTAGAACCCTGCAATTAATCAAATAAATCGTCGATTCTCGGAAGCGGATATTTATTCTTTACTGTCTCCTTGTTCAACTGCCTATGGTCAATGCACATTCGCAAGGAACCGTCTTTCTTTCTTACGAACAAGACAGGTGCCTTTAGCTCTTTCAATCCATTCTCGAGCAAATCCTTCTGTTGTGCCTTTAGCTCTTTCAATTCTGCAGGAGCCATTCTGTAAGGAGGAATAGATATGGGTTCAGTGTCCGGTAGCACATCAATAGTAAAATCAATCTCCCGTCCTGGTGGAAGACCTGGAAGGTCATCTGGAAGCACATCTGGAAACTCAGTTACTACCGAAACAAATTAACGAGTTGGCGGTTTCGCTTCGGTGTCATGAACCCGGACTAAATGATAAGTATATCCCTTAGCAATCATCTTCCTCACTTGGAGATAGGAAATAAAACTACCTCTTGGAGATGTTGTATTACCTTTCCATTCTAACACGGATTCTCCCAGAAATTGGAATCGAACCATTTTCGTTCTACAATCAACATTAGCATAACAAGAGGCCAACCAATCCATGCCCATAATAACATTGAAATCTAATATTTTTAGCTCAATCAAATCAGCTACAGTATGACAATCACACACCACAACCACACAGTTTCTATATACTTGTCTAGCTATTACCGGGTCACTAACAGGAGTAGACACCTCAAAAGGTTTGATTGGCTCGGGTTTCACCCTAATACGATCAACAATATAAGAAGTAATATATGACAAAGTAGACCCCGGATCAATCAATACGTAAACATCATTACAGAATACTGATAATAGACCTGCGACAACGTCAGGGGAGGACTCAAAATCCTGTCGCTC
Source organism: Lycium barbarum (assembly GCF_019175385.1). Taxonomy (NCBI): domain Eukaryota; kingdom Viridiplantae; phylum Streptophyta; class Magnoliopsida; order Solanales; family Solanaceae; genus Lycium; species Lycium barbarum. The sequence goes on along the minus strand of NC_083345.1, from coordinate 86,983,123 downwards.
GACCAATGAATAAATACGGGGCTGAGGGCCACTTAAACTGGATGCTCCCCCTCTGCCCCTACCACGACCTGATGGTGCCTGTGAGCCTTTCCCCACAGGGCGCACAGATGAAGAAGAGTTGGCTACTGATCCTGTGGGTTGGGTCCCACCTTTGCTACTCATCAATAGACAATCACGCATCATATGCCCAGTCTGATCACAGGCATAATAAGCATCTGAGCCTTGGCGATATTGACTTGTATGTAATCTACCACACTGACTGCAACGTGGTACAAGTGGTCTCCTCTGACTAAAATCGCCTCCAAACTGGGGACCCGGAACTCTAGAGCCTTGACCTAGTCCAGAATAAATAGAGCGGTCAAATCTCCTGCCCACAAATCGAGAAGGCGCACTAACTGTGGATTGTCCTGAATACCTAGAATACTATTGCCTCTAAACCCCTCTATACTCACTACTAGCACCTGCAGATCTGGCTCCCTTACTATGCCCTCTGTCAATATCGGGCTCACCCCTATGCGGCTGCAGCTGCAGCTGCTCTTCCAAATTCTGGGCATGGGCCTGAATACGAGAAATATCCATCCCTTCTTGGAGTGAAGCTGTTAAGTAGTCTTTAATCAAATGTGGCCTCAAGCCACTCACAAACCGATGTACCCGGTCTCTCATGAAGGTTACCATAGCCAGAGCATACCTAGCCAATGAATTGAAGCGGAGACTATACTCCCGAGCACTCATATTTCCTTGCCTTAGATTTAAGAACCTGTTAGCTCGGGCCCGTCGGACCTCGGGTGGCAAATAATGACGGATGAAGGCATCTACGAACTCCTGCCATACCGGGGGAGGCGCATTTTCCCCTCTCGAAGATATTCAGTTATTGTACCAAAGAACGGCCACATCCCGCAGTCTGTAGAAAGTCAACTCCACTGACTCAGTATCAGAAGTATGTATTATCCTCAACGTTCTCAGCATCTCATCTATATAGCCTTTCAGGTCTTCATCTGGCTTTGACCCCAAAATTCTAGAGGATTCAAGCTGATAAAATCACGGGCTCTTGCACTAACCGCTCTGTCACCTTGAACCGCACCCTGCCGCTGAGCTTGGGCTGCAACTAACTGGGTCAGTAATTGAATAACCTCAGTCATCTATTGTCCTGAAGCACCTGGTGGAGGAACTGAAGGTATTGGAGCTACAGCTGGAGCCCTTTCATGCTCCTCTAATATAGGTGGAGTGTGAGAGGTCCGGGATGGAGCCTTATTATAGGACTCACCCTTCTTTATATTTACCAGGGGCCCCCGTTCAATCTGCCTTCTTGCCGCTATCTTTCCATTCTGGGCAGCTATTGCTTTCCTCTTTATACGCATCGCTGAAAGCATAACACACAATTAGGAAAAGGAGAAACCTTACATCATGGCTATATCATATGATCTATAAAGAAGAAGAACGATCATTATTCCTAAATGCCCCGCAGCCTCTTGTTTATAAGTGTGGCGCGCTTCACACCCATAAACAAGACTCTACTAGACAAGACTCGTAGACACGCCCTAGGACGGAACCACTCTGATACCACTTTTGTCACGACCCAACCAGAGGGCCATGACGGGTACCCGTAGCTAGCCTACTGAGCACCACTTATCGTACTTCTTCCAATCTATCTCGGTGGACCACTTCTCTAGCTATCAAATAACTCATCCTGAATAAATGTCATTCTCAAAATAAAACTCATTATGAGGTAATCTTTGAATCCACTCCAAACATATATATGAACGAGCCGGCAAGGTTACAAAATGATGCGCATAATATACACTAATAAGGTCATGAAACATCTACTATCTACATATGTCTACGAGCATCTAGCTGGAGTACTGAAAGTCATAAGAATGGGACAGGACCCCGTCATGCCCTAAATATAGATACAAAAGAATGTACCAACAAACTGCAACTCCGGAGTAGTGGAGTGCTCCTGTATGTATGCTGATAAAGCTCCTACAGATCTGGACCATCTCCCTATCTACCTGCGGACATGAACGCAGCGTCCACAAAATAAAGGACATCAGTACGAGCAATGTACTGAGTATGTAAGGCATGAATAATAACATCATGAAGTAGTAAAGAAATATAAGATAAAGAGATAACCTGTAACTGATTGCCTCTGGAGGCGAATATCATGGATGCTAACTTTTACTTTTAAAACATCATAACCATATATATAAACTGCTTATAATTATTAGCCCGCGTCCGGGGTAACCAGCTCATGCCACCCACTAGTGGTGACTGCTCGGCCAACTAGGCACTGTGTTATCAATAAGCCGCCCACTATGCCCAGCGTAGTGGTGTCTGCCTGGCCAACTAGGCCCGGTGTAATCATACATAAAAATAAGCATGCATGAGAGCCCAAGTGAAAACTACAATTCTATCTGAGTGATGTAAGGTCGGTGACCTCCGATCTATATTGTGGAATAATTATCATTGCTATATCTCACCCCGAAGGAACAGTTCATAAGGTGAGATCAACAACAATAAAAAAAAATCAAAGAATTCATGAAATAGCTCAATAATCTCACAATGGCATCACAATCATAAGCTTTGTAATTTCTAGCATTAAAATCATCATCATCATCATGTTCACCATAGAAAACATCTCATCTTTGGTATCATAAGAAGCTTTTAAGAATCATGAACTTCTAACTTTTCGGCATAAGGAAGTTATGGAAAGTATGAATAGAATCATAACATAGGAATCATGCCTTTAAAAGAAAGGGACTAGCCTTAACATACCTTTATGTCTCCTTAATGACTAAACGTTATCCTCTCAAGCTCGTGACTCTACATTCAAGAGAATTCGTACTAAGCCTAGGTCAGTGAAAACATGCTTAAGTTCAATTTAGAGCAACTAAAGGGCTAACGGAATTTTTGTCACGCCCCGAACCTGGGCCTGGACGCAACACGGCACCCGGTGCCTGACTGCATGTGACCGAGCGAACCAACTGGCTTGCTGAATCAACATGTGATACCAAAACTTAACTAATTTCAAAAATAAAACTAACACATGTTGATTAACTAAAAGTCTGACTGAAATATCATAATGCGAAAATATTTAGACAATCTGAACATATCTGAAAGTAGCCAACATGGCTAAACCAAAACAACTGAACGACTGAGTATAACTGTCTACAAGGCTAACATAACAAATATCTGAATGTTTGGACTGTTTCTATGAAGCCTCTAATGAATACAAAAAGGTAACTGTCTAGAAAGCTGTAAGACCCGCATGATTGCTATCGCCCCGAACGAAACTGGGGCTCACCACAGTCGCTGATACGAACACTTCTAAGTAGCTGGATCATCAAACCTGTATGTCGTTACCTGCATCGCGAGATGCAGGCCCCCAAGCAATAAAAAGGGACATCAGCACATTTGAATTGTACGGGTATGTAAAGCAACTAAAGCAATAAAATACTGGAACTGAAACTGAAATTGAACTAAACAGGAAAGCAAGAAGCTGAAGTACTCCCTGTTCTGGATGAATAATCACCTGTAAAACTGCAAATATAACTGTGGCCTAGGGCCCAAATAATGTGCACAAAAACTGTGGCCTCAGGCCCAAGCAATAGTATGCATAAACTGTGGCCTAGGGCCCAAAAATACAGATACAAGTGTTCAACATTAACAATTTACAAGACTGAGACTGGCTATAGCTGATAGCATGATAACTATTTCTGATTATGGGGCTCATGCAAATAAATGGTTATACACTGACTGAGACTCATGTGATAACAATGCATAAGTCTATAAAGATTACCTATTGAGTTCATGATGTTCAAAGTGATAACCATGAACGAATTCTGTAACTGCAACCCTAGAAGATAACAGTTCTATATCATATCATGAAACTAGGGCTAAACTATATTCTGAGTCAAATTACTGACATTTATGAAGAATGAGACGTAGGGAGAATCATGAATATACCCTAACGTAGATAGTTAGCCTCACATACCTTAATTATATCCTTTGAGCGTAATACAACGTTCGCCAACCCTTTCAACTTTGATCTATACCAATACAAGTCAAAGGGATTCTATATTAGCAATAATATCCATGCTTTGATCATCTAAGCATTTTATCAAACACTTGGTGGGCATAAAGCTCCACAATCTCAATTAATGGTGTTTCTTCACCCAATTCCCATTCTATTACTTCTAGGTGATTCTACAATCTCAATTCGATGAAAGTAACATCATTCTTCATCACTCATATGACTACAACAATCCTAAGTTAATAATCCAAAACCCTAGCATAGCTCATATGACACTCTTTGTCAACCCATTTACGATTCTCCCCAAGAACTCATCAATTCACAACTATAAGTGAGTAGAGAGTAGAAGTATTACCTTTTGAAGTTCAATCCTCATGAATTTGGATTCTAGGGTTCCTTTTTCCAAGACGAAGATTCAATCGATAATCTATGGAATAGATTAGGATTCTAGCATTAATCTTTGTTATAATGATGTAATAGTCAATGGGGTTTGAGTAAGAACTCACCTTGTATGCTTTGTGGAAGCCCTAGAGTGTTTTATCTCCAAAAAGATGGTTTAAAATGAAGTGGGAAAAGTTTTTCGGAGTTGGATCCATATAAAATTCGAAAAAGGACGTTTCAGGCATAATTTGGCCTGGTGCGTCGCCCATGGCGGGGCACTAGGCCTATATTACAGGCCCTGATAAAAATTATGCTTTTCTACAAATTTGGCTTGGGGCAGCGCCCTAGGCCATTCTGACAGCGTTCGGTAGAATGGGCATAACTCCTAGCACAAAACTATGTTTTGGCTCCATAATATACCGTTGGAAATATATTTCAAAGGGATACAACTTTCATGTTTTACGTTTTCTCAAATTCCCAACAGATTTTCACGAAATCGGTCTGGAAGGCAGACATATCAAAACTTAGCCGATTCTATCGAAATCTGAGCACCCCTCTATTTTCCATTTTGAGATGATCATATCTCCTTGATACGGACCCCGATTGGCCTGATCCTTATATGGTTGGACAGTTATTTCTACGTACTACAAATTTCATTAAGGGTACTTTCCCAAATTCCCAACTAATAAAGGAGTTATGGCTGCCCGAAGTAGGCCTATCAACCATTTTCGCAAAACGTTCAAACCTTCAGGTTTTCCACTAAAACTATAATGATACGAGCCTAACCTTAGCTATAAGATACATGGTGTAACAATTTGGGCAGCATTTCCCCTATTTCACTAACTTTCACCATATCATTAAAAAAAAAAAAAAAAAAAACTCCCAAATCACACTATAAATATCCATAATATCATATTCAAATAATTATATTCAATTCAACATCAATTCCAACCAAAATCCCTTTTTCGAGTTTGCACCATAGTCATCTTCCTCACTACAACATCCATGGCTTCTCCGCTTTAATTCTTTTCCTTTCTAAGGGGTCACTAAACCTTTACATCTATCCAACCATATAAATAAGATGAAAAACATACCTTATGTTCTAGGAACCTTTCCTGGCTCAACTCCATTCACGATCAAGTTCATTCCAACTTTGAAAGGAATCAAGAACAATCACTTTTCTTGGATTACCTTGGGGTGTAAATGATGATTCTCTCTTTAGATGGTTATGGAAGGGTGTGGAGTGGTATGGAACCTTCAATAACTCGTTGGAAGTTTCTAGAGAGGTGGAGAAATAAGTGGGAGAAGTTAGAAATGAACTTAGGGTCGTTTGGGATTTAAAAATGTAGCATTTTCGCCCCCCGACCAAGTTGGCGGAGAGTATGCGACATTTCACATTGAGTGTGCGGTCGCACACTCTCCATACCACTTAGGAGAGGCACTGGGAAGTGATCTCTTCCCATTTAGGGAGTTGGTGCAAAGTGTGCGGCTCAGCACAATTAGTGTGCGGGTGCACACTGCCCCAAATTTCCCTATTTCGCGTTATCGTGGTATCTTTGGTTCGTTTGACTTCCAATCCTTATGAAATCTTCTTGGAAATTATATAACACTTAATTAACCATACAAGGGGATCTATATCTCTTCCTCAAAGTGATGCTAAGCAAGTCTTAACTCAAATGATGTGAAATTCTCCCAATCAAGACTCTACCTTAACTTTCTCCAACGAGTTTTCTTCTTTTGCCTCAAATGTCTTTGGAATCTTAATTAGAATTATTAAGTATCCTGTCTTACTTGTAAGGACTTCATGTACACTCTAGACTCACGTTAGTCTACTCATCATGCGAATAACATGAATCTCCCCCAAGGTGTAACAGATCATATCACTGTCATCGCTCCGTCTGGAACCATTTCCCGTCAGACTTTACACGCGTATCCTCAAATTCTCATGAGATACAATAAACAACATGAATATGGCATGCACAGTAGTACGAAATCAAGCTAAGCAATAAAGACTCAATCATTAGCTGTTTTACACTTTTAAACGAGTATTTAGAAGCGATGATAATACATAATCACAATCGGACAGGTAATAAGCATAGAAACAGTAAATAAGGGACTTCATAGCCTAATCACAGACACAAATCAATATATGTTATCATCTAATGACCAAAACATGACATTCAGAGCAGACTATACAATGAAAATTATGCAAATACCCTTTTCATGTCACTGATATTTGATACAAGTGCTCGTCACCTCACAAGTATCAGAACCCCTTTCGTTACCCCATTGTCCCCTCTTATTAGTCCAATTATAACTAACCATGATGCTTAAGTTAAGGTTCATAGTCTTAACATGCCTGGAATAGGAATCCGATAATCACTGCAATGCTTTGCCCTTTCGTAGAGCCTCCAAACGATCCCAATATATTCAAATATGAATCATACGTAAGAATACCAATCAATCAATACCCATATTACCCTATGAAAGATTCGAGTCTAGAAAGTCAACCCCAAAACCCCATTCCAATCCCCAAAGGTCAAAACTGTAATTTCATTGCAAAAATGGGTTCAATATGGTCAAATTATTATTCTATGAAATCATACGAATCCTATGATACCCATAAAGCTATACTTTAAATCTGAACTCAAAAAGTCACCCAAACACACGATTTCAAGCCAAAAAGGGCAAAATAGGAAACTTGATCCATAATCAGTTTACCCAACATCCGTGAAGTCTAGATATCAAGAATTAATCAAATCCCACATCAATTTCTTGATTAATTGAAGAAATCCTTAGTTTAGACTTAGGGTTCATAAACCCCCAATTTCCCACTCCTAAATCATGATCCCTAGCATGAAAACCTTCAATAATCCATGATATAATCGTAAAAGAAAAGTTAGAATCTTACCCGCGTGATGAATCTTGAAAATCCTCCCAAAATCCCCTTAAACCGAGTTCCCATGTTCCAAATATGTGAATGAATAAAGGAAACTCGAACTGGGGAAATTAAATCATAACTGTCCAGCGATTACCGTTTCTGTGCATCCTTACTTACACCTGTGGGCCTGCATCGGTAGTCCAAACTCACAGTGCGAGGTCCACTTATCTAGCCCAATTCTGCAGGTGCGGATATTTTCACGCAGGGGCGGTCTTGCTCCTGCAACCCAAATTTCGCCAAAGCGGGCTCAGCCCAAATAACCCAATCTAGTACCTGTGGCCCACCATGCGCAGGTGCGGCCTAAAGCTTGCAGAAGTGAGACAACAGAAACCAGAAAAATGATGCAAGTTTCAAATTCTGATCCAATCCGAGACCTTCCGAACATAAACCAAATATGCCATTCACTCCTAAAATATGCTACAAACTCACTTGGGTCCTCAGAATTTCCCAAAGAGGTCATCTTGACTCGGTGTTGACCGAGGTCAACTCCAAGTCTCTTAAAACTAGAGTTCCAACCAAATGACCAAAATGCCACCAAGTCCCTCAGGAACCGAACCAACCACTCAACCAAGTTATAATTGACATTCCAGACCTAATGGAATCAATAAAACTTCCAAAAAGACTCATTTACCCCCTATGTTGACTTTGGTCAACCAAACACTTAAGAGTTTTCAAAAATCCCATTTTCTCACCCAAAGCACATCTGATACCTCGGACACCGCACCACCCATCCCCACAAGTCAAATATACTCTAATGAAGATAGGAGAAGGGTCAGCAGGGGTAAAATAGTTGAAACAACCAAAACGACCTAATGGGTCGTTACACATAAGCTAAGAAATTTATTGCAATTTCAACATCCTATTTTGATATAGATTACTAGCTCAAATTAATTATTTTTGCTGTTTGGATAATTTCCCAATTGATCCCCTCATTTCTACATGATTCCATGGATTTAATCTTATGAAATTCAAGTATAATCTTTAGGGTAGTTCTAGCAATCTATACCTAGATTATTAGAATAAAATTCCACCCTTTGATTGCTCCAAATTGCGAGCCAAATCGCCTCTAAAACACAAAATTCACGGATATCCTGATCTAAAATTACAAAATTTGGTAATTATAGCTATAGAGTTTGCATTGCAATCGCTGGCCCTACTTTTGCTATCGTGGGAGTCGACAAACCAGGCTTTCGTGATCGTGGCCTGGTCCTTCGCGGTCACGTAGGGTATTTGACTGAGGTGTATTTTGGACCCACCTCACGATCGCACATCCTCCCCATAGTCATGATGTTTTCCCCACAAGGCATTTGATCACGAATGGTGCCCATATGATCGCATAAGAGGCACCAGATAGCAACAAAATTTTCAATGACAAATAGAGTTTCAATGGCGCGAAAATACCATCGAGCCCCCGTGGTCTAAATTCGGGAATTCCAGCAAGTCCAAAGCACATTATAGACCTATGCGAAGTCTCAAATCACCCAACGACATGCTAATTCTCAAAAAGAGGGGTTAGGTTCCTAAATTTTACTTTTAAGCCTTTCAAAATAAGATTGTGTTAAAGAGCCTTCCTGAGGCCTTCGATTTTCAACCCCGATTAGCCTACTAAGCCCAAAAACATGAAACAAAACTATCTGAAAAATCAAATCAACAATTAGAATACAAATGTTCAAATTGGAGTCTAGGTTGTTACACTCTCCCCTAGTAAAAATACCATCCGTCCTCGAATGAATCTAGAATGAATACAAAGTTGTTTCGTGCAGATTTGGAGAATCGGAAGTTCATGAATCGTTCTTATTTTACAAGGAACATTTGTTTGAATTCTTGCCCCAGGAGCTCTCTCCTTTTTGCTTCCTTGATGACTCAAACCACAACCTTCAAGTTAGAGGTGGAGCGTGCTTACCATCTGAGCAACCCCTTCTTATATTCGACGAGGAAATGAGTTCAACATATGGAAATATTATCATAAATTGAACACATCGAATTTTCTTAAAAATAGGATAAAGAAAACGTATGTGTGTGAAGAAGAAAAGAATGAAATCCATATCAAATAATTATTTATTTTCGTATAAGTTATGAAACCAAGTCTTGGATGGATTTGGAAAATCTAAGGCGGCCATTCACTCCTATGAATATAGTATGTCAAAAAAACTTTGGAGGTTGACCACAATCATAGAAAGAGACATCTAAAATAAGAGCAGAGTTAACACCAGAGTTTCGAAGGAGCCAACTATAGTAGCAACAAATAACCTGTTGCTATCAAGATTTATCATTCAGTTCTTGAGTTATGATAATTAATCTCTTGTGGTTCTATCTATTTGTGTTTGTTAGTACTTTTAATAGGTGTTTATTGAGTTGTAAGGGACTTCTTTGACTGGGTAGAGTTATTGAAGAGATAGTAGAGAGAGAGCCAACAATTGTGAGAATTGTTGAGGAAGAGAGAGTTAGGGCAGGGATTGTTTGGAATAGTTCCCTATGTGTACAAGTCATTGTAACCTTAAAAATTTGAGCTAGTTTAGTAGAAGAATTTGAAAAATTCCTACAGGGGTAGGTTGTTGTTTTTCCTCCCTTGAGCAAGGAATTTGTCATAAATACTGTGTTGATTTACTTATTAAATACTTTACCTTCTTGCGTAGTTTCTCAAAGAACGTGGTCTTTTAATACATAGGTCGCAACCCGATTAACATAAGTGTTGCAAGTACACAAGGTATATATTGTTCGGTACTGCTTGATAAGGGGTGATTTCGCCACTTATTCTAGTCTCTTTATTCTGAATTTTTGTATCCTTTGTAGACAGTATAAGGCTATTTATGGTGTGTATTGGTATTATTTCAGGGACATTGAGTCATAAAGGAAATTGAGATCAAATGAAGTGAGCAAAAAGAAGTGAAAAAGGGCTGAAAGAAGAAATTTGGAGAACACACTGTCAGATGCTGCAATTGCAACCAAAGAACCGCAATTGCGGTGGTCAACATTTCAGTCTCAATGGGGAAGCTAACAGACACAAATGCGGTAGTCCGTCGGTAATTGTTGTTCTGGTCAAAGTCAAGAATTTCGCAATTGTTGCAATTGCGGTCGACGAGGTTCAGTTCTGGACAGAGTTGGTATTTCACATTTTTCGATCCCAAACCACATAAAACTCAACCTAGCTCATTTAGAAACACATCTTTGGCAGAAACACAAGTCTTAGAGCTAGGGTTTTACACACTTTGGGGTTGAAGATTTAAAGATTTAGTTGAACACTTTCTTGAATCTTTACTTCATTTCTTTATTTTCTTGTTTAGTATTGAACATCTAAGAGTGTAGTATTTATTTCTTCAGTTGAATCTTGTTTATGGGAATATATGATTAAAGTTTGGAATGAAGCTCTTGTTTCTTATGTATTCAACGATTTTTATTCTTAATGAAGTAAGTTATTGTTTCTTAATATTCTTGTTCTTTAATGTTTCTTAAGGTAGTACTAACCCTAGGAATCGCCCATTTATTTTGGTTTAAATTCGGAAGAGGCAAACTCAGGGTTGGAAAAGATTAATTAACAAGAATTTGGAACGTTAACTCTCATCTAATTGACGTGGGGATAGGCGAACCACTTGTAGCCATATTCCTATGTTCTTATTGCTCCTAATTGCTTTAGGGATATTCAATTAGGCAGTCTTGTTAGTCTTCGGAAGAAGTTAACTTAGAGTCATTATCTAAGGCTAATTAACATAAGCTCGCCATTATTTATAAATCGTGAGATACACTGAATTGTTACTTCAGAGTAATTTCCTTTGACTCCATGCTTGTGACCGTTGATCATTTTACTTGCTTTCTAAGTTTACATTTCCGCATTAGACGTAATTTTCTCCCTAGACCACCTTTAAGTGTTTGGCTAGCTGTTGTTGGTGATAATTCCTTCTTTACTTAATCGCCTAAATCCTGTTCTCTATGGGGTCGACTCGAATTTATGGTTGGGTTAATTATATTATATACAACCGTGCACACTTGTATTTAATGGGGTGGATTTGGACGCTATCACAGCTAATGTAGTGTCTATTCGATGGGCCTAGTTTGTTCTGTATACTAGCTAGAACTCCTTTTTTCTCACTTGAATGCCTGATCGACCATGCTTTCAAGTGGAAGACAGGAGTAGCATATTTACCATTCAGTTCGAGTTAATTCAAGGCTATGTTATTCTTTGTTTTGGCGAAGACCAACCTATCAAATCTTATTAGGCATTTAGTTCATTTACATAATTACAAGCAGAGGAATGGGATCACAACATCAAAAGATGCATCATTCCTCGTACATATGTACTGAAGAGTCGAGAAATTAGCATGTATGTTTATTAGTTATTACCATGAAGGTTCAAAGGAATGTACCATGAACTCCATGACTAATGTACCTTGAGCTTAATGATGTACCAAAACAGGCTTGCTGGATTGTTCAGAGGCTTCCCAAGGCTACTAAGTATTTTACTCTAGCTGGATACTCCATGACTGATATTCAGGCAATGCAAAAGTTCTCAGCTAAACCCCTTTATGTTAACCTCAGGGTACAGTTCCAGAAGGTGACAAGGAGGAGGTTAGTCTGCAATAATCTTGGATTACCAAGATTAACTTTTGTGTTACTACTAGCTGCTCACACGAGACTCTTAACTAGAGATGGGCTTTACAAGTGGGGTGTGACCAGTGACCAACAATGCCCTTTATGTGAATCCGCAGATGAAAGTATGGACCATTTGTTTTTCCCGTGTGACTTTTCATCTCAGGTTTGGGACAAGCTTCTCTCATGGATGGGCATCGGGAGGTTCTCTAGAAGATGGGATGAGGAGCTTACTGGGGAAGCGCAACATGTCAGGGGCAAAACACCTCAGGCTGCAGTGTATCGAATGGTGCTAGCAGCTGCAATGTATTATGTGTGGAGAGAGAGGAACCAAAGGATTTTCCAGCGTAAGAAACAAATTGTCAACTTGCTCATTAAGTTGACCATCCAGGAGGTGCACCAAAGAGCAAACATCAAGCAGCAGATAGCGAGATAGATAGTTGTCCCATTTCAATTTTTACCTAATGTAGTTATGAGTTATGGGCTGATCAGTATAGTAGGGCCTTTGCTGTATTTTGTTTTGTTGAGCTTTATTACGTACCTATGCTCGAGCTGACTACTGACTACCTATGCTCGAGCTGACTACTAACTAACTGTCCAGTAGCATAGCTCTTTTGTGCTGAAACTTTTCACTTTTGGTTAATAATACAAGTTATTTACTAAAAAGAAAAATGTGCCATAAACTATTTTTGTTGAAAAAGTTGTACAACATACCCAGTGTAATCACACAAGTGGGGTCTGGGGAGGGTAATATGTACGCAGATGTTACCTCTACCTTAAGAAAGTAGAGAGGCTGTTTCCGGGAGGCCCTCAGCTCATAGAGTTGAAACAGTTGTACAAGAGGAATAAATATCATAAAAGCCAGAACAGTAATTTGGAACTTCAACAATGTTGGTGCTTCTTTCTTTCTTCAGTTCAATATGAGATGCATCACATACATTTCAAGAAACAGCTAGTCTTCCGCAGTCGAAGTTAGCAATTCTTAGTGTAACTGATATAGTGACTCCAGCCAAAAAATGTTCTCTTAAGAAGTTGATTACCTTGCTACCACTCTCTTGTATAAATCCAGATAAATAGGCTGCACTGATGAATATAAAACTTCTCCATCTCCTCTCTTTAGCATACTTCTCAAGGGCTTTTCTAATCTTCATAAATTCCTCATCTTCTTGTTCAATTCTTCCATCTGTTACCGGTTTTACCAAAGCTTCTCCGAGGCACTTTGCGATAACAACACTGTCCTCTAAGGCAAAACATCCACCTTGACCAAGATCTGGAGTCATGGGATGAAGTGCATCACCTACCACGCAAACGTTATTTCTCAAAATATTCCCCATCAAAACATTCCATGGCAATCTCAATTTCAGCTGTGCACAAGATATAGAGTCTAGTGTAGTTCTCGCTATAACGGTGCAGAGTTCTTTAGACACATTACTGGCCTTTTTCAACACAAATTGCTTCAATTTCATTGGATCTTGTTCTGTATTTCCATCAACTGTAATCCAGTCAAAACGAACAACTAATTAAACATGACTACTAGTAGATTGATAAATTGTAACAAGAGATTTAAGCTCATTTTGCAAAAGAACAGTACGTAGAAGCTGACTTACAATGTACAACAGATGGTGTGAATGTGCAAAACCAATACAAACTCTTGTCATCACTAGGAAGAAAGCCAAACCGAACTCCACCTCCAAAATACACATGGAACTTAGGCTCATAACCATGTTTGTCTGGATACTCAACAAAGCCTCTAATTGCAGACCGCCCAGAATTGACAGGTTTCTGAAGCCCAAGCCAGTTTGCCACCACAGAATTGACTCCATCACATCCAATTAGGACCTTAATTGAAGTTAGTCATGTTAGACTAGCTTAAGAAATTTTATATTTGAAGAGAGATTCCAAGGTTGGGAGAAATATGCAATCTTGGACCAGGATTCCAGAGAAAGATTCACCTTGGTTCTAATAGTGGAACCATCTGCAAGATGTACCAATTTCATTGGTCCAGATTCTTCAATGGAATCAACTTTGGAAGAATATCTGATAGCGCCTTCAGGCAGTTCATTAGCTAATTTCTCCAACAGGTCTTTTCTTCTCACGCAACGACTTTCATACTCCACACTGCAACATAATATAACTGACCTTAAATGACTACCAATGAATCAGTCCATCCAGAAGTTGGAAGGACGACACACTCAACTCAACAAATTGGTCTGAGAAACAAGTTAGCTGTTGTCAACCAAGAGAAACATTGTTCATCATGAACTTAATTTCATTATTGTAATCAAAGGTATTTGGACAATAAATCCACATCACTTCACTAGTGACAATCAGACAATTCGTATGCAGCATCCTCTGAATATGCAATGCGCCTTAAGACCTTTGTGACAGATGTGATTGCTCTATAAAGATGTTGTGACATGCGGAGGTTAAATACATTAGTTGTTCTTGCTATACTAACATTACTCCAGTGTTTGTGAGGAGTCTTTTATCACGGTTAGTGATTTGTACGTCTATGTAGATTGTTGTACGTAAAAGACCTCGAATTTTAGAGAATTCCTGATTTGCCTTACAAACTAAATTATCTAGTGTCAGAATAAAATGAACCTAGCTACATACAGATTAAATGATAAAATACAACCGACCCCAACTAATATGAGATTGATGGATAGTTGATTGGAAAACTACACAAATAAATCTTTCAGTTAAGTATATAATGTGTACCGGTTATTCTCCACAAGTGATACCTCCTTGATAGGTGCACCTGATTCCGCTGAGAAACTTTTGAACCTGCAGCAAAAGGTTGATAAAGAATAAGACACATGAACGGATAATCGACTAAAGAATAGATTTAGTTTAGTTGCTTGAATGTAGCTTACAAGGGACGGATTTAGGAGAGTATATATGTGGTTGTATACCTTGGTTGTATACCCAGATCTAAACGAATGCAGTATGCTATAGGGTAAGAAGTGGTTAGAGAGTGTTTACAGAACCATATTTTTATAGGGTATTGCACCCCAAGCCAATAGAAACCAAACAGGATGGGCCTAATGCTATTACATTATGTTGAATACAATCAGATATCTCATAAGATTGAAATATATATAAATGGAAATCGATCAATAGATTAACGAATTCAATACATAAGTAGTCCAAGTGTTACCCTGTAATGGATAAGGAACGTTGTCTAAGAGAGTCCCCAATGCCCAGTGCATCCAAAGCTCTCCAGGCGTTAGTCCACAACGCCAGTGCAAATCCAATAGCTCGCAGCGAATCTGCTGATTCCACCACGATACTCTGCAGCCCCAGCCTGCAAAACCACGTTTACTCAATTTCAATACACATAAATATTTACTTTTTTTGTTTGATGACCTCTAGGTACAATCAGTGTAAGATAGAAGCACTTTTACATATAGCAGTGAAGTGAGTGAGTGAGTGAACGTGCAGTCCCAGCTTATATGCTAGATCTGTGATTGCCAAACAAGTACACACTTCAGAGATCATCATGTCAAACGAGTAGGGCTGTTCAAAACCAATTCGTAACCGACAACTCAACCGCAAAATTGGCTAAATGGCATCAAGTAATCAGATTAACAATTGGTAAACGGATTGAAATTTTGTAGTTAACTGTTTATATGTGCGGGACGGATTATTCAATTTCCGTATCAGATAAGCCGATAACCCGTTAAGAATTATTATATTTACATTTTTGGAAATGTACCGCTGCTACACTGATCAAGAAACTAGCCAAGAGTGGGAAACATGTAGAGCTATGGGGTGCTCTCAAAGCCAGTAACAACCAACAAAATCAGAACAATTAGAGCTTCATTTTCATTGCTGCAGGCTTCAGCTATATAGTTATATCATCAATGCTATTTTAGACTTGTAGTTGAAAACTTTAAGTATAAATTACATTTCCCAAATATGATTCCAGATAAAACATTTTCAACTATTTTAGGGTTGATTAATTAGGTTGTGACAGCTTGTCTAAGGGTATATTTGCTACCATTGTACATGGTTCTGTTTCGGCAAAGAAATTTATATAAAAGAACAAGAAACACTAGATAAATGCAAAACTCAGGATAAAAAGAATATAATAACAAATCTTAATATTCATTTGGACATAGGCTATCAGCCATATAAGCAATAAATAGAAAAGGTTTGATATTAGAGGCTCTGCTAAAGAATCAGCAAATCAAATGATAGTTACGACTAAATTAAGGTTTCATACTTCATTTATGAAGAACTTGGGTTAGTTCCTAGTGGACGAACGTTATTCAACGTAAAATTGTAATAATATTTTTATTTTTTCATTTTAGGCCAGACATAGCTTCTGGCTAAGTATACCGATAAACCGATCGACAATGGACTGATAATCGCTAATTGATACCGAACCAACTGATAGCTTATCGGTTATCGGTTAGCTAGGAAATTAGTACATTTAGAAATCGATAACCGATAAACCAAACGTAAATATCCAAACCTATGTGCCTGATAAACAGCCCTATAAACAAGCTAAGTGAGCACTATATTCTTACCTGTGATGTCCCAAACAAGTAGCAACACCAGCTATGCTAGCACCCACAATTACAATATCCTCTTCTCTCTCCATTATCTTCTTGCACTCTCTGCTTTGGTTTCTGAATCCTCAAAAACTTAGTTGGTCTAAGGAATCTGCTCCTAATATACGTGAAGCCAATCATCATGGAATCTTACAGTGGGTCCCATCGCAAGAAGATGATTAATGATATAGGCCCATACTTCACCATTTGGACGCCAGTCAATCTTGATGTTAGCCGCCAGTCAATCTTGATGTTAGCCGCCACTGACAAGTGTCTTCTAACATGATGAATAATCTTCGTCGCAGAGTCTTGGAACCTAACAAACAACCCATGTTCTCCCTGCTATTTAAAATTAAAAATCATTCTTTTGGTTAAAAATAAGCAATATGATGTTCGGCCTAAAATACATACATTTATGCACTGATTTTCTCACATTTTAGTACTTTTAATCGTCTTTTGGGTATTATAATATTGATTTGTGCTTAATATTATATTTTACTATGTAGGAATAAAGCGGTGTGGAGTTGAAGAGATTTGAAGCAAAATTGAACAAAACGCGAAAGAAAAAGAAAGGAGAAAAGAGAGGGGACATGCCCAATCATTGGGTTGTCATGACCGATGAGAAACAAGAACGAAGAAAAAAGAGAGTTTACAGTTGAAAAGCAACTACAATTGAAGAGTAAAAGAAAGAAAACCTACCTTGGCAGTCAGGCTATCTACACGCGTCGCGCCACTGACGCGCAGAAATCAGTGTCTGAATCTTTTCTAGTCTTCCACGTTGCACCCGCGATACAAGTGTGACGCGAGCCCTTTAATTTTTTTGGTCCTTGTTGGATTTGTTTTTTCAAAGCTCAGGTCTTTTGGTACCCTATAAATACATATTCTACACGGTTTTGATATAACTTCGTGAATAGCTTGAAACCCTTAGTTCAGAACTTTTGACCTAGAGAGAGCTCGGAGCTACCGTGGAGGCTGTAGTTATTGGGTTTACCTTCTCTTCTCTGTAAATACTTATTTTTACGTTTTTATTCAGATGATTTGTTGTTTTTCCTCCATATCTATGTGGAGCGAAACTCTTTAGTTCTGGGGTTTTGACACTAGCATGAAAGTTGACGTTTAATTATCGTTTATATCTATTGATTTTCATCTTTGGGTTATTTATTTATTTTTTATCTTAATTGTTTGATTATTTGACGAAATAGTTGAGCACTATCTATGACGTATGAATTGAACCTAGGAAAGAGTATTTGCATGTGTAATAAGAATAAATAGAGCTTGTTCGATTAATCGTTTCACTAATGAGGATAGGAATATACCCTTTAGCCTTACTTAGTTGTATACGGGGTAGTAAATGCGTTCTTGTTACCTCTGACGACCATAGGAATATAGGCATTATAGTAGCATCTACAAGCTTGTGAGCAACTCGGAAGATACTCATAAAGTTATAATTAATCTGTCAACTAGTAACCCATAGATAGAACGATTTGAAGACTCAACTGATTGTTAGTGGTCATAGCCCTAGATCTATCTCTTCTCCAATAAAAATCTGCTCTTTCATGGTTGAAGTTCATTATTTGTTTTATTTTTAGTTAGTTAATAATTATATTTTGGGAATTTATTGTTTTTTAGATAATTAGCATTAGTTTAATTTAGTAAATAGTTAATCATAAGTCCCTGTGGGATAGATATCTGGACTTAAAAATTCTATATTACTTGTACGACCGCGTATACTTGTGTGTGCGTTTGGGAGCAACAAGTTTTTGGCGCCGTTGCCTGGGACTTAGAAATTAACTATTTTTCTAGATTAGACTTTCCTTTTTATCTATTCAAGTTTTTTTTATTATTATTTTATTATTTTTAGTTTAATTTTTTGGTTAGCTTTCTTGACATGGCATCTTGAAATAAAAATTGGTCGAATATTGGTTGTTCCTATTTTGGTGATCCTTGTCTGATTTGTGGAGGACCCCACTTATGGCAACACTGTCAAAATATTTCCGGGAATGGGTTGTGTGCACCTTCCCAATCTTTTGAGTGGAATGTTTGTAATATATGTGATAGTCAAGACGGTCATAGCAATGGTTGTCCTAACTCTTATTCCCCATCCCCGAGCCCCTATTATGATTCTCCTTTGTTTGTGATGCTGACAGGAGTAACGAAGTGGAGGATGCGGAATGTCTTGCTCGGGTTAGGGATATGATGAAACAAATAGGGGAGCAAATAATGGAGCACGATGCATTAATGAGAGGGTAGAACACAGAGATGTGGAAAGCCATAGAGAGGATTCATGCCAAACTCACAGAGATGCAAGCCGAGCCTGAAACTTGTAATGATATGCAAGTTACAGACTTAGCCAATCTCCAAGGCGAACCTCAAATAGAAGAAGAGAGCGAGTTCCTACAAGGAGATGAACTTGAAGAAGTGGAGATAGTGAGCCAATCTTGGCTTACGGAACAAGCTCAACAAATGAAATTTCATGGGTTTCTCCGTGATGGTCTTACAAACATGGCTACGCAATAGAACAAAGAACAAAGCTCGGACAAGAGATAGACCAATTTGGATCATATATTCATGACCTGCAGGCTCAATTAAATAAAAAGATTGAGGCGTCTAATGCCCAACTACCTATTATCGTGGATAGTGTCCAACATGTGGAGCAGATAAAGGAATTCCAACCATAAGATCAGATCATTGTTGATGATGCCAATGTTAAGGAAGAGTACAAAAGTGAGGATGTCAAAAAATGCAGTTTTAGAGTTGGGGCGTGTTGGTCCTCATTCTAAACATTTTTCTACATTATTTTTGGTTGGCGACATGGAAATCGAGCCCTCCACGCCGATGAAGAATTGTATAGATGAGGAACAAGAGCTTTACATCCTGAAATTTGCCACACTGAAAAGACAAAATGACATTCCTCACTTAAGGACCAAGAAGTGCAAGATGCTATACCTATTACTTGGTTCCTTTATTTTCACAACACCGCCCCAGAAGCGTGATAGAAAATTTGATGCAAAATTAGGGATACAATTCATAAGTTCAAGGTGGATGAAAACGTTGATTCACGTCGTGCCACGACGTTAACTAAGACGCTTATTGGGAGGCAACCCAATGTGTAATACTTTTAGATTTTTATTTTTATAGTGTCACGTTTTATTTTGTTTTTGATTTGCAGGTTAGGGGAAGTCTGAGTACCCGAAGTTGAAAGCTAAGGAGCATGTTTGGGCTTAAGTGTGGGGTCTTCCCGACCCTTAAAATTGAGGACTGTGCTGCTAGCTACGCCCTAGAGGGTCTCAGGAAGTATTTCTCACCCTTTTTTAATTTTTCTCTACTATACATGCATCAAGGGCAATGCATATTTTTAAGTGTGGGGTGGGTACTTCCGATTTTTAAGGTCAAGGATGATTATGCCATAGGATTTTTATTTTTATTTTTTATCCTTATATATTTATTCAAAAACAAATACCGAACCAAGAAAAATTCAAAAAGATTATATTTTGTTCTTTTATAGTTTTTTTTTACATTAGCGGCATAAATCATTCACCCCTTGGGTTTTCTTATGGCCTCGGTTCTTTTTTCGAGGGGGGGGGGGGACTTTTGAACCAGGTAATTTTTTATTTTTTAGGATTAATTTTTTTAGGAGTAGTATAAGAGGGAGAAGAAATACCTTGTGACTTGTTTGATACTAGCATATTTGGGCCTGAGCTGGAGTAATACTTTCCTGTGTGTGCTTGAGTAACGAAAAAGATAACAGACTTTCTGACACCTAGCTCATGGTTGTGACTCTGTGTATAACTTATTCTTATTTTATAGTTCGCCATGATCCTATCTGTCTTAGAATAGAATTGTTCCATCTTGATTGATACTTGTGCCATGTGTGGTGAAGATTTCTTGCTTATATTCCATGTTTTGCATCTTAGTCTAGAACTTGCCTTGCATGTTATTGAAACGAAATAAAAAGTGTTGCTCTGTTTAGAAGATGATAATAGCCTTTCTTTGATATGTCTTGTAAATTTTAGCCTTTTCAGAAATTGTACCACTAGTTAGCCCTTTGAGCTTGTAGCCTTTCGTTTGGTTAGCCGTATTTTTGCCTTGATCCTTTTGTTTGAATCCCTAGTTTTTGCACCCTGCTTCCTTGAGCACTGTAGCTTAGATTGTGATATTAATGTTAAATCTGAAGAAAAGGGATGGTCAAGTGAAAAAATGGTGACCAATGATAGCTGCAAAGTGATGAAAAAGCCCTCTTAAAAAGAATGTGACATGAGAAAAAAAAATTGAAGCATTCTTGATACGATGAGAATTACTAGTGAAATAATTGATGAAGAGAGGATTGAAACATAAAATAAAGAGGAGAATGTAATGGGTAACGAAGTCTAAAAGTGCAAAGTGCTTAGGAAAATGTAAGTCACTATTAAATATTTTTCCTACCCATCCCCTAGCCAATATTACAACCTGTTAAAGTCCTATTTGATTCTATTTGAGCACACTTAATTAGTAGAGATACATAATGGGCAAGCCTATGGTTCTTGGTGCATACATGTGAATTTCTTTGTGAGTACGAGAGTTGTGCTTTGATGCTAAGTTCTTATATTACATTCTATTCTATGATTTGAGTGTGCGGACTATTTCTTCTTGCGAGGGCACTTGTTTCATGATAGAGAGGTGATGTTATTAGCTTCTTTGACAGAGTAGGTGAGCGAGCTTAAATTTGATGTGTTAGAGTCCGTCTCTGAGATTATGAGGTTAGAAGTTTGTTGTTTGTTTGAGTTGACTTGTATATCTTGCATAATGATCGGGTATGTTTGATGTTGTGAGTTGCTATAGGGCCTAATTGTTGGTATCAACCAAAGTGGTGGTGTTCCTAAGCTTGATTTATTGAGAGTGTTTTTAATACTTACTCGAGGACAAGCAAGAGTTTAAGTGTGGGGTGGTGATGTTTGGCCTAAAATACATACATTTATGCATTGATTCCCTGACATTTTAGTACTTTTAATCGTCTTTTGAGTATTATTATATTTATTTGTGCTTAATATTATATTTTACCATGTAGGGATAAAACGGTGTGGAGTCGAAGAGATTTGGAGCAAAATTGAACAAAACGCGGAAGAAAAAGAAAGGAGAAAAAGAGAGGGGACATGCCCAATCATTGGGTAATCATGTTTTCATGACCAATGAGAAACAAGAACAAATAAAAAAGAGAGGTTACTATTGAAAAGCAACTACTATTGAAGAGTAAAAGAAAGAAAACGTACCTGGGCAGTCAGGCTATCTACACGCGTCGAGCCACTGACGCGCAGAAATCAGTGTCTGAATCTTTTCTGGTCTTCCGCGATGCACCCGCATCCCGTTAATTTTTTCCGGTCCGAGTTGGATTTTGTTTTTAAAACCCAGGCCTTTTGGTACCCTATAAATACATACTCTACACGGTTTTGATATAACTTTGGGAATAACTTGAAACCCTTAGTTCATAATTTTTTACCTAGAAAGAACTTGGAGCTGCCGTGGAGGTCGTAGTTACAGAGTTTTACCTTCTCTTCTCTGTAAATACTTATTTTTACGTTTTTATTCGGATGATTTGTTGTTTTTCCTCCATGTCTATGTGGAGCTAAACTCTTTAGTTCTGGGTTTTTTATGCTAGCATGAAAGTTGACGTTTGATTATCGCTTATATCTATTGATTTTAATCTTTGGTTTATTTATTTATTCTTGATCTTAATTGTTTGATTATTTGACGAAATAGTTGAGCACTATCTTTGGCGTGTGAATTGAACTTGGGAAAGGGAATTTGCATGCGCAATAAGAATAAATAGAGCTCGTTCGATTAATCGTTTCGCTAATGAGGATAGGAATATACCCTTTAGTCTTGCTTAGTTGAATACGGAGTAGTAAATGCGTTCTTGTTACCTCTGACGACCATAGGAATATAAGCGTTATAGTAGCATCTACAGGCTTGTGAGCAACTTGAAAGATACTCATAAAGTTATAATTAACCCGTCAACTAGTAACCCATAGGTAGAACGATTTGAAGACTCAACTGGATTGTTAGTGGTCATAGCCCTAGATCTATCTCTTCTCCAATAAAATCTGCTCTTTCTTGGTTGAAGTTCATTATTTGTTTTATTTTATTTTTAGTTAGTTAATAATTATATTTTGAGATTTTATTTCTTGTTTAGATAATTAGCATTAGTTTAATTTAGTAAATAGTTAATCATAAGTCCCTGTGGGATTGACATCTGGACTTAAAAATCCTATATTACTTGTACGACCGCGTATACTTGCGTGTGCGTTTGGGAGCAACACAATACTACTCCATTGTTTCTCTGGAAAGTAACCAAAACTGACCCACAACCTTTTGAATATGCATCATTTATTTTTTGTAGGTTACTTTTTCCCTCATTATTAGGTTCAAATTTTTTTTTGAGTGAAAATCATTTTCCCCCAATTTTGCTGTAAAAAATAAACATTTTTCGTAACAATAAGAAATATGTTACTCCTTCGGTCCGAATTTGTTTGACACTTTTAGCTTTTTTAGAGTCAAACGAGTTGTTCTTTGACCGTAGTTTTTTCATATGTCTTTTAAATATCTTAAATTATTAATTATGGTGACTTATAATACTTTTTATGTAGTTTCCAAATATTTATTTTTTATTTTGAAGAATTTAAAGATTCTATGTTCAAACACACGGTCAAAATTAAAAAGTTTGATTCTCAAAAAGCATAAAGTTCCAAACAAATTGAAACGGAGGGAGTTACGAGAATATTTGTAGAGAAAGCGAGAAGAGAGAGGGAAAAGTAGCTTGGTCCCAAATTCACAAATCCTAACTTTTATCCTAAAGATAAACATCCACAATAATAAATAATATTTATAACACTCCCCATTGAATGTCTATTTGATAGATAATGTGACTCGTTAAAACCTTACTAGGAAAAATTCAGTGGGAAAAATTCTAGGGAAGGAAAGAGAGTACACATTTCTAATAATACGCCCTATGGTTGCCTCATTAAAAATCTTACAAGGAAAACCCCAGTGGGACAAAAATATTGAAAGGAAAAAAGAGTACAGCGCATATTAACTCCCCCTGATGAAAACTTCAATCCAAAAACTTGAATCTTCACATCCTAGACTTGTGCACCATCTTCTCGAAAGTTTCGGTTGGTAGAGAC
Organism: Lycium barbarum; assembly: GCF_019175385.1. NCBI lineage: Eukaryota > Viridiplantae > Streptophyta > Magnoliopsida > Solanales > Solanaceae > Lycium > Lycium barbarum. The sequence continues at coordinate 86,959,471 of NC_083345.1, read as the reverse complement.
TTGGTGAATAAATTAGCCATAGTATCACTCGAATGAATCTATTGCACGTTGTTATCACCATTCTTCTGGAGCTCGTGTGAAGAAAAACTTTGTTGAAATGTAATTTGTTCTATCGCCTTTATGAACCTCCCTTTAGACAGAGTATGTTGCATCTCCACTTATTGTATGAGTTGACTGTTATGTTAAACAACATCGTACGACCGTAATCCTTCATGGAAATAGAAAACATGTCTAAATCAAACATTTCTGTCAAATAGATGAATGCTCTGTATATCCAATAAACTTGACAATATTTGTTAAGATAACACATTCATATCAAACTTGCAATTGATCTTATTTCAATATCCATGTAGGAGTAAAACTATAACAGGCTCATAGTTATAGCAAGATATATAAATGCATCAATTGAAAAAGATATGGTACTTCAGGACCAAAGAATTCTGCACCAACAATATGACAGATTTTGATTTCCACAAAGATGTAAGGATAAATCGACTCTTAGTCAATGAATATTCATTTACGATGATTAAATCCATTCATCTTGCTTGATTTAATTCATATAAGAATTATGAGAAAAAAAATTAGAACTTGTATATGCTTCAGGCATTTAAAATTCTTCAAGAATTTTCATATAAATTTTGTCAGGTGACAATATCCATTAATATTTAAATGCGTGACATTTTATGCTATCTGGACTGCAAGTCCAATAAGCTTGAAGCTTACCAAAATGCGTTATTTCACTTGGCAATAATCTCTACATTAGCATGCTTTATAGACGTAGAATTCATATCCTCACAATCATTTACAATATTGCGCTATATTGTACCAAAGATTCGTCTACGATATATTATTTGTATCGGTTTGCAATGTGACATAACTTATTGAGATATCATCACTTTAATTATTTTTGGGTACCTAAACCTCTCATGAGGTTTCATGAAGTGTTATGTCGTAGGCTCTTCTACAACACACTTCCTCCTCATTATGATCATTTGCTTCTCCCCATTTCAAGGATTATTTCATTTGGAACGGATTGGTCTCCCACGCTTCGGGCATGTTATAGACTCGTCCTTTAGGGAAATTAATTGTAATAGTAGCATTTTATAGCTGAATTATGAAATTAGTTTTAGGTTAGCAAATACTTCTAGCATTTGACTTGAATTATCTCTAAATGAGGATCATACTAATGATAATTGATAATATATCTCTTAGCTGGTTTTCTCTCCCCCTTATGTTAGAAAAACTAACACATATCCCATCTTGTTTTGTGGGGTCCATCTTTGTGCATCATGGTATATTTAATTAATCATATACCACACATAAAAACTGTTAGATGGAAATATTTGGTTCCTAATCTTGAACCAACTGTGAGGAGATTTATCATTATTTATTGGTCTGACAAGCGTACAAGTATTGTTGTATGCAATATGTCACGTTTCAGATCAACATATGAAACTTTTTTCTCATAAGAAATGGTTTAACTATTTATCGGAGGCATTTAATGCTAAACCAACTTGGATATAAACTAGCATTAACAAGATGAATTACATTTGATCATATAATTTGAAAATGGTGCTCTCAACTCAATTATTTTGAGCAAGTAACTTTGCTTATGTCAAACTGCGGGTTGACAATAAATGCACATGTGACCATCTTATCGATGCATCTATTTAAAACATCACATAACAGGTGAACAGGCCTATATTCACTTTTTATATTTTTTCAGAATAATTTAATTCCAACTTTAGCCAGTATAATCAACTTATCCTGAGAACAAGCAACAAAAATAAATTCTTGAAGAGATGGAATTTGAAAATAAATAAATTATATATATTGAATATAATCATTAAGTAATGATTACCTATAATGATTACATGATGATTAGATGGAAAGTACAAAGTGCATTGTATTCAAATATTATACTTTGGAGATGGAAAGCAGTAAAGGAAATTCTCTGAAAATCTACCCTACCGCGACTCATAGGGAGGAGTGGCCAGTGTCACGGTAGGCCTTTTTCGGGCAAAATTTTCAGTTAGATTTTTGAAGGGTATTTTTGTCTTGAAACTGCAGGTATTCAATAAATAGATGGAAAACACATTTTTTAGGGGACTTTTGATCTAGGAGGCATTGGAGGAGCGTAGAAGAGGATTTGACGGCCGAATTCATTACTTTCCATCACGATTCGATTCAATACGGAAGTTTGGATAAATCATCGGTTGTAATGTTTTCTACATCTATTTCTTTAATGTTCTTTTATTCTATTGTGGAGTAGTTTTCTTATAGGGGTTTGACATACATGATGTATTGATTGACATGTTTAGCTTCAATTCTTGTTTTATTACATGAATTCGCTAAAGGGCTTTCAATTTAATTGCAGAGTTATTTACTATTTTATTTAATCGAAAGAAGAATAGTTTGGTACGGTGAATATATTTGCATTATTTTGTTTAGTTTTAATTGGTGGTTCTTTTAAGTAATCGAAAGAGCTTCTTGAATTATTGGTTGAACCAAGAGAAAAAATATTCGAGAGACGTTTTCCTTGAGACTAAACCCTTAATGTTTTCTTGCATATGTTCACAGGGCTTTTCATTAGTCTTGAATTCATGGATAGTAGTTTTACTTGATTGTTGAGATATTCTTGAATGCTTTAATCGGAAGGGATTTTTTTTATGAATTATCTTAATGTATAACTGATTTAGCTCATGATTGAATGATTTTATTGAGTAATTGGAAGAGACTCTTGAATAATTCATGTTGTGTTATAAGTTGATAGTATTCGTGAGAAGTCGTCTGAAGATCTATTTCTATCTATAGGTTTTGAACATTCTCAGGGCTTGCATTAGTTTAATTTGTGAAATTTTTATAAATAATTGGGAGATTTTTATTAAATTCCTGAGTAAACTAATCACTTATTGAATTCGAGAGACTCAATAAAATGTAGAGCAGAATGATAAAATGAATCGGAGCTATTTGCTAAAATCCTGCATCGGTCTTGTCTACTACCTTTACTTCTCATATTAATAATAACATTTTCTTCGTTGTCAGTTGTCTTTAATTACGTTCGTAATAGATTCGTGGTTTATAACTACAACAATTCAAGTTTTGATCACTTGAATAATACTGAGCAAGATTTTGTTTGAGTAATTGTTTGTACCAATCCCTGTGGAAATAATCTAAATACTATACTATCTTTAACTAGCGAAATGCGTAAATTATACTGTGTTTGCGCTTGTTAAATTTTGACGCTGTTGCCGTTGATTGGCAACAAATAATATTCAAATAGAATCTTGGGTATTATTTCAGGATTTTATTATTATTTTTAATTTTTTGTTGTAAATAATAAAATTAAAAAAAAAGTCAATAGTTATAATTTTTAGTAGTAATTTCTATTTCTTTTGTTTTTTTTTTTTTAAATTTATTTCACTTTTCTTCAAGATTTGTTTTGTAGTACCTGACAAGTGGTAGGAAGGAAAGTTTGAAAAAAAAAACATTCTTGAGGATTGAACTCGGAGTGCTTACAAATGGAGCACAACCAGCCCGGAAAAACAATGGTTTGATTGTTAAGTAGGTAAGTATTCCTCCTATGGCTCATCTTATGAAAAGTTTCACTCTTTTTCAAGTGCTCATACGAAAGATGTTTCATATGAGCACAATTCTAACTCTGAATTTGAATGAATATCCTAATTATGATTGGAATGAGAGTGAAGTGAGACAACCACCTCAAGAGGAGAAGGGTAGCTTAGAAGAGCTTATGTATAAGTTCATAAAAGAAGTTGAAGAGAGATTCACACAGATTGATGCAACAATTCTATAGAATGATGCAGCCATTGAAAACCTAACAATACAAATAAGTCAATTAGTAAGTATGATGTCAGCAAACTCACTGCATTGTGATGGCGAATATATGGAGAAGACACCATGTGAAAATGAGCCTACCCAAGAGGATGAGCATTTAGAGAGAGAAATTGCTACTCTACAAGAGGACTCTGATTCGATTGAGATGATTAAGGATGATCAGACTTTTCTTCTCTGTTTTCTTATTCTAACCTTGACCATGTGGATTTTATTTTTAGGGATTTTTAGGAAGATGCATGGATTGATCCTGTGAAAAAATGCAGGAACGGGTTGAGGATAATCTTGCAGGAACAATTCACAACTCAAAATGAGGCCAAGAAAGAACGAAAAGACCGGGTCTTACATATATCTTCAGAAGCATTTGGCCTAATGAGCTCCATAAAGAGCCCGAAGGAGAGAAAACAAGAAATGAGTTCAGAATCAAGGGTTGAGTTCATAATTTCTCGGAGAAGGAAAAAATTAGGGAAGTGTCCTTACCTCTTATTTTTTCATTAAGCGTCACAGGGACATGAAATAACTTAAAGTATGGGGTTGGAAAATGTACACATGTGTTTTGTTTTTACTTTACTTATTTATTTATTTTGCATAATTTTAGGTGTTAATTTTTAGTAATAACCCCTTGGTTGTTCTTTGTACCACGGTTCTTTTCCATGGGTTGATTTTCTTTGAACCGAGTGTAGTTACTTTTGTTTTTTTTTAAGTAGAGAATTCAATACTCTTGTGCGAATTAGAGAGTTCTTCTTAAATTTTGTCTATGCCTTGAGAACAATGAGTGCCTTGTTTGTGACGCATAGGCTCACGTTTCAGCTCATGTATAAGTACTAATTACTTTGTCTCAATTTGTCCTAGGAGAAAGTCGGGCAGTCCTGTCCTGAGTGAGTCGTGTGCCAATGAGTGGGTGAGAATCTTGGTTGATATTCTATGTATGTAATCTGATGTCTAGAACTTGCCCTGGGTGTGTGCAAAGCGAAATGGAAGTCTTAATTAGGCTAAAAAGTGATAGAGGCATTTCTTTGTTGAGCCAAATATATGCCTTTATTTCCACCAAATTATATGTATCCTAGTTAGCCCTTTTGAGCCTGTAATCCTATTTCTTTGACAACCACATTACAAGTTTTACTCCTTTGATTTAAATTGACTTTATTTTTTAACCTGTTACCTTTGGTGAGCACTTGAAGTTTTAGAGCCGTCATGACCCAAATTCGGGTCCGTGCAGGAACCTACTTATTCCCACCTAGTAGGCGAACCCTTCCCTTCCTAAATCACAAATCCAACAAATTATTTAAAAGGAATTCATCAAAGAATCATTTTACTTTCATAAATATAACAATGTATACAAAACACTACAACATTTCCCAAATCTGTTCTAGCTAGTATAGGAGCTTCTAAGACTTGACTAGAACTGAATTCTTAAATACAATAAAACAAAAGTCATTGGAAAATCCCTGTTGGAATGAGATAACAGAGTCTTCAAGATGGTCCTGACCAATCCGCGGGGTAGAATTCCACGAACTAAACCTGAAACAGATCTATAACCAAAAGGGTGTAGCAAGTGTTGTATCAGTATAGCACTCGTATAGGTAAGTATCATAGGCCGACAACGATTAGGAAATGATAACAGAAATAAATAAAGACGGATAAGTATGGTAGGTAACAAGTTAGACAAGTAAGAAAAATAGTAAAGGGAGAAGGGAAACTTCACCATCTCCTAAACCACAAGAACAACCAACTAAATCAACTCTAACATCATATCTTAACACCACACTCCCTAAGGAATAATTTACCCGTACTAACCATAGTAAGGCAAGCTTCAACATAAATGGACCTAATCAAGAATAAGCCTTGCCGTAGTCCAACACAGGCACTACCTTAGGCTCCGCCAGAAAACCAACACTAAGCAACTACCCTGACCCATAGGATGCACAACTCAACTCCTATTGACGTACTACTAATCCTTCTAACACCTATCTCGCTACACTGTCACAATCATCCAATCAAGACGTCACTGAGGCACATGTAAGGTCATACTTCTCTCACTGCCCAGAAGTTAAGACTAAGCCAAAGTCCCAAGCTCAGTCTACCTATTCCATAACCATTAACGCGCCAACAAATAAACCAAGTATCAATAAAGTCCAAAAGTTGTAATAGTGGTACCTAATCGAACATCTCACCCTAAATCCCTAAAAATCTAGAACATAACCACAATAATCACTTCTAGCTCAGAACATCTTCAATATGCCAATGTCAATCCACACCAACAATATGAGAATGTGATATGTATACAAATGCGATGCAATGCAATAATACACACATGCTTCAGGCGGACGATGTCTACACTCCGACAGTCATGACCCATGGAGGATGGCTAAGTCCATGTACCTATTGTGGCATACAGCCCGATCCAATAGTCAGTGTTGCGAAATGAGCAATCCGGTCCAAGTCAGTGTTGCGGTACGGGCACCCCGATCCAAGCAAGTGTTGCGGCGCGCAACCTGATCCCAATAATATATAAAACTCAATGAGTGAATGCATGATAACAATGATAGCATGGATAAATGAATATTCGTGCCACACATGGACACATATCACAACAACAACAACATCCATATCAAAATCATAACTTTCTTTTTCTTCCAACTAGTCTCCCATAATGCATAGAATCCTCTAAATCCTATATTAATCACTAAGCATGATTCCTAGAGTCCTTACAGGCCACAAGCCCGAACACTTAAGGCCACAATACCACATAGAACATAACAAGGTGACAAGCTATAATCAACAGTACCAACCTAAGGATTTCACCCCAACTTCTTAAACGAAGGTGTACATGATGTCTACTAATTCAACTACAATCTTAAGCACAAATACCATCCTAGAATAACCATCCCAACTTCTTGTCTGAAAACCTAGGCATGCTCTCTCCATCACTTTCTATTGCAAAATTATGAAATACAAACCAGAGTTTACTCAAGTAAGCCGTAACTTACCTCGAGGCCGAGTAGATTCCATGAACATCCCGCTAATCTTCAACTTTGCATTTCCAAACCGTGACCCACAACAAAGAGCCTTGGAATATCAAGGAACCCCAAAGGACAAGAGTCAATATTCTAGGAATTTATTGAAGCTTCGGGTTTTCAAAAGGAAGGATTGGAATTTATTCTCAACTAGATTTCCAAAGTTTGCATGAACTAATAATCCGGGCCTTATTGTTAACTAAGTCACCTAAGTCATAATTTATATTCCTTTCCTTAGGAAATCCCAATTTCAAGAACTAAAGTGGAAACCCATTTACAAAATAGAGGAAAGATTAGAAATTAGAGGTTGGTTAATCTTCCTAGAGTAAGACCTTTAAGGATTCTTTCAAGAATGACCAGGGTTTAAACTTAGAAATTCCATTTTATTATCTAGACTTTAAAATTTAGGAACTTCCGTTTTTATTAGCTTTAGAAGATGAACTCTTAGTGAAATGGAACATTAAATGAAAAGGGAGATGAAACAAATGATATAGGAGGGTTACCTTCTCCAAGGAGCCATGAGATTTACCTTCCAAAAGCCCCTTGTGGCAGCTGGAATTTAGGCTTGTAAGAAAAATGGGTTCAAATCCCAAAATGGAGTTTAAATACTTGGACAAATCTGCGTCACCAGTCGTGGCGGACTGTATATCTGCTGCAGCGGTCGCACTACGGTGGAGAAAGAGGCACTGTGCCCGGTTCTGGAAGAGGCTTTTCGCAACATTCTTCGCTTCCTTCCCCACAAACTATCATCTCCCATGGAATCGGATAAAAGCTAGGAAGGCGGGAAATTCATGGAAATTCAAATATTTGTTCGTCATCAAGGTAGTTTATGGTTTACTTGAGTTAGAATTTGATTAGTGAATAGTAAATACACTTAGAGTTTATAGGAGATTGCATGATTAGGTCTTCAGACACGGAGTTTGGATGGTTATATTCTGAAACCTAACAGAAATTGCGTGTAAATAGTAACTAGGGTAAAAATGAGTAATTGTTTGAGTGTTAACATTGTTGAGGTTTATGTGCACAGGATGGGAATTGATTATTCATCATGGCTAGAAGCGAGTATTACGTTGTTTAGAATATGTATTCCTAGGAGTATTCGATTTCCGTCTTTATTTCCAAGTATACTGAAATATTCCTATGATTGTCATACTTGCTAACAAGAGGTTTGTATTGGGAGGATTGAAGGAAATCGTGAGAGTGCTATGCTTATCAAGGGCATGATCCATGACTTGTTAATTCATTTGAATCATTGCATACATTGCATGTTGTTATAAGGGAATACATGGAGCAGGAAGTCTTAGTGTAGCATCTCCTTTTGGGAGGATTCCACTTGCGAAACAAAAACAAATTTCATACTTCAACTTTCAGAAGAAATTTGTTTATTAGATATTCACAATAATTTAGTAGCGGAAATAGGCCCATGTGAACAAGTTTCAAAAGTGCATACCTAAGTGTGTCACATTGCAAGTCCCCAAACGTATGCAAAATGAACATGCTCATGAAAATGTGATCTTCATCTAAGCTTCCAAATAGTCTACCTCAATTGGCCATCCTTAAGTCTCCCTCGGAACATCACCTACGATAGTAACAAACTATCTCTAAGCATAAAGCTTAGTGGTGCATAAACTTAACTAACATTTCATATCAAAAAGAGAAGAAGGCTATGTAAAGAGTACAACAATAAATTTTAGGAATAAGCTTGTCAAAATCATCATCAAGTACTTAACGAAGGTACAATGGTTTCAAGTAAATGAAATATCAAACAAGAACTAAATGAAGGTACAATCCTTTCGAGAAATTAAATATCATATATTAAAATAGTTCAAGATATCAATATTCAAAACTTTATATATCAAGAAGCTTTCCAAAGAAAATCCAATAAATTCCACCATTTGGTTAATTTAATAGTGAGCAATGAATCAAATATACGTGCAACAAGTAATTTCAAGACATAAGCTCATCCGAGTTATAACCAAGTACTTAATCAGTGTACGACATTTCAAGAGAATCACCAAACCATAAGATAGCTCAAGATATTAATATTTCAAATACCAAGTGTCAAGAAAACTTTCGAAGCTTCAAATACCAAGTGTAGAGAAATCTTTCGAAGCTTCAAATACCAAGTGTCAAGATAGCCTTCGAAGCTTCAAATACCAATTATCAAGAAAGCTTTCGAAGCTAATTCACGAAACGTCATTTAGTTAGTTAATTTTTCCCAATACATACGTCATGCCATCACATCAAGCACTATCGAATATCAAGAAGGACCAAAGCCCATACCAAGAAAGACTGAAGCCCATATCAAGAAGGACCGAAGCCCATATCAAGAAGGATCGAAGCCCATATCAAGAAGGGTCGTCACCCAATAATCAAGAGAATCATGAGCCATGTTGAAAGTGGCTTTCCACTCATACTTGAGAATGGAAAAAAGTCCATCATCAAGACGAAATGAAAATAAAAAGTCAAGATGGGTAAGATCCGAAATAAAGAAGGGTCGTCACCCCATAATCATGAATGCAATAATGCTTAAGCAATCCGTATATGTGGGCGAATTATGTCGTCTTACAAAAATGCTTCACATAACACCAATGTGATTTTAGCATACTTATAACTCAATTACAAAATTATACTCTCAATGTTCATGTTATCATATTGATGTGTCTCAAGATATTCTTCTCAGCCCACAAAACAAGTAAGCTATCAAAGTAGCAACAAAGCCAATATGCCAACAATTTAAAGTAGATATTATTTCACTAAGATTCAAGCTTCTCACAATATCTCAACCATGACAAATTTAAAGAGAATTTCAAGTTTAGGTGCAAACCTTGGAGCTTTAGTGCTTCTAAAGCTCAAACAAACTTCAAGAAGTTATAAATCCCCAAAGTGATGATCAAATAAATATGCCGACTTCCTTAGCTAATTTCCCCTAGCTTGTCCAAGAGTATATACACACCTTAAGTACACAATCAAATATCTAAAATAGTTTCAAAGTATATATACACCTTAGTATTTTGGGCAGCACCTTCCCTGTACTTCATCACCCCTTTTCGAATAAATACAAGCAAAACTTGGTTTTGGAGCCTGAACAAAAGTTGTAGATATGTGAAATAGATTTCTATAACATCTTGGATCACTTAAAACTAAATTTTACACAAGGAATTATGCTGAAAGCACTAACAGCTGTCCAGTTAAAAAATGGGTTTTGCAACTTACCTCAATCGTGTGGAGTAGCTTATGGCTCAACCAAAACAGGTCTTGATGATTGATTTAGTGGATGAATATTATGAGATAAGAGAAGCTTTGGGGTTCTATTTGGTGGAGAAAATGAAATATCAAGAGGAGGTGGAGAAAATCTTAGCCAACAAGTTATATATTTACCTTTGGATAACCACAAACTTTTTTTTTCCTTTTTCTTATTGGATAACTACAAAAAGGGGCTTCCCTAAATACATAAATATTTAATCCATTTAATAATTTACTAACATAATAATTGTAGGAGTAGTTTACATGACTACCCATAACACTTCAAACAAGTTCCAAGTATCGTCAAATTCACGTTTAAGAAGTGCGAAGTGAAATATACCCTTATTATTAAGATATGGTCAATCGAGAATTCAAGTGTTAGTTTAAAAATTTTGGGGTGTTACACTGAGTATGTGTCAGTCGTGTTATCTGGTCATATGGCGGAGTTAGGTTGAATATGAGGTACTATTTGTCAGCCAATCATTGGTAGTGATTTAACGGTAAGTATATTTATATATGGTGGATCTACGTCCTAGGTTCTTTTCGGAGCGGAGGATTTATGGCTCGGGTCCGATGAGTATCCGGAACGAGTAGTACATAGACACCATGGGTCCCTTGCAGGTCATGACTACTGAGCAATGACATCAGTTAGTATGTATGTACAGCATAGTTGGGCCCTTGCATCGCATCTGCATTGCATTACATCTCATATTTCTACGTCCTGCATGAGTGTACTGCCAGTCTGTTACATTGCATTGTGCATCTTTTATGATTTTGTTGAGATCGTGTGAGGTGGTGATTATGAAGGTAAGTGTAAGAATGAATTTTAAGTGGTTAGTTTGTCCTATAAGGGTATCATAACTGGTAAGTGAACTGGATAAAAAGGTTCAATGGCTAAAAGTTAGGAATTAGATGTTAATGTAAATGAGAAGATGACACTTTAGTAATTGGCTAACGGGAAGGTGGAATGGGTTTAAATGACTAGTTAGATAATAGGTATTTCCTATGGGGATAAAAGAAGTGAATAGTTGGGAGTACAAAGGTGAGTTCGTGAGAGTGAAATAACCTATTTTGAGAATCCTGAGGGTCTTGACTTCTCTTCTTATTTTATTGACTTTATATTGTGATGCGTGAACTAATCTTAATCGACCTATGATGCTTACCAGTACGTGTAGTGTACTGATACTACTTGTAACATCCTGTAAATCCGTATAGAGTGTGAAAGCATTGTATGAGTCCTTTGGAAACTTATATGTTGGGTTACATGCATGACTTTAGGATAAATACCTAAGAGGAGATGGTCAAAATGAAAATTCACTACAGTTTCACGAAAAGGAGGATCGACGATCGTCTTTTGTATTGTCGATCAGTTCGACGCTCCGTCCTTTACACCGTAGAAAGTAAGGAAGAGAAAGTTGCTCACTGGAAATTTCACGACTTTAACGAAGTCTATTCGAAGCTCTGTCCTTTGTACCGTAGAATTGACCTAGCACAAAGACCATTCGACGGAGCAACTCGACGCTCCGTCGATCTGTTCGACGCTCCATCGTTTGTACTGTCGATTGTGCTTGATGCCCTGAAATTATATAAGTGGCAAAATTTTAGTTTTTCTTCCATTCGTTTCACACTAAAAAACCGTAAGCATGAAAATATCTATCTAGGGCTCCAACACTAAGGTAAGAACATCTTAATCATTGATTATCAATCCTAACATCAAACCCATGATTCTTAACATGATTCTTGTGACTAAAAACTAGGGTTTGCAATATAATTCTTCCTAATGTGATTCAAGCTAGGGTTTGGGTGTTCTTCACTAGAAAAGTGAATTGTTAAACATTGTTTAACATATTAAGGTATGTCTCTCTTTTAAAAATCTTATCATGGATATATGTTATCTTCTCAAAGGGTCTTTATTGAATAAAAAGGTGAACTTCTCATGAGAAATCCTAATTCATGTCTTTGCTTGTGGTTGGTGTGCGTGAGGGGACAAGCCCACATTAAACCTTGATTGTATTATCCTCTATATACGTATATGAGATCATAATCATTTTCTTCTATAAGAGATGATCAGTGATGATGGTTAATTGTTGGTATTGATGACTTTACAAAGAAACTAAGACAAAGGAATCTTGTTTAAAGAAGTGGAAACATTTTCAAGATAATCTATGAAATTATGAATTTTAATAATGGCATAATGAACTTTAATGTTATTTGATGGTGTGACTACTTTGAGATAAATTGTGAATCGGCTTCTATGCTAGGAGCTTTGTTGTTGAGTTTGGCCTAGCTACTTGGGAGGAAGGGTAGCCACTATGGATCCTACTGTGATAATGCCTAGCCATTCGGGAGGAAGTGTGGCCACTTTCAGGGTCGCTGTCTGGGGTGTGATTATGCCTCGCTATTCGGGTGGAAGGATAGCCACCGTTGAATTTCATATTCCGGTGTGGCGCGCTGTGACAAGGGAACCTCTACGGTCACCCCTTCGATGTTCTTGATTCTTGGGCCTGTATTGGCATGTGTGATATTCTTATTTTCTCATGGAATTTTTGTTGTTAATTATGATCAATTGAAAGTCATATTTGAAGTTGTACCTTGACAAGAGGCCTTATAATCGGTTTTGATAATTCTTATTGAGATACACAAACTGAATAACTGTTCTTACATTGGTTTCACATGATTTTAAGGACTGATTTCATTATGTATTATTGTACTTTACTTTCATATTACTTGTTGTCCCCGAGGCACTCACTGAGTACGAAGTACTCAGGCATACCATTGTTGGTTTTGATGGTATGTTAGGTAACGGAGAGAAGCAAGTTCTTGATACTCCCGGCGTTTAAGTAGGACTTGCTGTTGCGGCTGATTTGGTGAGCCCACACATTCATTCATGGGACACCTTATTTATTTATTTATTTATTTATTCATTATACTAGTTTTCGGGGCTGCGTCCCGATAAGTCAGACTATTAATCCTTTATCTTAGAAGCTCCATAGTATATATTCTTGTGGGTAGTTTTTGAGTTATTGATTAGCTCTCGGGCACATTGGTACGTTTGACTAAGTATTGATTACTAAAGACTTCTGCTGATTTAATTCATATATGCATGATTTGTTTGCCTTTTTTTTATAAACTGTTGGAGGGGAATGTTGAACCTGGCGGGTTCAAGTGTTATTATTGTGTCGTTTAGGTTCTTCCGATGTTGTTTATAACGTCGGATGCTGGTCACGTCTAGGGTGGGTTTTGGAGTGTGAAAAGGTTGGTATCAGAGCCTAGGTTTAAATATGTCCTAGGATTATTGTCGTTGTCTGTGGAGCTGTGTCTAGTGCAGTTTTCCTTATGCAGCCTGATCACCTGCATGACTGAGAAACTTTCGGGACATTTATAGGTGTTTCCTATTCTTCTTGATTCTAGATTGTGCTGTAGAGCTTCAAGTCTTTTTAGGATCGTTCTAATTCGCTTGTTAATTCGTGCCTTGCCGAAATGGCTCTGACGCGATCCAAAAACAGTAACCAAGCACAACTCGTGAGAGCTAACCAAAATCTTGGGGGCGCGAATGCTGGTAATGAAAATGATGTTGGGAATCAAGCACCACCTCCAGCACCCCATGCTCCTACTATTCCTGTTGTGGGTGTGCCTGAGATTGGTATTATGCAAATAACTATTCAAATGTTGACTGGTTTGGTTGTGGCTCAGCAGCAGCGTGGAGGTGTGGGACCTCATGGTGGAGGCAGCCTTAAGCAATTTCTAGACTTAAAGTCACCTCAGTACTTTGGGTCATGAGAGGTGGATGACCCCCAACATTTTTTAGATGAGACCTTCAAGGCATTGAGGGCTATGGATGCTTAGGATTCCGTAGCTGTGAGGCTCTCTTCGTATCAGTTGGAGGATATTGCTCATGCATGGTTTGAGGTATGGGAATCTGAGAGGGGTGACGTTTGCTTTAGCTCCGACGTGGGCTGAACTTGAAGAGGTGTTCATGGAAAGGTTTTTGTCTGATGAGGAAAGGTTTGCTATGGCTACGAAGTTTAAAAAGCTAGAACAGGGTAACAAGTCAGTTCGTGAGTATAGTTTGGAGTTCACCCGTCTGTCAAAGTATGCTTTATACATGATTCTGACTAAAAAGTATAAGTTGACTCATTTTGCGAAAGGCTTGGTGCCACGTATCAAGTCTGTAGGTGCTGTTGTGGCTATGTTTCCTACTTGCACTTTCTCATCTCTGGTTGGGTTTGCTGAGCAGCAAGAGAGTTGGAAAAATGAGGACAGGGTGGATTGAGATTAGAACAAGAAGGCCCGATCGGCTGGTGGTTTTAGTGGTAATAATTATAAGGGAGGGCAGAGTAAAGGGTAATCTGAACCTTCTTAATCTAGCGTTTATTTCCATTCTAATGTGCCTTCTGGTAGGCAAGGCCAGAATAATAATAATAATAATAATAATAATAATAATAATAATAATAATAATAATAATAATAATAATAATAATAATAATAATAATAATAATAATAAGTTTTCGCAAGGAAGTAGTCGTCCGCCAGTGTGGGAAGAGCATATCTGTCATCATTGTGGGATTAGAGGCCACATAAAGAGGGAATGCAGAAAGTGGCTACGTGAGATGGCTGCTATGAATAACCAAAAGAATAATTTTCCTACTTCTGCATCTGCTAGAAATTCGCTTGCTGGTAATACTAACAATAATAATCAGAATGCTCGTAACAACGGAAAAGGAAAGGAAGTTGCTAATACTTCTGGTGGAGGGACAACTCGACTTTATGGGCTGACTCGTAGGGAGGCAGCTAAGGCTTCTGACGCTGTGGTTACAGGTATCCTTACCATCTGTTCTCATGATGCTTAATCATTGATTGATCCGGGTTCAAATTTATCCTACGTGACTCTTTATTTTGCTCTTGATATGAGTATGAAACCCAAACCATTGTTGGAACCCTTTGCTGTTGATACGTCTTCGGGTGTTCCTGTTATTGCTTCTAGAGTGTATAGAAATTGTGTTGTTGTGATTAAGGAACGTGAGACCGTGGCTGATTTTTATGAACTTGCGATGGTGGATTTTGATGTAATTATGGGGATGGACTTGTTGCTTGTGTGTTATGCTAATGTGGATTGTCGCCATAAGTTAGTTCGTTTCGCCTTTCCCGATGAGCCTGGTATCGTGTGAAAGGGTGAAATCGGTAAGCCTAGGGGTAGATTTATTTCTCATCTTAAGGCTCATAAGATGATTTCTAAGAGGTGTATTTACCATTTGGTTGCTGTTAATGATACAAAAGCCGTAGTACCTAAATTTGCATCTATTCCCATAGTTAGTGATTATCCCAAAGTGTTTCCCGAAGATCTCCTTGGCATCCCTCCTAATAGGGTTATTGATTTTGGGATTAATGTTATTCCTGATACCCAACCTATTCTATTCCACCTTATCGTATGGCTCCAGCAGAACTAAGGGAGTTAAAGGATCAGTTGAAGGACTTGTTGGATAAAAGTTTCATCCGACCAAGTTCCTCACCTTGGGGTTCTCCAGTCTTGTTTGTTAGAAAGAAAGATGGTTCCCTTAGTATGTGTGCTGATTACCATCAGCTTAATAAGTTGACCATTAAGAATAAATATACTTTGCCTAGGATAGATGATCTATTTGACCAACTACAGGGTGCTAAGTTCTTTTCAAAGATTAACCTGAGGTTGGGGTATCACCAATTGAAGGTAAAGGAAAAGGATATCCTGAAAACTGCTTTCCATACTCGTTATAGGCACTTTGATCCGTATCTAGACCGCTTTATTATTGTGTTTATTGACGACATCTTGGTGTACTCTAAGAATCGTGAGGATCATGCTAATAATTTGAGGATGACTTTGACAACACTTGAGGAGCACGAGCTTTATGCAAAATTCTCTAAGTGTGAGTTCTGGCTTGCATCTGTGTCTTTCTTGGGTCACCTGGTGATGACATTAATGTAGTCCCTCAGAAAATTTCAGCGGTTAAGGATTGGCCTAGACCAACTAGTGCGATGGAAATTCATAGTTTCTTGGGTTTGGAAAATTATTACAGAAAGTTTGTGGAAGGTTTTTCGTCCATAGCCTCACCATTTACTAAATTGACATAGAAGACTGCTAAGTTTCAGTGGTCCAATGCTTGTGAAAAGAGTTTCCAAGAGCTTAAGTCAAGGTTGACTTCGGCTCCCATTCTGACTTTACCTTTTGGGTCTGGTGGATATGTGGTATATTGTGATGCTTCTGGAATTCGTTTGGGTTGTGTATTGATGCAGAACGGTAAGGTGATTGCTTATGCTTCGCGTCAATTGAAGAAGCATGAGAAGAACTATCCGACTCAGGACTTGGAGTTGGCTGCTGTGGTATTTGCTTTGAAAATTTGGCATCATTATCTGTATGGTGAGCATTGTGATGTTTTTACTGATCATAAGAGTCTACAATATATCTTCAAGCAGTGAGAGTTGATCCTCAGACAGAGGAGGTGGTTGGAGTTGTTGAAAGATTACGACTTGAATATCTTGTATCATCCTGGTAAGGCTAATGTGGTTGCTGATGCTTTGAGTAGAAAATCTATGGGCACGTTGTCTTATTTGCGTGCACATGACATGCCCATGGGGAAGGAAATTCGAAAACTTGCTAGTCTTGGGGTCAGACTTGATGAAACCAAAGATAAAGAGTTAGTGGGAGTCACGCCATCACGGTCCGACATAATGGAAAGGATAAAATCCAAGCAATATGATGATGAACTTTTGGCAAAGCTGAGAGATGGAGTGGAAAGGGGTGAGTACACTTCATTTTCTATTGGTACTGGTGATAGTGTTCTGCGGTTGCAAGGACGATTGTGTGTTCCTGATGTTGATGGTCTTCGACAAGAATTAATGATGGAAGCTCATAGTTCCAAGTATTCGGTTCATCCGGGATCCACCAAAATGTATAAGGATTTGAAACAACACTATTGGTGGAAGAGCATGAAGGTTGATATTTCTAACTTTGTGGCTAAGTGTTTAAACTATCAACAGGTGAAGGCTGAACCTCAAAGGCCTGGAGGCCTGGCTCAGAATATCGATATTCCACAGTGGAAGTGGGAGGAGATCAATATGGCTTTCTTTGTAGGGTTACCCCGCACAAAGGCCAAGTTTGACTCGATTTGGGTTATCGTGCATAGACTCACAAAGTCTGCCCATTTTCTCCCTGTGAAGACGTCATATACCGCAGCGGAGTACGCCAAGTTATATCTAAAAAATATAGTTAGATTGCATAGTGCTCCGACATCGATTATATCTGACAGAGGCACGCAATTTACTACTCATTTTTGGACATCCTTTCTGGAAGGTTTGGGAACTAGAGTGAAATTGAGCACTGCCTTTCATCCTTAAACTGACGGGCAGGTGGAGAGAACTATTCTGACTTTGGAAGATATGCTACGAGCTTGTGCAATCGATTTTGGAGGAAGTTGGGATGAATACCTACCTCTGGTGGAATTCGCTTACAACAATAGCTATCAAGCGAGCATTCGGATGGCTCCTTATGAGGCTCTTTATGGGAGGCGTTGTCGGTCTCCAATTAGTTAGTTTGAACCAACTGAAGTGGAGTTGTTAGGTCCAGATTCAGTTCATGAAGCAATTGAGAAGGTTAATCTTATTGTGCAACGACTCAAGACAACTCAGAGTCGACAGAAGTCCTATACTGATATGAGGCGGCGTAAGCTAGAGTTTTCAGTCGGTGATAAGGTGTTCCTGAAAGTGTCGTCGATGAAGGGAGTAATACGGTTTGGTAAAAAGGGGAAACTTAGTCCACGTTTCATTGGCCCTTACGAGATTATTAGGAAAATTGGGATGGTTGCTTATGAATTGAAGTTGCCATCCGATATGGCCATGGTGCACCCTGTGTTTCACATTTCGATGTTAAGGTTGTACAAACCTGATCCTTCCTATAAGTTGAACCATGAAGAGATTGAAATTATTTAATGGTTAACCAATGAAGAAAAAACGGTTTAGATTCTAGATCGTCAAGTTAGAAGGTTGAGGACGAAGGATGTGGCATCGGTTAAAGTGTTGTGGCGAAACCATAATACTGAGAAAGCTACTTGGGAAGCAAAGGAGGACATGAAGAAGAGGTATCCCCACTTGTTCCTTATAGCAGGTATGAGCTAGCGTTTTAAATTACTTATGGATGAATCGTTGTGTTTGTTCGAAGAAACTTGTGGTTTAGTGAATTCTTTTCTAGACTATTACTCTCATTCGAGGACGAATGAATCTTAAGGGGGGATAATGTAACATCCCGTAAATCCGTATATAGTGTGAAAGCATTGTATGAGTCCTTTGGAACCTTATATGTTGGGTTACGTGCATGTCTTTAGGCTAAAGACCCAAGAGGAGATGGTTAAAATGAAAATTCACTGCAGTTTCACGAAAAGGAGGTTTGACGATCATCCTTTGTACCATCGATCTGTTCGACGCTCCGTCCTTTCAACCGTAGAAAATAAGGAAGAGAAAGTTGCTCACTGAAAATTTCAAGACTTTGACGGAGTAGATCGACGCTCCATCGATCTGTTCGAAGCTTCGTCATTTTTACCTTAGAATTGACCTAGTACAAAGACCATTCGATGGAGCAGATTGGTGCTCTGTCGATCTGTTCGATGCTCCGTCGTTTGTACCGTCGATTGTGCCTGACGGGCTGAAATTATATAAGCTGCAAAATTTTAGTTTTTCTTCCATTCTTTTCACTCTAAAAAACCGTAAGGACGAAAATATCTATCTAGGGATCCAACATTAAGGTAAGAACATCTTAATCATTGATTATCAATCCTAACATCAAACCCATGATTCTTAACATGATACTTGTGACTAAAAACTAGGGTTTGCAACATAATTCTTCCTAAAGTGATTCAAGCTAGGGTTTGGGTGTGCTTCACTAGAAAAGTGAATTGTTAAACTTTGTTTGACATATTAAGGTATGTCTCTCTTTTAAAAAATCTTATCATGGATATATGTTTTCTTCTCAAAGGTTCTTTATTGAATAAAAAGGTGAACTTCTCATGCAAAATCCTAATTCATGTCTTTGCTTGTGGTTGGTGTGCATGAGGGGACAAGCCCACATTAAACCCTGATTGTATTATCCTCTATATACGTATATAAAATCATAATCATTATCTTTTATAAGAGATGATCAGTGATGATGGTTAATTGTTTGTATTGATGACTTTACAAAGAAACTAAGACAAAGAAATCTTGTTTAAATTAGTGGAAACGTTTTTAAGATTATCTACGAAATTATGGATTTTTGTAATGGCATAATGAACTTTAATGTTATTTGATGGTGTGACTATTTTGAGATAAATTGTGAATCGGCTTCTATGCTAGGAACTTTGTTGTTGAGTTTGGCCTAGCTACTTCGGAGGAAGGGTAGCCACTATGGATCCTACTGTAATAATGCCTAGCCATTCGGGACGAAGAATGGCCACTTTCGGGGTCGCTGCCTGGGGTGTGATTATGCCTCGCTATTCGGGTGGAAGGATAGCCACCGTTGAATTTCATATTCCGGTGTGGCGCGCTGTGACAAGGGAACCTCTACGGTCACCCCTTCGATGTGCTTGATTCTTGGGCCTGTTTTGGCATGTGTGATATTCTTATTTTCTCATGGAATTTTTGTTGTTAATTATGATCAATTGAAAGGCATATTTGAAGTTGTACCTTGACAAGAGGCCTTATAATCGGTTTTGATAATTCGTATTGAGATACACAAACTGAATAACTATTCTTACATTGGTTGCACATGATTTTGAGGACTGATTTCTTTATGTATTATTGTACTTTACTTTCATATTACTTGTTGTCTCCGAGGCACTCACTGAGTACGAAGTACTCAGGCATACCATTGTTGTTTTTTATGGTATGTTAGGTAACGGAGAGGAGCAGGTTCTTGATACTCCGGGCGTTTAAGAAGGACTTGCTGTTGCGGCTTATTTGGTGAGCCCACACATTCATTCATGGGACACCTTATTTATTTATTCATTATATTAGTTTTCCGGGCTGCGTCCCGATAAGTCAGACTATTAATCCTTTATCTTAGAAGCTCCATAGTATACATTCTTGTGGGTAGTTTTTGAGTTATTGATTAGCTCTCGGGCACGTTGTTACGTTTGACTAAGTATTGATTACTAAAGACTTCCGCTGATTTAATTCATATATGCATGATTTGTTTACCTTTATTTTATAAAGTGTTGGAGGCGAATGTTGAACCTGGCGGGTTCAAGTGTTATCATTTTGTCGTTTAGGTTCTTCCGATGTTATTCATGACGTTGGATACCGGTCACGTCTAGGGTGGGTTTTGGGGCATGACACTACTCTTGCGACATCCTTTTTGGGTGTAGGTATGTTGCAGGTGTAAGTTGAAGTTTCTTCGTGTGGATTTATCAGGCTTTCTCCTACAGCCTCGCTCATCTCACTCTAGGAAAAGGCTGTGTCATTTATTTTGTCTTCTTATATTGTAGGAGCTCTTATACCTATCTAGACTAGGTACTGGGGAGTTCTTTTCAAATTTCTTATATTTAAAAGATAGTTTGTATGCGCTTTTACTTAATCTTGTGATTTTTAAGAAATTGCTTGTTATAAGCTGGCTGAATGTTTGGGTAGGTTGGTAAGGCTTCTCCTACTAGGTTAGTAATATGGTAGGTGCCCGCACAACCCGTGGGTTGGGTCATGACAATTGGTATCAGAGCCTAGGTTACCGGTCTCACAAGTACAAGAGTAAATGTCTAGTAGAGTATTGTGGAATAGTACGATGACGTCCGTACCCATCTGCAAGAGGCTATAGGACATCTAGAAGTTTCCCTTCATTCATTCTATCGTGCTACCCCGTTACATCGTCTCCTAGTTGAATCCAATTAGTATCTGGCTAATTCAAATTGGTATCTTGGCAGGCAAATTGGTATCTGTCGATTCCAATTGGTATCTCTCTATATTGACTCAAGGAAGACCTTCCATGAGTAGGTGCATGTTTATTGTGTGAACAAACAAAAATCTCGTGATAGGGTAAAGTGTTCCGAATTGTGTACTTATTTTAAGAAGATTAGAAGGTTAATAGTGCATTTGTACTTGTTAGGTGAAAACCGTATTAGTATGCGCCAATGCAAATGAGCGAGACCCTACGCGACCTGAACTGGTGGCCAAAATTCCTTTCCACCGGCACTGTAGCACCGCTCCAGCTATAAGTGGACCGCTATAGCGAGCATCGGACCGCTATAGCAGGCCTAGCTTTTGCAGAATCCCGCTATAGCGAGGCTCTCATCGCCACAGCGGTACCGCCGCAGCGATCAAGTGACCGCCGCAGCAGTAGCATGAACCACTAGCTCCCCCCTCTGCCCCTGTTTTTCCCAACCTGTGAAATTCTTCAACAAGTCAAGGGAGAAACCATTTCCAAAGAAATTACCTACATAAAAGCATCCGCCCGAATAGGGTAATTGTCTTACAAGTGCCCTTAAACTGGGGCACCCACCCCAAAACAACAGAAAAAATTATCCAAATATTCCAAAAATCAAGAAATTGTTTGAAACATAAGTCCCTGCCAGGGCAAGGGATAACCAAAGCTGTCATAAAGGGGGGGGGGGGGGGGGAGGGGATCTCTAAGCCACTCCATGGATAGTCGCCTCATCACTACTATCCTTCGAGTCACTAGAGTCCTCGCTGCTGAGTTCGAACGCGCTGAGGAAGGAGAACTGAGGGGCATCTCTTGTGGTCACCTGGGAAGCTTCGCCTTCGGGACTAGGGCCTTTTGAAGACTTTCCACACTCTCACGAACAGTTTGTCCCTAGCCTGGATTTTCTTTTTCTCCCTGTCTAAGTCATCATGGAGATCCACACGGGCCTGGGCCAAGGATCCGTAGGCGCCCTGCTAGGTATCCACAGCCTCCCGCATCTTGGTCTGGGCATCCATATAGCCCTTCATCTGCTCAATAGTAAAATAGCCAGTACCAGCAGCACTACTAGATGACCCGGCTTCCATGGAAGGCCATGCAAACCCCATCATGGCCGTCTTTACTGTAGCAATATCTACATCAATGTGCTCCAAGGTACCCGGGGTCTATGAATGGCCACTTCCGCCCTGTGGGCCACCGCTGTCATCATCATCGTATGAGACAATACTCTTTCTCTTGCCCCTGCCAGGTGCTCCCTTAAACTTCAGTGGGTCAAAAGTGATATCACACTCCACATAGTGGTCCCCAGGCTCCATAGGTACTCTAGCATTACAACATAGATGGGTAATCAGGGAGGGAAAGATCAAACTCGGGCTAGCCTTGGCCATAAAACTCTGCCACTCCTCAATCACCTGCATCCCCACATTCACGGTCCCGCCATCCAAAATGCAAGCCACCACCAAAGCCTGGGGATAAGTGACATTAGTAATATTGCTCGAAAGGCGAACCCATCGGGCAACGAGGTTCAACCACCTTCGAGCCTCAGGAGTGAAGTGTTGACTCTTAATGGCAGAATAGGTGACACCCCAGGTATCCTTCCTCCCCTTTGACTCTTTTCCTAGCAACCTGACCAACCACGGCCCATTCCCCTCATGGTCCTTAGCTTGAAGCTCAAACGGTGAAGGGTTGGGCAACCTATGAACAACATTAAGGGCCTCAGCACCCAACTTTATGTTGACCCCCCTGATAGTAATCTCCGGCTCTGGAGTAGTTCAGTCAACAGTAGGGAGAATAACATAGAATTTCCTGACCCAGTTGTAGTAAACATTCCACTGCTCCTCGATTAGCGGACCCCAACCTATGCGATGTAGAAGCTGATAAAACTCCAGGCCCAGCTCCTCCACTCGATCCATAATGAAGGCCACTTGTGGAGCAGGCCCTTAGTCTGCTATTCCATCTAACGCCTCTTGCAAGTATGGGAGGCGAACTTAACGTATGGGGGGGGGGGGGGGGGAGGGGAGCTGGTTGTTGTTGTTCTTTCTGTTGTTGTGAATACACCATATTATAGTGAGAGACTTAGCCTGAAAAAGGGAGAAATCGAGTTAGAATATTGAGGCACTAAGATTTAGCAGTGAGAGGCCATGCATGAAGTAGTAGATGCAACTATGGCCTTATTCTAGTGTTAGTTTAAAAATTTCATGGTGTTGCAGGCCAAATATCGTCAAATTCATATTTAGGAAGTGTGAAGTGAAATATACCCTTATTATCAAGATATGGTCAATCGAGAATTCAAGTGTTAGTTTAAAAATTTCGGGGTGTTACACTGAGTATGTGTCAGTCGTGTTATCTGGTCATATGGCCGAGTTGGGTTGAATATAAGGTACTATTTGTCAGCCAATCATTGGTAGTGATTTAACGGTGAGTATATTTATATATTGTGGATCCGCATCCTAGGTTCTTTTCGGAGCGGAGGATTTATGGCTCGGGTCCGATGAGTATCCGGAACGAATGGTATATGGACAACATGGGTTCCCTACCGGTCATGACTACTGAGCAATGACATCAGTTAGCATGTATGTACAGCATGGTTGGGCCCTTGCATCGCATATGCATATCATTACATCTCATATTTCTACGTCCTGCATGGGTTCATTGCCAGTCTGTTATATTGCATTATGCATCTTTTATGGTTTTGTTGAGATTGTGTGAGGTGGTTACTATTATGAAGGTAAGTGTAAGAACGAATTCTAAGTGGTAAGTTTGTCTCATAAGGGTATCATAATTGGTAAGTGAACTGGATAAAAAAGTTCTTTGGCTAAAAGTTGGGAATTAGATGTTAGTGTAAATGAGAAGATGAGATTTTAGTAATTGGGTTAAGGGAAGGTGGAATGGGTTTAAATGACTAGTTAGATAATCAGTATTACCTATGGGGATAAAAGAAGTGAATAGTTAGGAGTAGAAAGGTGAGTTCGTGGGAGTAAAATAACCTATATTGAGAATCCTGAGGGCTTGACTTATCTGCTTATCTTATTGACTTTATATTGTGTTGTGTGAGCTAATCTTAGTCGACCTATGATGCTTACGAGTACGTATGGTGTACTGATACTACTCTTGCTACATCCTTTTTGGGTGTACATATGTTGCAGGGGAAAGTTGAAGTTTCTTCATGTGGATTTATCAGGCATTCTTCTACATCCTCACTAATCTCACTCCATGCAAAGGCTGTGTCATTTATTTTGTCTTCCTGTATAGTAGGAGCTCTTGCATATGTCTACACTATGTCATAGGAGTTCTTTTATGTTTTCATGTATTTAAAACAGAGTCTTTATGGGCTTTTACTTAATCTTGTGACTTTTAAGAAATTGTTTATTATAAATTGGCTGAATATTTGGGTTGGTTGGTAAGGGTTCTCCTATTAGGTTAATAATATGGTAGGTGCCCGCACGACTCGTGGGTTGGGTCGTGACACTTGGCCCCAGTGGCCCTTTATGATTTTAATTCTTCCAACATGGTTCCAGATTAATTTAAAAGGACAATTTTCTCGCGTGACTATGTTGCACTGATCAAAGACGTTTTTGGGGATACGAATCTCGAGGAACTCACAGTAATGACCCAACGGGGTGTTACATCAGATACTAATTAAACAACTGTTTGTCCTCGTACGGCATGGGACGGGGAGGAATTTAACGAGGTTGTTATAACACGGAACGAGTATTTTCCAGGGTCAACATTTCACCATAATAGTCATCCAGCGCCTCAAGTCTTTTCCCAGAAATGAACTGTTAGAGTCTACAAATCAAAAACATCCGTGTAAGAATGTACTTTGTCGGTCCACTACGAGAAATCAATTAAGGAGGCGTTCTAATTTAACCGGATGGTGTCGTAAATATTTTTCACCGGAGAAATAAATAAAATAACATAAATAATAATGGAAGAAATTTTAGAGCACCGCCGTAGAGGTGATGAAGTGCGATGGCGCGCATGCGCTGGCGTGGCCAGGGAAATGCTATTGCAGTATAGGGAAGAAAAGAGATGGCACGCTGTGGCGGCTAGACCAACCGCTGTAGCGCTCTGCAAAGAACCACCATGGCGGTCGTTGGGTCAGCTCCATATTTGAGATGGCTTTCCACCTTTCCCATTCCCATTTTAGTTCTTCCACCCAAAATTTTTTCCCCCTTCCCTTTCCAATAGCCTTTCCCACTCCTTCACACACTAAAAAATCACCCCCTTTCTACTAACTTCATCCACTCACTACTCACAACAACCCAAGCACACAAACAAGGCAAGAAACTCTTTGGCAATGAGGGTTTTCGACTCAAGGCCCCAACTCCTTCAATCCTTCAATTAAAGGTACATAATCACTCCTAAATGATGTTAGAACAAGTATATCACTGTAATTTCGGACTGAGCAAGCTCCATTCTTGCAAAATTTGAGTAAAAAGTTAAAATTTTAAGGATTAGGTCACGGGTTGGTGGGGGGAGGGTGTAGAACTCGAATTTGAACTTTGATTAACATCGAAATGGTGCTATCACTGCGTAATACCTTAGATTAGATTGATTTTGAGGCCTTAACCATGGAAACATGAAATAGGGTTTTCTCGATTTTTGGGATTCGAATAGTTGAAGATTTGGGGTTGTTTTGTTGTTATAAATCACTCATTGTGATGTGTAGAAGACTTGCATGCATGTATATGACTCGATCTGTGAGTAAAATTTCGATTTGGGTCCAAAAATTTGGAGAAAAGTTTTGAAATTTTTTGGGCTGGCTGTTAGGGACGACGAGCCGCTGTAGTGGTCATCGAGACCGCTAGCGTGGTTACACAATGGTGCACCTCAGGTGCGTTGGCGTGGTTAGAGGAGGGGAGAGAACATGCTGCTATGGCGAGACAATCATCCGCTGTGGCGTGCCCGCAATAGCGCTATGGCCTTTTGCTATGGCGGATTCCTCCGCTATGGCAGACTACTACCGTTGTCGCGATCCCGCTGCGGCAGTGACCACTGCCACTGCAGCATAGACTGCATCAGATTTTTGAATTTAGGCAGAAACTTGGTCGATCGAATATGAGGTTATTTTTGCTAAGTTCTTTGGTTCATATAAAATAATTTGTTGACTGTTCTTGGCGTTTGTGACATAACGTTCATTTTTGTTGCTGGTATCACTTTTTCAAGGCATAGATCAATACGTTCAAGTTCCAGACAGTGTCTGATTTGCCGCGGAGGGGAGTTATCAGCATTTTATGGAGTACATGCCTAAGAGCTTATTGCCGAAGAGAGGCTTTGATATGGACATGGTGGATATTCGTGGCCTGAAATTCTATAACCGACTGTATGCTATGAAGTGGGGAAAACTAGTAAAGGGTCCCGGAGGCGAATGAGACTTTGGTGCTAGAGTTTTACGCCATATCAAAGACAGTTTATTTTTCTTCTCCTTATCTGGAGATTGTAATTAGGGGAGTGATAGTGAAAATTGGGCCTGAGGTTATCAATGATCATTATGATTTGGAGAACCACCAGGTGTTTGAGATGGAGGCTAGGGATGTGGAGAGAAATAGGGCTTGGTTGGTTTCCAAGCTTCTGCCGGAGGAGAAAATGAGCAAGGTGCATTGGACCAACAAAAAATGATGGAATCACTAACCATCTGATATCCCGATAAGTGCGTCCCTCTGGAAACACCTTTGCTATAACATATGTACGGGTTCTTATAATTGCTAGTATTCTGGATGATGTCCCGGTGAACGTGGGTCATCACATATTTCAAGTGGAGGGAGTTCGTATCTGAGGTAGGAGGAGGTCCGAGTTTGATATTTCCCTCGGTTATCACTGCCTTGTGCGCAAAGGATAATGTTCCACAAAGGGGGGGGGGGGGGGATGAGTGGGTGGATTTGGATGTCTTGTTTCATCTACTATTGGTGAGGGGTCATAGTTTGCTTGTTCAGCATAAGAGAAGGGGACCGGAGGTCATTGCTGGGGCTAGTGGGAACTAGGGAGATGATTCTGGAGCACCCTCAGTTCAGTGGTCATTCCAAGTGTTGGGTGTCAAGGTGGATGAGGTGAAGACTCTACTGATTAGTGGTTCCGGGCCTAGCCCATCTGGCACTACTGCTGGCTATTGCACCCGGGAGGAGATGGAGCGGTATATGAAGACCCAGGGGAAGATGAAAACCCAGGTGGATGCTCTTCAGGCTATGTATACTACTATGGTCAAGGACTATGGGGATCATCTTACTACGCTTCACGAAGGTCTGGACAGGGAGAAGAATAGGGGTAAGGCAAGGGACAATCTTGCGATTAGAGCGTGGAGGGCTTCAAGGGCTTGTTCTATATGATGCATCCTGGTGCGATGCTTCCAGTTGAGGATAGAGATGACCCTCCGCACTACTCCTTCCTGGACGAGACCGTGGATAGCGCTGATAGTGGAGGAGTTGGCGGCTTAGATGATGGTAACGATGAGGCGACTAGCAGGATGGAAGAGTAGGGGTGTGTTTTACCCCTTTTGATGATAATGATATTTCCCTTTTAGAGCTTTGTGCTTCAGACATTTGTTTCATTTGGTTTTCCAGGATGTTTAGAAATTTGCTTTCCTTGCTTTTTCTTATTTTGTTTTGGTGGTTTGGATGATTGGATGACTTTTGCCTGTGTTGGGCTTTATGTTTTATCAGATGGCTGTGTTTTGGAAATTATTTCCTGAATTTTTATTGACTTTAAATATGTGGGACAGATTAAGGCAGAATGCACTGATCAACTGGTGTGTTTAACACTGTAGCGGACTAAAATACCGCTGTTGCGGCAAAGCAATGGCTAGAGTTTGGAGTGCTATGGCGGCTAGAGGCAAATATGGGGGTGCGCTGTAGCAGTCAGTAACTGTTATAGACGCAGGCCATACCCCATGGCGGCAGACAAGTAATTAATGGGGACCGCAGTAGCGGGCGCGGACCCACTATGGCAGACCAATGATCCGCTGCGGCTACAACTTTAACAGTGCCATTTTTCTGATGCCACATGACTTTGTGCAATGCTAGGAATTTATCGAATCCTTTTTCATATACGAACAAACCACACTATTTCAGAACGATAATAGAGATACCAACTGAAATTAACTAGATACCAATTGGACACATCTTAGGGATTCAAACTTCCGAAGTGGCACAATAGGAAGAAAAGAAGTGAAGACTGTTGTCACGCCCCGAACTATGGCCTGGGCATAACACGACACTCGGTGCCTGACTACATGTGACCGAGCGAACCACATGGCTTGCTGAATCATCATGAGGCATACATGAGCGAAAATATAACGTGAAGTGCATGATGTGATTTTATAAAACATAGTAAGTAATAATATTAAACATAAGTACTTGATTAAGTCATGAATGCCGACAATATCATAAATGAGCCAAACCGGCAAACCAAGTCTGGAAGTCTAACATGACACTTGTCTTGTCTATGAAACCTCTAACATGAGTCTGAAACACGTAACATACTTACTGGGACAAGGCCCCCAGCATACCTTTAGATGCAAAACTAAATAAAAAAGACAATGCCTAAACCTCGAATGAGATGGGGCTCACCAATAAGCTGGTACGTACAGATCCTAATGAGCAGAGGCGTCGTCCTGTAAATCCGTACCTGCATCGTGAAATGTTGGCCCCCGGGCAATAAAAGGGGACGTCCTAACTGGCGGAGCGATCCTTGTCCTACGGTGCCTACGTAGTTTTAGGCTATCTGAGCCTTCTCGGTAATTCGTGCAACACCCAAAAACATGAACATGATATAGTTGGCTAAGAAGCCCATGATTTTCGTGAATTAACTTGTACTTGACTTGTAATCATGATTTCACGAAATAACTTATAAACATGGTTTCATAAAATAACTTGTAAACATGGTTTCATGAAATAACTTGTATTTAGCATGTATGTATCTTGAGTCATGGCATGAAGATAGTTATATAATACAATTGCATGAAAACTTGTGGACATGTACGATATTCATGAAAAAAGCATTTTTATTTACAAACATGTATGCAAGAACCCATGGAATACAAGATATGGGTTTTCATGGATTACAGACGGATTCTCAATAATTATAAGGAAATATTAAGAAATCAATGATGGAATTATAACAATTCATACATAATATAATTATGGACATGGACCTAGGGTTATCATGAGCATGGTATAGAAACCCTAGTTTTAGTAGAGAATCATAATTTGTTGATTTTGAGGCGTGGGGAAGAACAATGATGTTCCCACACGTAGATAGTAACTCTACATACCTGGAAATGCTTCAAACTTGAATTAAAGATTTTAACTTGGAAGAAGATTTCCAAAATCTTAAATTCTTAAACCTTGAGATGGGTTTTCTTGCAAACCCTAGTTTAGGAACAATGATTTCTTGCTTAGATTATTAGAATATATGTTAGAATTGAGTTGGAAGGGTTTGGATTGGCTTACCTTGATGTTTTGGATTGTTGCTAGGGCTTGGAATTGTGAATAATGAAATAAACGAACTGAAGGCTTGAATTTATACAAAAGTGAGGCTAACGTTATATGGACGTATTATACGGTCCGTATAAAGTTATACGGTTCGTCTAATAAGACCATATTTTATCATGGCTGAAAACAGAACGTCTATTTGAAGCTTCATGAAGTACGGATGAATTATACGGTCCGTATAAAATTATATGGGCCGTATAACAAGTTCGTATAAAATGATCAGTGAACGGACTGTACTGTAATCCTTCAGTAAAATGGCCATAACGTTTTGTACAGATGTCCCCTTGACCCCCATAATATACCGTTGGAAAGGTATTGCAAAGGGATACAACTTTAATTCAGGAAGTGTTCCCAAATTCCAAATAAATGAAGGGGTTATGGTCGTAGGTAGTAAGACCTTCTACAAACTCACTTGCAAACATGCCCCGTAGAGTGGCTTCCAACTTTGCTTTGCCTAAAGACATTTCTTTTGACTTGATTAGTTTTCAAAACACTTCTTATAACCCTCATATTGGTTCCATTATATTATCATCTTATGAGTCAAACCTTCGCCCGAAGCTACGAGGTGTTACAATATCTCCCCCTTGGGATCATTCGTCCTCGAATGATAGGTCATGGTTAAGAATATGACTGGACATGGCTTGACTACATGAACGTGAAGGGAACATGACATGAAACATGGAGACTGAACTAACATAACATGGTTACATGGAAACGTGAATACTGAGGCATGGAACATGGGCACTGGATACATGACATGAGCGTGAAACGTGAGACTTAACATGACATGGGCTATGGAAAGTTACCTTGAGAGTTCTCTGCTTGCTCTTCAAACAAAAATGGGTACTTGGACTTCATATCCTCCTCAGCTTCCCATGTAGCTTCCTTAACTTTCTGACTCCTCCATAGGACTTTCACTGAGGCTATTTCCTTAGTTCTCAACTTGCGAACCTGACGGTCAAGAATGTCTACGGGGATCTGCTCATAAGTCAAACCATCCTTAACTATTATAGTATCAGCAGGAACAACCAACGACGGGTCTCCAACACACTTCCTCAACATGGACACATGAAACACTGGATGTACAGCAGCCAAATCTTGTGGCAACTCATGTTCATAAGCTACTAGGCCGACCTTTCGCAGAATTCTGTAAGGTCTAATATATCTGGGACTGAGCTTCCCCTTCTTGCCAAATCTCATAACACCCTTCATGGGTGAGACTTTAAGGAACACCCAATCGTCAACTGAAAATTCTAAGTCCCTTCACCTTACATCTGTGTATGACTTCTGGCGACTCTGAGCCGTTTTCAAGCGCTCTTGTATTAACATAAATTTCTCCATAGCCTGGTAAACCAAATTTGGTCCTAACAACTCTGCTTCACTAATGCTAGCATGATAATTGTTATTATAGGAAAACTCGATGAGAGGTAAGTGGTCATCCCAATTACCCTTGAAATCTAGGACACATGCTCTTAACATGTCCTCAAGGGTCTGAATAGTGCGCTCTGCCTGGTCATCTGTTTGTGGATGAAAAGCTGTGCTGAGGTTCACTTTGGTACCCAATCCTTTCTGAAAGGATTTCCAGAAGTTTGCTGTGAACTGAGCACCACGATCTGAAATAATAGACACTGGGGTCCCATGCAATCTGACAATTTCATTAACATATAACTTGGCGTAATCCTCTGCTGAATCTGTGGTCTTGACTGGCAAAAAGTGCACCGACTTAGTAAGCCAGTCAACGATCACCCAAATAGAGTCATGTCTCCTGGCTGAACGAGGTAGACCTGATACAAAGTCCATATTGATCATTTCCCATTTCCAGACAGGAATATTAATATTCTAAGCCAAGCCACCAGGCCTCTAGTGTTCGGCTTTCACTTGCTGACAATTCGGACACTTAGCTACAAAATCTGCCACATTCTTCTTCATATCGTTCCACCAATAAATCTCCTTAAGATCATGATACATCTTAGTGGAACCTTGGTGAATGGAATAGTTGGAATTGTGAGCTTCTGACATGATTCGCTCTCTGAGCCAATCCACATCTAGAACACACAATCTACCTCGGTACCTCAAGGTACCATCATCTCCCCCTTGTTCAAAAGTCGTCGTCTTATGCTTGTGAATACCCTCTTTCAGTTGCAACAAGTAAGGATCATTAAACTGTTTTTCCTTGACTTCAACCGCTAAAGAGGAAAGGGCTCTATTCTGAACAACTACACCACCATCCTCGGAGTCCAAAAGTCGAACTCCAAGACTAGCCAAACGGTGAACTTCCCTAGTCATAACTCTCTTATCTTCATCAATGTGGGCTAAACTCCCCATGCAACACCGACTAAGAGTGTCACGACCCGGCTAGGGGCCATGACAGGTACCCGGGGCTAACCACCGAGCACCAATCATTCTATTACTTATCATACTCATTAAGCGTACATTCATTAATTTATACTCAATCATAGGAAAACCATTTTTCATTTGGAAACATAATTATTTTTATATACATAAGCCCTTCGGCTATCAAAATAATAATATAGATATAATAGTAACATCGTGAGACCATATTACCCACACATGCGTATCTACGAGCCTTTACTAGAGTACTAGACATATGGACGAGACAAGACCCCGTCGTGCCCAAATTACACACACACACACACACACATATATATATATACACACACACAAAAGAATAAACCAAATAGTACCTCCGGAACAATGGAGTACTCCTGTAAATCTGCTGGTAGCTCCTATAGATCTGCACCGTCTCCCTGTCTACCTGTGGGCATGAACACAGCGTCAAAGAAGAAAGGACGTCAGTACGAATATTGTACTGAGTATGTAAGGCATAAACAATAATGGTTTATCAATGAAGTACGGAGACATCGAGTGAAAATCGATCTGTAACTGACTGTCACTTAAAACTGAAATAATGCATGTTAACTTACTTCAAAATCATCATCTTATCATGTATGCATATATATATAAGCTGCCCGACCATATAGGTACGGTGTGATAATAATTAGCCTGCGTCCAGGCCTCCCACATCCGGGGTACCATCTCATGCCGCCCACTAGTGGGGTCTGCCCATGCCATCTAGACATGGTGTATACGCTGCCCGCTTCAGCGGTGTCTGCCCGGCCATGTAGGCGCGGTGTCTGCCCGGCCATGTAGGCGCGGTGTAATATCATCATCACATACTTATCATGAATCATACATAAAACTCAAGACAGACAATACATCTATTGGGGTGACGTAAGGTCGTGAACCCCCGATTTCATTATGAAGTATTCATAAGCATTCTGCCTCACCTTGAAGGAATTAGCATATAAGGTGAGTGTATATGATGAACAACATCAATGGATCATAATAAGAATCATTAGCTTGTAGAACATAATATCATGGCCTTAGACTCTTTAGACTTAGACTCATCATCATCATTATCATACTCGTAACATGTCTCTTATCTTATCTCTTGTGAAGCTCTTTACTAGGATTGACTCATAATTTTTCGAGATGTAGGAAAGTCATGAAGAGATAGGGAATTTCGTGTCATAAGAATCATGCCTTAGAAATAACGGACTAGCCTTACATACCTTTTCGTTTAGCTACTCTATCGCTTGAATGTTCCTCTCCAATATTCACATTTCTACCTTCAAAAGAGTTTATACTAATGCTAGATAATCGACAACATAAGCGTGTTTGAACTAAAGTTATAGAAAATTGAGCAGCGTCTCCTTTATTTATAATACTTTCTCCATATCATATATCAACTCCCAAACGTCAATAACAACATTCATTATATCATCATCAATAACTTTTATCAAATTCATCATTATCTAATACCCATAATTTCCTCTCAAGGTCATCCATAATCATGATCATAGTACAACATTACATTCATTCTCATCTAATGTTTCTATCATGCTATTGACATCATTCATAATGTAATTACAATCACAACATATCAATATTCATGATTCATTCCAAATTACCACTCAAATTTTACACTATTCCCACTTTCATGACCCATTTCCTATACCCTTCCACAATCCAAGTGTTTCAACTTTTCAACGCCTTAAATAACACGTAAATACCATAAAACTAACCTTTGATAGTGTGGGAATGAGCTTTAAGTGGAAATACTTCACTTGAGCAAAACCCTAGTTCCACTTCCCATGGAATTTCTTGACTTGGATGAACTTTGATGTGTTTCTCACACTTAGTTTTGTTGATTTGATGAAGTTCATCATCAATTTCTCATGAGTTCTTGTATATGGAGTGTGTGGAAGGTTCTAGAGAATTCTTGAGTTGTGGAGAAGAAAAATGAAATGAAATAAATGAACTTGGGATATTCTTTTATAAAT
Source organism: Lycium barbarum (assembly GCF_019175385.1). Lineage (NCBI taxonomy): Eukaryota > Viridiplantae > Streptophyta > Magnoliopsida > Solanales > Solanaceae > Lycium > Lycium barbarum. The sequence goes on along the minus strand of NC_083345.1, from coordinate 86,925,598 downwards.
TAAAAATCTGTCCCGACATCATTATACGGACACTTATACGGTCTGTAAAAGTGACGGTGAAATTGCTTCAGCAACCATCCCTTTCTGTGTCAATTATATGGCACATTATACGGTCCGTATAATTTTATACGGTCCGTATAAGTGACCATGAAATCACCCTATCAACAACTCATTATGTGACCATTATACGGCACATTATACGGTCCGTATAATTTTACACGGTCCGTATAAGTGACCGTATAATCTCATCAGTGCGGGACCTTCACTGTGACGATTCAGAGGACCATTATACGGACCGTATAATATTATACGGACCGTATAATTGGTCGTATAATCTGTTCCTTCTCCGATTTTGTTCTCGCCACTTCGTTTGACCTCAAATCCTTATGGAAATTTCTTGATACTTATTTAACACCTCGTTAACAATCTAAGGGATATTGTAACTCTTCTCCAAAATATTATTAAACCATCATTAATTCGATACTCATAAATTCTACCCGGTACACAACATATATCTTGCTTTCCTTAACAACTTTCGTCTCCTACCTCCTATGTCTTTGAAATCTCATTTAGAATCATCAAATGTCATTTCTTATTTATTAAAACATCGTATACGTCGTGCCCTTCGTTAGTCTACTCACTGTACGTTAACGAAAAATTTTCGGGGTGTAACAAAGAGCATCAGCTACAACATTCGCTTTCCCCGGATGATAAAGAATATCCACGTCATAATCCTTAAGCAATTCGAGCCATCTTTTTTGCCTAAGATTCAGATCCCTTTGCTTGAAGATATACTGCAGGCTTTTATGATCTGTGAAAATATCAACATGCACTCCATACAAATAATGACGCCATATCTTAAGTGCAAAAACTGCAGCTGCCAACTCTAGGTCATGCGTCGGATAATTCTTTTCGTTAACCTTGAGCTGACGAGATGCATAAGCTACAACCTTACCATGCTGCATTAAGACACATCCGAAACCAACTCCCGAAGCATCACAATAAACCATGAACCCTTCAGTTCCCCCTGGCAGCGTCAAAACTGGAGCAGAAGTCAATCTCTTCTTCAACTCTTCAAAGCTTCGCTCACAAGCATCTGACCATTGGAACTTAACTTTCTTCTGAGTCAACTTAGTCAACGGAGCAGAGATAGAGGAAAATCCTTCTACGAAGCGTCGATAATAGCCTGCCAGACCCAAGAAACTTCTTATATCAGAAACTAAGTTGGATCTGGGCCAACTCCTTACCGCATCAATCTTCTGAGAATCAACTTTAACACCTTCACCTGAGATCACATGGCCTAAGAACGCCACTGATTTAAGCCAAAACTCACACTTTGAGAATTTTGCAAAAAGTTCGCGATCTTTAAGAATCTGCAACACTATTCTGAGAAGTTCTGCATGATCAACCTCATTATGAGAATACACCAAAATATCATCAATGAAGACAATGACGAATTAGTCGAGATAAGGCTTGAAGACCCTGTTCATAAGATCCATGAAAGCAGCTGGCGCATTTGTCAACCCAAATGACATAACAAGAAATTCAAAATGGCCATAACGGGTTCTGAAAGCGGTCTTCGGAATATCAACTTCCTTAACCTTTAACTGATGATAGCCTGATCTGAGGTCAATCTTGGAATAACATTAGGCGCCCTGCAGTTGGTCAAATAAGTCATCTATTCTAGGAAGAGGGTACCTGTTCTTAATGGTGACCTTGTTCAACTGACAGTAGTCTATACACATACGTAAGGAACCATCCTTCTTTCGGACAAATAAGACTGGCGCACCCCAAGGCGAAACACTGGGCCTAATAAACCCCTTGTCAAGAAGATCTTTCAACTGGGCTTTTAACTCTTTTAACTCTGCTGGAGCCATTCTGTATAGTGGAATAGATATTGGCTGAGTATCGGGAAGTAGATCAATTCCAAATTCAATCTCCCTGTCAAGAGGGTCTCCTGGAGGTTCTTCGGGAAAGACCTCTGGAAATTCATTTATAACTGGGACAGACTAGAGAGTTGGAGTCTGGGCATTTGAATCCTTGACTCGAACTCGGTGGTAGATATAACCTTTGGAAATCATTTTTCTGGCTTTTAGGTAAGAAATAAATCTACCCCTAGGTACTACTGAATTACCCTCCCATTCTATGACTGACTCATTAGGAAACTTGAATCTTACCACCTCAGTTCTACGACATTCTGTGGCATAACATGAAGTTAACCAGTCCATATCCATGATCACATCAAAGTCTACCATTTCTAATTTCGCTAAATCAGCTATGGTTCTGCGGTGATAGACTAAAACTGGGCAACCCCTATAAATACGTCTAGCTATGACTGATTCCCCAACTAGGGTTGACACCTCAAAGGGTTCATACAATTTTTCTGGTTGAATACCAAACTTTTTAGCAACAAAAGGGGTTACATAAGATAAGGTGGATCCTGGGTCAATAAGGGCATATACTTCAAAAGTGAAAACTGTGAGTATACCTGTGACAACATCTGCTCTAGCCTCTATATCCTAAAGACATGTCAATGCATAAAAACGGTTCTGACCACCGTCTGTATTGCCGGACCTTGCCGTACCACGCCTCTGCTGGGCCTGATTGTGACGAGGAGCTGCTGAATTTATGGACTGCGTCACATTACCTCCGGTACCCTGTCTAGCTAATGGACAGTCCTTCTGAAAATGGCCCTTCTGACCACATCTAAAGCAGGCATCAGTACCCACACGACATTCACCTGAGTGTCTCTTGTTACACTTGCTGCATATTGGATGGGTATAAGTCGACTTACCCACACTATCCTGAGAGTAAGAACTTGATGGCCTGAAATTCTGCTTCTTATCATTACAGAACTTGGGGACTGAGGCACTTGCTGTGGACAGAGCAGATCCTGCTGACCTGTTCTTAAAGAATTTCCTGTTTCCGTTCCCGCTGAACTGTCCGGTAGACTTGACCCTCTTGTTGAATTCCTTGTCTTTCTCTTTCTGCAAGGCTTCCTCCTCCTTTAACCTTGTCTTATTACCCTGTACGAAAGCAACCATCTTGGAGATGGTCATTCCCTCATTCTGTGCAGCAATGTTGGCCCCATTATACAAATGGGAATCAAGTCCTCCAACAAACCTCCTCACTCTCGCCCTCATATCCGATACCATATGTGGAGCATGCTTAGCCAGACTAACAAATTTCAAATAGTAGTCCTGAACTGACCTGCCATTCTTCTTAAGTTTCAGAAATTGCTCAGCTTTAGCCTCTCTGACTTCTATTGGCATGAAGTGGTCCAGGAATGCGCTTGTAAATTCATCCCATGTAGCGTCAGGTGCATCCTCACCTCGGGATAATTTCCAAGATCCATACCAGGTGTTAGCAATGCCCTGTAGCTGATGAGATCCAAAAGTAGCTACTTCAGTTTCTATAACTGTCATAATCCTGAAGATCTTTTTGAGAGCATCAATGTAGTCCTGGGGGTCCTCATCTTTGTTTGTCCCCGTAAAGACTGGGGGATTCATCTTGAGAAAGTCCTTAGTCTTAGAAGACTCTCCATTACCTCCTGAACTTGACCCAGATTCCTAACGTTGGGCCTGAGCTGCTACCAGTTGTGTGAGCATATTGATAGCATTCCTAACATCCCCATCCGAATCAGTAGAAGGTGTAACTGTAGGAGCGGTTGGGGCTGCTGTCAGAGTTGGAACGGTCTCTTCACGAGTTGCTTCCGCAGTAGCCCCTTGGCTGGTGGCTGTAGCCTTTCTGGTGTATTTCCTTTTCGCAAGAATTTTCTGAAAATATGTACACGCACGAATTAGAAAGACATCCTAAAAGTACTGCTCTAACTGCACGATCTAGAATATGAAAGAAGTGAGACAATCCTGAATGTCTTGCTGGTCAACTGCTTATATGTATGGGGCCCTCACATATATAAAAGTGACCCCACTGGACACGGTTTCATAGATTCCCCAAGACACTTGAACCTAGGGCTCTGATACCACGCTTTGTCACGCCTCGAACTATGGCCTCGGCATAACACGACACTCGGTGCCTGACTACATGTGACCGAGCGAACCACATAGCTTGTTGAATCATCATGAGGCATACATGAGCGGAAATATAACGTGAAGTGCATGATGAGATTTTATAAAACATAGTAAGTAATAATATTAAACATAAGTACTTGATTAAGTCATGAATGTCGACAATATCATAAATGAGCCAAACCGGCTAACCAACTCTTGAAGTCTAACATGACACTTGTCTTGTCTATGAAACCTCTGACATGAGTCTGAAACACGTAACATACTTGTTGGGACAAGGCACCCAGCATACCTTTAGATGCAAAACTAAATAAAAAATACAATGCCTAAACCCCGAATGATATGGGGCTCACTAATAAGCTGGTACGTGCAGATCCAAATAAGCAGAGGCGTCATCTTGTAAATCCGTACCTGCATCGTGAAATGCAGGCCCCCGGGCAATAAAAGGGGACGTTAGCACATTGAATGTACTGGTATGTAAAGCAATTGAAAGAAATAACATGGGACATGGAATAACATGAAAAGAATTGAAACTGAAAACCTGGACATGAACATGAGCATGAGCATGGGTACATATATATAACATAAGTAAAACATTATAAGTAGGGAGAGCATTTTATAAACTGACACATGATATCACCACGTGGATACGTAGAGTCTGGTACCTAGCCAGACCAGTAGAGCCCCCATACCTTGCCAGGGTATAAGGTGGTAACGTGCCTAATGGATCCATTCAGTGTAAATTAAGGAATCGTCCTAACTGGGCGGAGCGATCCTTGTCCTACGGTGGCTACGTAGTTTCAGGCTATCTGAGCCTTCTCGGTAATTCGTGCAACTCCCAACAACATGAACATGATATAGTTGGCTAAGAAGCCCATGATTTTCGTGAATTAACTTGTACTTGACTTGTAATCATGATTTCACGAAATAACTTGTAAACATGGTTTCATGAAATAACTTGTAAACATGGTTTCATGAAATAACTTGTATTAGCATGTATGTATCTTGAGTCATAGTATGAAGATAGTTATCTAATACAATTGCATGAAAACTTGTAGAGATATAGGATATTCATGAAAAAAACATTTTTATTTACAAACATGCATGCAAGAACCCATGGTGTCACGACCCGTCTAGAGGGCCGCGACGAGCGCCCGGTGCTAGCCAACCCGGGCACCCCTTAACTTACACTTAAGCTTACATCTAGGTGAGCTACATAATTAAACACATAATTCTAGTCATTCATCATGCTAGTCCCATTGGACGATAATGCCTTTATATCATAATTGGCACCTATGCCACGTCAACGTACATGAGCCAACAAGGCTATCAAAATGACATACAAAATATAGGCCAACAAGGCCAGACATATCTAACCATATACACGTGATTACGAGCCTCTAAGAAGAGTATAACATATCACATGGGTGGGACAGGACCCCGCTATGCCCATAATTATATACACAAAAGAATAAGTACCCAAAAGCTATGGCTCCGAATGAAATGGATCTCTGCTATGTAATATCTGAGAAAGCAGCTATGGATCAAACCTGTCTCCCTGTGCACCTACGGGCATGACGCAGCGTCCACAAATAAAAGGACGTCAGTACGAAGAATGTACTGAGTATGTAAAGCATGTTCAATATCAATAAAGAAGCATAAATAGCAACATAAGAAATATCATAGAATGGGAGATGGCAATATCATCGTCATATGCACTTACTTGCCTTTCTTAGGAACTTTCCATTTCTAATACGTGTTTGTGTACATACATCATTATCCGCATTCATAATAGTACCCATACCATGTTTGTGCTCGTATTCGCATACATGCCCCTTATTCACATTCATATACATAGTCATATCATATTCGTATTCATATCATATACATAATCATATCATATACATAGCATTTACATAGCATACCCGGCCACGTAGGATCGGTGTTTCATACATACTTGGCCAACCAAGGCTCAAGGTTACTCATAAATGGCCCTACCAAGGCTTCAGGGTTACATCTACCTGGCCCTACCAAGGTGTCAGGGTTGTCCGTACCATCTGCAGAGGTGTGCGCGCGTTACGTAATCATATACATACTTATTTACATATCTTACCCAGCCTCATAAGCTCGGGGTTCCGTAATAGTCGTACATAGATACATATACATCATGGCTCATAAGCCTCTTTACTATTAACATCATTATCATAATCGTCATCGTTATCATCATCATTATTACCATTATTATCGATATCATTATCACTATTATCGTCATTCACCACATCTATCTCTATAGGCTTACTCTCCATACGAGGGATTAGTACAATCGTAGCGAGTCAAGAATCGTGAGCTTACAAGCTCGGAAGATCAAATCATTTGAAGGATATCATAGCCCCATAGAAGATTTAGACGTTTGGCCAGAGAAACATGCCTTATGAAAGAAGGGTTAGCCTTACATACCTTTTTCGTTCATCTACTCTACACTTGCGCGCTCTCCTCCAGTGCTAGTGTTTCTACCTTCATCGAAGTCATACTATCATTAGAATCGACAGCTAGCATATATGACTAAAGCTAGATAAAATCGGACAGCACCTCCTTTATTTATATGACATTTCTCCATAACGTATATCAACTCCTAAACGTCAACGATACATTCACAATACCATAACAATAGTCATTATTCACCCACATTAGCCACATTTCTCAATTTGCTTTAAATCACTTACATCTATGGCTATAACACACGACTATGTCCATTCACGTACATTACTCATCTCATGTTCTCCACATCATTTTAACACATTTGCATCATAATACTTCAAGATTCATAACTCAATTCAAACTATTTCTCAAAATGACACTATTCCATATTCATGACCCATTTTGCCATACCTTTCTACAATACACGTATTTCAACTCTTAAATACCTTAAACAACATAGAAATATCATGAATATTACCTTAGATGTTGTAGGAACAAGCCTTGGTTGATAATACTCCACTTGAGCAAAAACCCTAGTTTATCTCCAATGAGATTTCTTGACTTGTATGATCCGTAATGGGTTTTCTTATACTTGATTCACTTGATTTGTGTTGTTGATGACTAATAATCCTTGAAATCTTTTGGAATAAATGTATAGAGATGTTTTATAGAGAAGGGATGAAATGTGGAAATGAAATAATAAACTTGGATCCCTTATTTAATGACTTAAAATCTGGTCTGGAGTGAACAGTACATCGGTCGTAAACTTGGTTTACGGTCCGTATTCCAGTTTACGGACCGTCCTTCATGGTCGTGTTTAATCATAACAGAACCAGAAACTCAGGCTGAGACGTGGTGATTTACGGACACAGTTTACGGGCCGTAAACCACTTTACGGTCCATATTTCAGGTCGTATTTAACCATTTGATCATTTGGCAGAAAGTTGAAGTTTTGGAAGCCAAAATACGACATGGCAATTTACGGGCCGTATACCACTTTACGGTCCGTATTTCATTTTACGACCAACTGGCCCGAATGCAAACCTGCAACTTTTCACATTTCCAAAACCTATAATTAGTCATTATGGAGCATAACCTACCTTTCAGTGCAATTGCCTTTGAAATCTTACTTAGGGTCGTCAAATGTTATTTCTTACTCATGAAAACATCGGATACTCGTACTCCTCGCGGGTCCATTCACTTGGACAACAATGGAGGATTTTTCCGAGGTGTAACACATGGAATACAAGATTTGGGTTTTCATGGATTACGGACGGATTCTCAATAATCATAAAGAAATATTAAGAACTCAATGATGGAATTATAACAATTCATACATAATATAATTATGGACATGGACCTAGGGTTATCATGAGCATGGTATAGAAACCCTAGTTTTAGTAGAGAATCATAATTTGTGGATTTTGAGGCGTGGGGAAGAAAAATGATGTTCCCACACGTAGATAGTAACTCTACATACCTGGTAATGCTCCAAACTTGAATTAAAGATTTTAACTTTGAAGAAGATTTCCAAAATCTTGAATTCTTAAACCTTGACTAGTTTAGGAACAATGATTTCTTGCTTAGATTATTAGAATATCTGTTAGAATTGAGTTGGAAGGGTTTGGATTGACTTACCTTGATGTTTTGGATTGTTGCTAGGGCTTGGAATTGTGAATAATGAAATAAAAGAACTGAAGGCTTGAATTTATACAAAAGTGAGGCGGAAGTTATATGGACGTATTATACGGTCCGTATAAAGTTATATGGTCCGTATAATATGACCATATTTTATCATGGCTGAAAACAGAAAGTCGATTTGAAGCTTCATGAAGTACGGACGATTTATACGGTTGGTATAAAATTATATGGGCCGTATAACATGTTCGTATAACATGATCAGTGAACGGACTGCACTGTAATCCTTCAGTAAAATGGCCATAACGTTTTGTACAGATGTCCCCATGACCCCTATGATATACCGTTGGAAAGGTATTTCAAAAGGCTACAACTTTCATTCAGGAAGTTTTCCCAAAGTCCAAATTAATGAAGGGGTTATAGTCGTAGGAAGTAAAACCTTCTACAAACTCACTTGCAAACATGCCCCGTAGAGTGGCTTCAAACTTTTCTTTGCCCAAAGACATTTCTATGACTTGATTAATTTTCAAAACACTTCCTATAACCCTCATATTGGTTCCATTATATTATCATCTCATGAGTCAAACCTTCGCCCGATGCTACGAGGTGTTACAACTTCCTAAGTGCCTTATAGCGTTCCGTGGATGGGTAAGGACGTCTACGTACTATTCCACGAGACTCTACTAGACACTCTCTTGTACTTGGGAGACTGGTAACCTAGGGCTCTCATACCAACTATCACAACCCAAATTCAAGTACTTACAGGCACCTACTTATTCCCACCTAGTAGGTGACCCCTTCCCTTCTAAAATCACAAATCCAGCAAATCATTTAAAAGGAATTCATCAGTGAATCATTTTACTTGCTTAAACATAACAATGTATACAAAACACTACAACATTTCTCAAATCTAGTCTAGGCTAGTGCAAGAGCATCTAAGACTTGACTAGAACTGAATTTTGAAATACATTAAAACCAAAGTAATCAAAACAACCCTGTTGGAATGAGATAACAGAGTCTTCAAGATGGTCCTGACCAATCCGCGGGCTAGAATTCCACGAACTAAACCTGAAACAGATCTACACCCAAAAAGGTATTGCAAGTGTAGTATCAGTATAACACTTGTACTGGTAAGTATCATAGACTGACAACAATTAGATAGTCATAACAACAATAAATAACAATAGATAAGTATGGTAGGCAGCAAGTTAGACAAGTAAGCAAAATAGTAAAGGGCAAAGGGAATCTTCACCATCTCTGAAACCACAAGAACAACCTATTAAATCAACACAAATGGACCCCAATCAAGAATAAGGCTCGCCAGTCTAACACTCATAGACACTACTTTAACTTCCGCCACAAAACCAACAGTAAGCAATAACTAGCTTGATCCATAGGATGCACAACTCAACTCCATTCACCTACCATTAATCCTTCTAACACATATCTCACTACACCGTCACAATCAACCAATCAAGACGTCACTGGGGCACACGTAAGGTTATACTTCCCTTACTACCCAGAAGTTAAGACTAAGCCAAAGTTCTAAGATAAGTCTACCAATTCCATAACCATTAACACGACAACAAATAACCCAAACATCAAAAAAGTCCAAAAGTTGTAATAATGGTACCTAACCCAACATCTCACCCTAAATCCCTAAAAATTTGGAACGTAGCCATAATAATCACTTTTAGCTCCGAACATCATCCATATGCGAATATCACTCCACACCAATTATATGAGAATCTGATATGTAAGCAAATGCGATGCAATGTAATGATACAGACACACTTCAGGCAGACGATGTCTATGCTCCGATAGTCATGACCTATGAGGGACTGCTAAGTCCTTTTACCTAGTGTGGTACACAACCCGATCAAATAGTCAGTGTTGCGGAACGTGCAACCTGATGTAAGTCAGTCTTGTGGTACGGGCAACCCGATCCAAGTCAGCCTTGCAGTACGTGCAACCCGATCTAAGCAAGTGTTGCAACGCGCAACCTGATCCCAATAATATATAAAAATCAATGAGAAAATGCATGATAACAATGATAGCATGGATGAATGAATTCTTTTGCCACACATGGACACATATCAATATCCACATCAAAACCATAACTTTCCTTTCCTTCCAACTAGTCTCCCATAATGCATAGAATCCTCCAAATCCTATATTAATCGCTAAGCATGATTCCTAGAGTGCTAACAGGCCACAAGCCCGAACACTTGAGGCCACAATGCCATATAAGTCATAACCAGGCGACAAGCCACAATCAACAGTACCAACCTAATGATTTCACCCCAACTTCTTACCAAAGGTGTGCATGATGTCTCCTAATTCAACTACAATGTTAAGCACAAATACCAACCTAGAATAACCATCCCAGCTTCTTGTCGAAAACCTAGGCATGCTCTCGCCATCACTTTCTATTGCAGAATTATGAAATTGTTACACTCGGAAAATTTCGCGCTACAAGGTCGTTGACGGCGTGGTACGAGCCCGGAAAAGAGTAAAGTCATACAAGGATTAGGGATGAATATTAGGTGATCTCAGTCTAAGAATATATACATATATGACATTTGGAGACCATATGGTGTGAATTGGTTCATATGTTACTTGACAAAAAGCCCTCGTTACTGTAAGCTAAGTGGGACCCAGACGCCGTGACGTTTATAAAGGACATATGAAACATTATATGAGTAGTACATGGGAAGTTGAGAAAGTCTTAAGAAGGACCCTTAAGCCAAATATGGGCATAAGCCCTCCAAAAGGACGATTTAAGGAAACATTTTCCTATGATCTGACTTAGAGGGGCCAAAACAACATTATAAGTTTGGAATTTGGAAAAGCACCAAGAATGAAAGTTGTATATAATTTAAATATCTTTCCAATCATAGGTCATGGGCCCTCACAAAACATAGGGATCAAGAATTATGACCTTTTTACTGAACAAAGGCGTAGGCAAAAAAACTAAGCCAGTGCAAACGCGCCCAAAGAGGGCACGATCACACTGAAGGAATTTCAAGTCGGTCCAGGCAGAACCTGGACCGTTATATAAAAGGGTTTCCCCCTCATATTTTCACACCAAACACACCAAAAACCCCTCAAAATTTCTAAAAATTTCCCCAACCTTCCAAAGCTTAACTTTTTAGCTCGAAACTAGGTATAATTCCCAAATCCCGATCCAGACGGTGTATAGTTGCAATTACAAAATTGTGTATTAATGCGTTGTGGATTAAGCTCAATGTGGGGGAGTGAAGATGTAGCATTCTTATAGAAAGAAAGGTATGAATCTCTTTCTATTAACGTTAATCTTGGTTTATTTACGGAGAAGGAGCTGTAAAATTGTTATAAATGGTTCTGTGATGGAAATATGGGACAAACACCATATGGGATGTTTATGAAGTATTTTGGAGTTGGAAATATTATGGTTAATGTTGGTATTGTTGTGATTGTTGTTGGTTGTTGAATTGAGAATTCGGGCTAGGCATATAAATAGGGGAGATGCTGCCCGATTTTCGGCAGAATATCGAATAGTTTGATTTGAAACTTGGAATAAGTGTGCGATAAAGAGGCTAACATTAGTGTAAATCCTCTTAAGTGTAGACTTGCAAGCTCGGATGCATAAGCGTAGCCAATAGGAGGTTGAATAGGTATGCTAAGGCTCGTCCCTTTCTTTCCAAGGCATGATTCCTACGACTACAATTCCATAAATGTTTTCATAACTTCTTTGTTTTCAAAAGTTAGAAGTCTATGATTCCAAGGCATGATTCCTTTTCCCGATAACCCGTAAATGATTTCCAAAATGTCCGTATTTTTTCCAAAACAGAGGTTTATGACTCCGTAAGCTTTTATGACAACAACGATGGATATGTTTTACAATGACAACGATGATGTCAAAGATGAGAATATTTTCCTATGATGATTATGATGATGATGATTCTGTGTTTAAAGGTTCCAAGTTTACGATTTCAATGACGATATAAGAATGTTGAACTATTTCTTGATTTCTCAATTTATTCATGGATGATGACTATTTTTAAAGATTCCAAAGTATATGAATTGACGCCTTATGAGATTTATGATCTTATTCTATGTTTTCTCTTAATGTTATTCTTCATTGATAGTCTTACCTTATAATAATTGTTCTTTCAAGGTGAGACAAAGTGATGATGATTATTCCATAATATAATCGGAGGTTATCGACCTTACGTCACTCAGATAGATACATGACTTTCTTTGGGCTCTCATGCATGCTGCTTATATGATATATGTATATGGGGAATATGGGGAAAAGGTTGTGGCGCTATAGACGCATGGCCACCAGATCAGTTGGTGTAACTTATCATCCCGGACGCGGGACATATGCGGTTAAATGGATCGGGCCGATGTTCCACGGCATATTTTCTGTATACATGAACAAGAAATGTTTTTCAAAGAAAGCTAAGCATGCATGGTCTCCTCCCTCAGAGGCACTCATATGTACAGGTTATTCTTTTATCTCACGATATGCTCTATATTTCCATTCTACTATTATTCATGTTTTAGATCCCTTACTATGTTATTATTCATGCCTTACATACTTGGTACATTACTGGTACTGACGTCCCTTCTTGTGGACACTGCGTTCATGCCCGCAGGATCAGATAGCTAGCCTAATGATTCACAGCAGTAGGACCTCCCCTCAGCAGCAGTCGGTACGCTCCATTGATCCGGAGCTGCACCCCTTTTGGTATGCTATTCTGTTATGTACATATATGGGTATGGCAGGGCCTTGTCTTGTCCTTTATACAGTCTGTATTCTATAGAGTTCTGTAGATAGTGATAAGTAGCCATGACGTTGTACAGCCCCGTTGGCGCTTATTTTGTTTTATATGTATATCTATAGCGTCCTAATCGGCTTGCGCTGTTACTCTCAGTACTTATGCCTATGTGTATGCGTTGGCTGTGAGTTCTCGATGTAGTGTCTCTTGTGTTGGTTGTTCAAGAGACAGTATAACTCAGTTACAGATTGTGTATGGGCCCAGGATAGTCAGTGAAGAGTAAATGTCAACATGGGAGTGCTCAGCCAGCAGTGGTCGGATACTTGTCACGGCTGATCTGTTTGGGTCGTGACATAAGTGTTATCAGAGCAGTTCGTCCTAGGGATTTTATACAGGCCGTATCCGGTAGAGTCCTATTTATAGTTGTGAAGCCGGCCACACTTATAAACAGGAGGCTGCAGGGCATTTAGGAATCATTGACCTTTCCTTCTATCTTAGATCGTACGATAGAGCCAGAGTCTAGGGAAGATTGCTTCTGACCTCTTTTCCTGTAGGTAGGCGCAGACTGACAAAAGATGAAGAGATCAGCCTCGGACAGTAGGGGTGCTAAGAAGGCCCCCAGATCAGATCCAGGAACCCAGGCTCCAGGACCCAGCAGGAGGAGCCTCAATTACTCTATTGAGACTGATCCCTCGGAGGACCCAGCGATGATTCCTCCAGAGTTTTTGACTCCCCGGGAGGAGGTGCCCCCAAAGAACAGCTATGACACAGATCCGTCTGAGTATTCGTCTTGGACACCGGAGGAAGAGATCCCCGAGGCCGTACCAGCTGCTCCTATGGCAGAGCACTACGCCAGACCAGCCTCCCCAGTGAGTGTTACAGATTACTCTAGCCCTCTATCCTGGCTGTCGGTAAACCAGGAATTGCTCGGTTATTTATATCCCTGAGACTCAGATGAGAGAGATGATTAAGGCCAGACGAGCAGATGGTGGGTGGATGATGACGAGGAGTACAATTCGCCTTATAGTCCACCAGATCAGACTAGAGACCGATCGGATACAGGTATATGACCCTTTATTGGATTTTTTTATGTATGTGTATTTGCAGTAGATTATTACTTAACAGCGGCGAGCGGAAATCCAAAGGGGCCGATAACTAAGTATTTATAAGTAACGGTGACCAAGGTTTTTTTGGCATCATTGGGAATGTGGGAATCTAGGACGGAAAGTAGTCATATACATGGGTGAAGGGTGAATATTGAGGATTGAAAAGGACAAAATAGTAATTGTGTAGTCGGAAGAGTAAGAGACCCTTTCTAATTCGGAGGAAGATGCATTACGAGAATGTTTTGGAATCTGTCAAGTCTTCAACTTCTCTAGATTATATGATGAAGGTCATGCAGTAAGGTGTGTGAAGCTAAACCAGCATTAACGCACCGAATTTCATCAGAGTTCCAAGGTTAAGCGTGCTGGGGTGAGAGAAAAATTAGGATGGGTGACCCCTCGGGAAGCGTACTAAAAGTTCTATAAATTTAGAAATAAGAGACAAATGAGAAGTTAGAGTAGCCTAAGGGAAATTAGAGTATGCGGGGTGGTTGGAAACCATAAGAGGTCGCGTAGGACGTGGCGGACTAGACCGGTGAAGAGAAAGAAGGCGCATCACAGCTCTAGAATTAGGATGAGTTTGAATAGTGTTTGGAAATACCTTTTAAGTGAGGCGTTAGAAAATATATATATGAATGCGTATGATATCCCACATATGGTTGTATCAGCGGGTAGTGTATCCCAGCAACTGACGCTGCGGTATATTGAAGTTATTGATCAAATAGGGCGGTAAAGTTAGAGTGACAAACATTATCAAGTAAGCTGATGTTATTTTCACTAAAGGTTAGGTTTGGAGAGTTCTAATGCAATGACATCTGGAAAGGAAAGAAAGTGAGTATATGGAAGGTAAGGAGATCAAAATGTCGAAAAAGTAAGAAGTACGAAACATGAGTGAGTGAGGCCTCCAAGAGAGAAGACGGGCAAAGCACGGGACTATTTGGGTAAAAATTCGAAGGTAGGCATGTGAATGGGATAAAGTGTGGTAGTATGGAACAAAAGAAGAATGTGTGGGGTTAGAGAACAAATTTCGATAAGTGGGGCTAAAAGGATAGTGACCACGACAAGGAATGTGAAGTAAGAGAAAGAATGATTAGGCCTGGCAACGATGCTAAGAGATTTCCAACTCTCGAAAGATATATTTATAAAGGGATAAATATGTACCATATTGATATAGTTGCCCCGGATATAGAGAAGCTTTCCTAAAAGGTGACTTAAGAATAGAACGGATTTGCACGTTTAAAGGAATAGTTCACGAACTTCAGAGCCAATACTATAAATAACAAGAGAAGAAGGGCGCTCAAGGAGGAAGGAACTCAAGGAAGGTTAAGGATGAAAATAGGGAAGGTATACCAATGGGCTGATCGAAAAAAGGAGGAGTGCATTTAGCAGCAAAGTAACTGGAAATCTTTAACCATGGGAGTAAGAAGGATACTTTAACGAGTTGGCGGTAGGAAACCGATCAATCACCGAGATAAGAACGAGGATGATGGGGTGACACGTGTGATTAGAAAATTAATGACATGGGACAAGAATTCCTGTAAAGACAGAGAGATGCAATCATAGAGGAAATAGAATGACATGTGAGGAACTTGCGTGGATGATAACCCAGTCATAGCATCAGAAAGACGGGTAAAGGCTCGATGAAAGAGGATGGAGAGAGTGGAAATTTTGAGGATCCCGGGCTAAGAACAAGAAGTAGCAGGACTCTCGAAAAAACTTGGACACACAGCTACAACACAAACGCATATTTAAGAAGAACTATGAGTAAGTGCACTAAACGGGTAAAAGGACTGGTAGTGGGTGGAAGAGTATGAAATATTGATAAAATTGTATGGTATAGACATAAATGGAAGAAAAACTCAAGATAAGAAGAATTCTAGATATGTTGTAAGCAAAGTCGGGAATAGAGACGAGGAGTAAGGTATAGTCGAAGACTTCATAAATGACGTGATGAATCTCGATACCCCCATTAAGTTGCGTGTCCAAAAAACCGTTAGTCATAAAAGATAGAGGTGTGAAAAGACGGAAAAGAAGGCATCAGAATTGGATCTAACCCTTATAAGTGTTCCGATTGGATACAAGAGTGTGATTAGCAAGATGATAGATAAGTCAGACCACACGATGACGGAACCCCGGCCTTAAGACGATCGTGAGGGGCCACAGATGATTATCAAAGGTGATGGGTACTCAAAGGCTATTGGCGTAAAAGGACCTCCTTATAAGGGGGGAAGAACATATTATATTAGACTTAAAAAGAATTATGACATTTTCAAGCTCCAGAGGAGGAAATTTATTAGCTCGGGGTGTATTGGCATATCAGGAAGGTATCAAAAAAGAGTAGACACAAATCGAAAATAAGTGAAGCCATAAGACAGGCATAGAAGGTAAGTATGGAGTACACCTTAAGAGAATGCTTCACGCCGACATGAGCTACAATATTTCTAGACAATGGTTTGAATCCCTCATATCGGGGAAAGATTTGCGTTGTACTTAAGTATGTAGTGACATGTCCTAAAGGGTAATAAAGAGAGCAAGAAAGGTCTCCAAGCTGAATCCACAAAGGGGTGATAGAGAGGATGACGAATCCAAGAATGATGACAAAAAGGGGATTTTAGCACCGAAAGGGATAACAATTGTAACAAAAGCAACAAAGATTGGTAGTTTGGTAATTATCCGAGGAAAGAAGAACGTTGCTCTTGTGAATGGAAATAAAAGAGTTCACCGGATATTAGAAAACATTTCATGGATCACTAATTATACTGAATATGAGAGTATATGCTATGGAATTATATGAACCGTCAACGTGAAGCTATGCCCAACTACAAGTCCAAGAGGGTCACATTAGAAAGTCAATAAGGAATAACGACGGATGAAGCGACCGCTGGTACAAGGAAATCGAAGCTAGATATATATATATGTTGCAAGAAAGTCGGAATGGGGTAAGTATTACCATAGTCCTATGCTTCTGGGATCGTATCGCAAGATGTCAGAGAAGGAGGTTACAGAAAAAGTTGTGACAGGAGCTCAAAGATGTTGTGAGCTACCATTTATTTTGAACTTGGACTATGAGTTTGCCATAAGTGTAACTGTACTGCGGAGGATAATAAATGGCGAAGAAACATTACGTACACGTATTTTGGATATTGATATAGCTGGTCTTGGAAAGGAACTGGGGAAGAAAGGAACTGGGGAAAATAGCTTAAGGAACATAACCATTATACTCACTAGCGACAAAGTCATGTTGGATAAACACTTGAAATGTAAGGGTAAGAGAGATAGTGACAAGGATGTAAAGGATTAGAGAGCCTGACCAATGAACTACAACGAGTCAGTACAATTTATATCTAAGATCAACAGTTACAAAGAGGATAGCTCGAGATGGCACCGAAGGAGTAAACGCAAAGAGAACGCCGTATATGAGAATGGTAGTTGCCCACTAACAGGGAAACAATGAGCGAGAAAAAGCGAATACTTACAGGACGATGAATAGTTATGGCCCAGCAAGTCAAGACTACGATAATCGAGGCAGGACGAGAGCAAGATATGAGTAAATTTTTTATCACATACATGAGGGCAAAGAAGTGAAAGAAGTTGACTAAAGGCAATAAAGGAGTTAAGGAAGAAAGGAAGACTGAGAAGAGGCTGACCTAATTTATAGTTCAAGTACATGGTAATCAGACCCTAAAGGAAGAATAACCATTCTAACAAAAAAATTTCCTCTAGGTTGGTGTTGAGTTTACAAACTGCAACATTCGAGGATGAATGTTTCTAAGGGGGGAAGGATGTTACACCCCGAAATATTTCGCGCTACAAGATCGTAGACGACGTGGTACGAGCTCGAAAAAGAGTAAAGTCATACAAGGATTAGGGATGAATATTAGGTGATCTAAGTCTAAGAATATATACATATATGACATTTGGAGACCATATGGTGTGAATTGGTTCATATGTTACTTGACGAAAAGCCCTCGTTACTGTAAGCTAAGTGGGGCCCACACGCCCGAACTTTTATAAAGGAGATATGAAACATTATATGAGTAGTACATGGGAAGTTGAGAAAGTCTTAAGAAGGACCCTTAAGCCAAATATGGCATAAGCCCTCCAAAAGGACGATGTAAGGAAACATTTTCGGATGATCTGACTTGGAGGGGCCAAAACGACATTATAAGTTTGGAATTTGGGAAAACACCAAGAATGAAAGTTGTACATAATTTAAAGGGATTTCCAACCATAGGTCATGAGCCTTCACACGATATCAGGAACAAGGGTTATGACCTTTTTACTGAACGAAGGCGCAGGCAGCAAAACTAAGCCAGCGCGAATGCGCCCAAAGGGGGCGCGATCGCGCTGAAGGAATTTTAAGTCGGTCCAGGCAGAACCTGGACCGTTATATAAAGGGTTTCCCCCTCATTTTTTCACTCCAAACACACCAAAAACCCCTCAAATTTTCCAGAAATTCCCCCAACCTTCCAAAGCTGAACTTTTTAGCCCGAAACTAGGTATAATTCCCAAATCCCGATCCAGACGGCGTATAGTTACAACTACAAAATTGTTTATTAATGCATTGTGGCTTCAGCTCAAGGTGGGGGAGTCAATATATAGCGTTCTTATCAAAAGAAAAGTATGAATCTCTTTCTATTAAGTTTAATCTTGGTTTATTTACGGAGAAGGAACTGTAAAATTGTTATAAAATGGTTCTGTTATGGAAATGTGGGACAAACACCATATGGGATGTGTATGAAGTATTTTGGAGTTGGAAATATTATGGTTAATGTTGGTATTGTTGTGATTGTTGTTGGTTGTTGAATTGAGAATTCGGGCTAGGCATATAAATAGGGGAGATGCTGCCCGATTTTCGACAGAATATAGAATAGTTTGATTTGAAACATGGAATAAGTGTGCGATAAAGCGGCTAACATTAGCGTAAATCCTCTTAAATGTAGACTTGCGAGCTCGGACGCATAAGCGTAGCCAATAGGAGGGTGAATAGGTATGTTAAGGCTCGTCCCTTTCTTTCCAAGCATGATTCCTATGACTACAATTCCATAAATGTTTTCATAACTTCTTTGTTTTCAAAAGTTAGAATTCTATGATTCCAAGGCATGATTCCTTTTCCCGATAACCCGCAAATGCTTTCCAAAATGTCCGTATTTTTCCAAAACAAGGT
The DNA here is from genome assembly GCF_019175385.1 of Lycium barbarum. Classification (NCBI taxonomy): domain Eukaryota; kingdom Viridiplantae; phylum Streptophyta; class Magnoliopsida; order Solanales; family Solanaceae; genus Lycium; species Lycium barbarum. The sequence goes on along the minus strand of NC_083345.1, from coordinate 86,906,418 downwards.
TTATGACTCCGTAAGCTTTTATGACAACAACAATGGATATGTTTTACAATGACGATGATGATGTCAAAGATGAGAATATTTGCCTATGATGATGATTCTGTGTTTAAAGGTTCCATGTTTACGATTTCAATGACGATATAAGAATGTTGAGCTATTTCGTGATTTCTCAATTTATTCATGGATGGTGACTATTTTTAAAGATTCAAAAGTATATGAATTGACGCCCTATGAGATTTATGATCTTATTCTATGTTTTCTCTTAATGTTATTCTTCATTGATAGTCTCACCTTATAATAATTGTTCTTTCAAGGTGAGACAAAGAGATGATGATTATTTCATAATATAATCGGAGGTTACCGACCTTACGTCACTCTGATAGATACATGACTTTCTTTGGGATCTCATGCATGTATATCATATATGTATATGTATATGTATATGTATATGAGGAATATGGGGAAAAGGTTGTGGACCTATAGTCGCATGGCCACCTAATCAGTTGGTGTAACTTATCATCCCGGACGCGGGATGCTCGGACGCGGGGCATATGCGGTTAAATGGATCGGGCCGACGTTCCTCGGCATATTTTCTGTATACATGAACAAGAAATGTTTTTCAAAGAAAGCTAAGCATGCATGGCATCCGCCCTAATAGGCACTCATATGTACAGGTTACTCTTTTATCTCACGATATGTTCTATATTTCCATTCTGCTATTATTCATGTTTTGGATCCCTTACTATGTTATTATTCATGCCTTACATACTCGATACATTACTCATACTGACGTCCCTTCTTGTGGACGCTGCGTTCGTGCCCGCAGGATCAGATAGCCAGCCCGACGATTCACAGCAGTAGGACCTCCCCTCAGCGGCAGTCGGTACGCTCCATTGATCCGGAGCTGCACCCTTTTTTGTATGCTATTGTTTTATGTACATATATGGGTATGACAGGGCCTTGTCCTGTCCTTTCTACAGTATGTATTCTATAGAGGTCTGTAGTCAATGATATGTAGCCATGACGTTGTACAGCCCCGTTGGCGCTTATTTTGTTGTATATGTATATCTATAGCGGCCTAATCGGCTTGCGCTGTTACTCTCAGTACTTATGCCTATGTATATGCATTAGTCGTGACTTCTCGATGTAGTGTCTCTTGTTTTGGTTGTTCAGGAGACAGTATAGCTCAATTATAGATTGTGTATGGGCCCAGGATAGTCAGTGAAGAGTAAATGTAAACATGGGAGTGCTCGGCCAGCATGAGTCGGGTACTTGTCATGGCTCATCGGTTTGGGTCATGATAGAAATACTAGCAGGAGTCTATTCAAGTAAGTCGTAGCCTATCTCGAGGCCGAGCAGGGGCCACAAACATCCCGTTGATCTTCAACTTTGCATTTCCAAACCGTGACCCACAACAAAGAGCCTTGGAATATCAAGGAACTCTAAAGGACAAGAGTCAATATTTGACGAATTTATTCAAGCTTCGGGTTTGCAAAGGAAGGATTGGACTTTATTCTCAACTAGATTTCCTATGTTTTCATGAACTAATAATGTGGGCCTTATTGTTAACTAAGTCACCTAAGTCATAATTTATATTCCTCTCCTTAGGAAATCCCAATTTCAAGAACTAAATTTGAAACCCATTTACAAAATAGAGGAAAGATTAGAAATTAGAGGTTGGTTAATCTTCCTAGATTAAGACCTTGAAGGATTCTTTCAAGAATGATCAGGATTTAAGATTAGAAATTCCATTTTATAATCTAGACTTGAAAATTTAGGAACTTCCATTTTTATTAGCTTTAGAAGATGAACTCTTAGTGAAATGGAACATTAAATGAAAAGCGAGGTGAAACAAATGAGATAGGAGGGGTACCTTCTCCAAGAAGCCATGAGATTTGCCTTCCAAAAGCCCTTTGTGGTGGCTGAAATTTAGGGTTTTAAGGAAAATTGGGTCAAATCCCGAAATGGGGTTTAAATACTAGGAAAAATCTGTGCTGCCCGCCGTGGCAGACTATATGTCCACTGCTGCGGTAGCATTATGGCCGAGAAAGAGGCCGCTGTGGCGAGCTCTGGGAAAACAGACCAATTGCTATGGCGGTTGAGAAGGCAGCTAAAGCGGTTACGCCATGGTTGTCCTTTAGCCTACTATGACGCATCACTGGGCCCAGTGGCCCTTTACAATTTTAATTCGTTCCAACATGGCTCCAAATTAATTTATAGGACAATTTTTTCGTGTGACTAAGTTGCACTAAACAAAGGCGTTTTTAGGGACACGAATCTCGAGAAACTCATGGTAATGGCCCAACGGGTGTTACAAGAGCTTTTTAAAAGCTAAGCGGAGGTCGAAATAGGGTTTTGAGTGGAATCCTGAAAAAGGAGAAAGGTGCACCATTCGAAATAAAAGTGGAAAAGCCACTTGGAAGGAATTAAAAGAGATAGAGAGAGAGAAAGCAAAAAATATACGCATAACGCTTTGTGTAGATGAGAAGAAAATTTTTTTGTTATTCCTTGCTAGTGGTAACTTTTTCTATGATCGTGCTTAAAGAAGAAGGAACTTGGTGCTAGTACTTTAATGTTTGAGAAAGTTTGTTCAACACAAGTGTGGGATTTGAATTGTGAAATTACATGTATTAAAGTGCCTAGGGAGGTGTAGTCATTATTATCCATATGTATACCAGTCACCCAGCTTACAGTACAAGCCAATTAAGTGCTACTTGATCTTAGTCTGAATGAGCATGAATTAGTTGAGTATTACACCAAGGGCAACCCTACGGTACATCTTTGTGGCGCATGAACTTTGTTTCTGGGAGAGAGCATAAATTATTTCTATCTTGAGTCCTTGATTGATTTTGAATTTTATGTGCGAGGGACAATTCTCTCTAATTTGTGTGAGGGGCACATCATTTGCGAAAGGTAAGTAATATTCCTGAGCTTCTCTAATGGACTAAATAAGCGAGGTGCAATTTTTTTTTTGATGCTTTTGAGTTGAGTCTTGAAGCTAGGTGATTATTATCGGGTGCTATATTTTTTTAAAATATTCTTGGCATGACAAGTTAGGGAGAGTTTTTTGAATGAGTCATCCTTCTTTGGAGTGTAGTTTGAATGCCCGAGGACGAGATATGGTTTAAGGGTAGGGCATTGATGGTAGTCTAGACACATGAAATTTTAGCCACATTTTTCCATTTATTTAGTACACTTTAATCGTGTTTGAGCTATAATATTAGTCTTGTATACTAATTACATGAGTTTTATTATGTAGGACTTGATTCCCAAATAACGAGCATTTTTGGGCTTAGATGGAGGTTTTAGCACTTCGAAGTCTTAGTAAATGGCCAATGAATAAATAGGGATCGAGTTTAGGGTTCGAGGACCAACAAACAAATACATTGGATATGGAATTTGATGTTTTTATTATATTTATTGGATGTAATCATCAAATAATGATTACTTGTAATCATTACCTGATGATTAGATAGAAAGTACAAAGTGCATTGTATTCCAATTTTACACTTTGGAGATGGAAAGCAATAGTCACGACCCAACCCCGTGGGCCATGACTAGTGCCCGAGCTGGACAATCGTATACGTACCTGTGAAATATAGACAACTGATTCTTAAGAACAATATGGAAACTTTGCAAAAGAACCTCAAAGGTTCACAACGTCATTATATATAGTTATCCAGATAACCTGTCTACTGAGGAGTCACAACTAATCAAAATATATCATGATACGTAAGCCGACAAGGTTTCCACTACATGTCAATATGATACGCAAGCCGAAAAGGATGCCACAACATGTCAATTCCATACATAAGCCATATAGACACGGCTGAACCAAAACTTATACACAACCCACACATATGTCTACAGACCTCTAAGAGTATCGATAGTGAAATATGACAGGACAGGGCCCCGTCGTACCCCTGGATATATATACATCAAAAGATCTGTACCAAAAGTCTAGGCTCCGGAAAAATGGAGCTCTCCAACACAGCTGAGTGGAAATCCTAAGCTGGAGGATCGCCAAATCGAGTATCTGTACCTGCGGGCATGAAACGCAGCCCCCCGAAGAAAGTGGGTCAGTACGAGATATGTACTGAATATATAAAGCGTGAAATACAACAAGAGAGTCATGACTGAAATAGAGATTATAGGAGACAAGTATGACATTTAAAATACCAATACACTTGCCTTATGAAATATAAATTATGCATATCAATATCATATATCATACCCGGCCCATTATGGGACTCGGTGAATAAAGTCATCACATGCTATCCCTGGCGCCATAATCACATCATCATATCATATATATATATATATATATATATATATATATATATATATATATATATACTGTACCCGGCCCTCTAGTGAGGAACTCGGTGAACAATGCAGTGAAACTGTGCACGAAAACATACCCGGCCCGGGACTCGGTGAAAGATACGTTGAGGCATGCACGAGCAGAGTAGTGAGCAACCATATGCAAACTAAGTCATAACTGAGACTCGATAGAATAATCAAAATGAATTATCATTTGAAACTGAAGACACTAATCATATCAAATATCCTTCAAATGTCACAATGGATTATATCAAAATAGGACGCCTGAGATCATAGGCACGTATAAAGACATAATAAAATAAGTCGTGGGAATCAAGGACATTAGCCATCCTAGCGTCTCTAAGAATAGAAGCCCTTTTTGAAGTCATATATACGTCGTCTATTTGTTTCATAAAGATCAGGCCAAAAAAAAGGAAGGGTTAGCTTTACATACCTCGTCGCTTAGTTACTCGTCCCATTTCTCATTTCATTAACCCGCAAGTCTATATTCCAAAGCGATATGCTCAACTCAGTCCGTAGGAATTAGCTTTAAACTCATATTAACTTAACAAATGATTTAATGAATCCCCTATATAATTTGTTCTAACCAAACTTCATATCATTTCCATATCACAAACAAAGACTTCAACAACGTGATCACGTAAATTCTATGGAAACAGAGCAATAACTCACTTCATAACTCTATAGAATTCGGCCCACGTCTTACTAATCTCATACCATCTACAAATAGTACCAAATATGCCAATAATTAAATTAGGATACTCTTTCAAACAAATCCTTAATTACATAGAAATCTAACGATATTCTGGTAGCATTTTCCTTAAAAACTTAATAATCCTTATGATTCCAATTTATCCAAAATACCAATCACAATACCAATAACGGTATCAACAAACACATATCCAAATAGAATCAAATCCATTCTTAAATCACCTCCAAAACAGCCCAATATACATTCCTACACCGATGTTTGTATACACTTCTTTATTTTCGTATATACATAGTATAACAACAAACACAACAACAGCAACTACAGCCAATCCCACAATATTCCAGCCCACAAAACAATTCATAACGACCACCAAACAGCGCACATGATAACAACAACTATTTATCCGATTTCCAATATAACTTTCGTAGTTCTTTCATCTGGCAACGTAGATACGACTCGGATAATTCAAATACATCTAGGAGAGAGGGTTTCTTACCTTATGTGCCAAGAACTATTCTTCTTATACCTTACTTTACTTCGAAGAAAGCCTAATTCAACAACACGACAAAACAAAACAACCAAATCGTAGCAGTGAGAAAACCCTTCATATTGCTCTCCATATTTTAATGCTAGTATGTTGCAGTGTATGTATATGTCTATGTTAAGAAGCTTAATTCCTACTAACTGAAAACAATAACCTTGCAGCACCTATATTTTAGGAGAAAGAAACACATTTAAAGGAAAATCTCTAATGTTGATATTCTGTTGGGAAATGTGGGGTTCATCTTATGTCATTAAAAATAACGAAACTAACAACTATTTATCTAAAAGAATGCCACCACATGCTCATAAATGGATAGTCACTAACTTTCCTCTTGTGATGCCACGTGGAAGATAGTGTCCACTACTAGTTATCCATTAATATATTAAAATACTTTATCCCCATTACACTCTCCCGCTTAATCAACTACACACATAAGTAATTTCTTGATCTTAGTTCACTCAATATTTTCCACTTCTAACACATTTCATATACTCATTATTATGCTCATATGATATGGCTCTAGTCCATAGCCTCATTTGCCACACATAAAAGATAATTTCCAATCTCCGTCATCGCACTTTTAAGTCCGAAATAATTTTGGGACTTCATTGCTTTTACACACCGAGCTCTTGATCTCCATGTTTGAATATGACCGAATCCTTCGTCTTGAGTAGATTTGCTCATGTTGGACGGTTCAATTTCCTGGCCCAAAAATACGGGATATTATAGCTTGGACCGTATTTCATCAAATAAATTTCAAACCTCGACAAAACATATTTTCTTAGATTTGTTTAACTTCCAATATTTATAACACATCTGTACCATCACTACAGCCACCCATAAGTTTGAGAGGATAACCTCGTTTTCATTACTAATATCATTTAACTCGCATGCTTTCCAACACATGAAAATACGGGATGTAACATCCTTCCCCCCTTTAGAACATTCGTCCCCGAATGTTAAACTAGTCCTGTACTCCCAATATTTCTTTAAGTGTCCCTTATTGGATTATGTCCTGCACATGCCTCTTTCATTGGTCGATTCCCTTTAATTTACTATAACTCATTCCAGATCTCTAAGTAACCGTTCCCGTAATATTTCCTCTTCCTGTTGCTCCTGGAGGTAATAATTCCACGTCGTTGTCTTTACTCTCCTCCTTATTTCGCAGTTGGTTGACAGTTGTATTGTGAGTTCTTTCGCTGAAATCTTACCCTCTCCCTAATGTACTTAGTCATAACTCGACTCTTTCTTCTTCTATAGTTACTCCCCTAAGATGTATCGTCGCTTCATATTACCTTTTAATCTTTAAATAAGATTTTATAATGCGCAGACGTCCCTCATGGATTTATTGGACTGTACAATCCTTGGAGTATTTCATGCTCTCAATCTGTAGACTCTTCGCAGACTCTACGAATAAAACAAAATTTTCCAAGGTGTTACATTACTTTACTTCAATAACCTTGCATTGCTTTGCTGTTTCAATCCATATTCTGGAATCTTCGGCCTCATGTATCTCTTCTCGACTTTCTTTTTAAAAGATTTTAACTGTCACTTTACTTTTTATCTCTTAATCTCAATCCTTAGAGTTGGCTATCAAGTAGCGCTAGAGTTCCCTCATATAATAACTTTACATAGATGCTTTGTGATCTGACTATCATTAACTGGTATAATTCTGAAGGAATTTTTTATTTGACATATAAATTCACTCACCCAGTAACCCGCTTGTTCTGATCGTCTCGCTTAAACCGTTTCCCTTAATCCAACTTATAACACTTTAGGCATATTATCTCGTATCGTTCCTTTATCTTTAATTCAAACTCTTCTATTGCCTCTTTACCCAGATTTTGCTCTTAGTTCTCCTAGCACGCATCAAAATATACGTAAGTGCTCAAATAAGCCCAAGAGATATCTTAGCATCATCTTAGTAGTCTGCATGCTTTACCTTGCCTTCTTCTCTCTTATCTTACAATCGGTATCGGGATAAGTCTTCGGCTCAGCCATGGCCATGTCCTATTTTCCCTTAGTATTAATTCTATCTCAGTAATTTGGCTTAAACCATCTTTACATCTTTCCTTAATGTGCCGGAAATATCGTAACCACACTGTTATTACTGAATCCTTACTCTTCTTATCAAGTACTCACTTAGCCTCATTCATAGCATACAAATATTCGTAGGTTGCATAACTATTCTTGTACAACTTGTATAAAATATATCCAATCTTAGTCATAGTCTTTCCTTCTCCTGGTTCATTATGCTTCCCATAACTCATCCGTACTAAAACTCGCTCGTAGCCTATATCTTGTTATACTCCTTTCCCTTCCTTTATTCACCCCTTTGATTTTCTCATATCCTACTATAGGAGATTTTCTATCCTTTCCCTTTGCTACTTATAAGTCGCAATATTACTAGCGCACAACTCTACTGCCAAATCTTAGCCTCTAATCTAGTATAGCATTGCTATCCTTTATAATATCTCATAAGTTACTCGTTACCGTTCTCTTGTCGTACTCTTTCTTTTTATAAGCATCCACTTTTTAATGTCATACCATTCAAGATCTTTACAAATAATTCTCCGCACTATCTCAAATATCATCCTGACTTTTATCCGTTTATTGTTGACTTTCAGATCCTACTAACTTGTTTTAGCAATAGATCTCACTTGAAGTTTAAGCATCCATGTCAAATATATTGCAGTACCAATTGTTTCCATCTTACACTTGCATTTCTCTCACCCGCTTCCCCCCTTAAGGGTGTACTTATACTATTATCTGTTTATATTATGCTCTATATCCCTATTTCCAATTTCAAATTCATATGATCCTTTTTCCAATTCACTTGGTATACTATACCATATCCATGTATTTTCTTTATCATTTATAACTTTGATTATCCACGTACGAAACCTTAACAAAGTCTCGAAGCAACGAGAACCTTTCTATGTATAATACAATATCTCATCTGACCATCTATGCTCGAGTAATGCAACCCATGTAGGAACTCATCCAAGGCCACATTCCACTTACTCCAATCAGTAATTAATTAGTACTTATAGTCGTTCCAAATTCTCAATTAGGTAGCACTTATATTCCGATGATAAGTGTCCAAAGTTCTCTTGTAATAATATTATCCCAACCTATATCATCTGTTTCCTTTAATAAATTTACAATACATTATTTGTTCTTCAAACCTACAGTCCTTGTCCTTTAAGGATTTCACTGTTTTCAAGGTGAAGTCATACACACGCAGTACTCCTTTATGCCTTATGCTCTTTTACCCTTGTAGTGTACACAGTACCGACTTCTAACTTACTCAAAATCATATCGAGTTCATCTTAATGACAGTCTTATCTTATCACCTTGTCGTCGTACTACACCTTTAAGTTCATAGCTATATATTTCCCTTTTGCTCTATACTCGTACTCAATTAATCACGTCTATCTTAGGTGTTTCCTTTAGAATTCCCTTACCATTTCTCCAATCTGTGTCCATCTTTTATTCTGTACACAAGGAATCTTATACTACCTCTGTATCCTTCGGAAAACACTACTTCTACATAACCCCTTTCTCATTTTCAAAACGTATTCTGTTCATCCCTATTTGTTCTTATCATACCAGTCACTTTCTGGCACTCATTCTGCTTCGTTGCTAATCTTTTTGTAGTTTGGTCTTTCACAACTCTGTCACTTATATTACTCGTGTTCTCGGCTATACATGTCGTAACCTATTACTACACTGTTATCTCGCTCGCTTCCTTCTTATTTCCTTTTTTCAATTAACTCCTTCTTTTCTTGTGCTCGCTTTCATTTCCGTTATCGCATAATCATTATTCTGAACTTTCCCTATAGAACTTTATAAATCTCTCTTATTCGTTCTATACCTTGCCTTTCCATTTCACATTTGCCTTTATACTTTAGTCACATAGATCACGTCATATCTTTTAGTCACTTCCTCACTAGGCTTTACTCATTTTCATAACAATCCTCATTATATTCACATTATATCCTGTTCGTAATCAATCCTATAATGTAACACTTTTTTTTTAACCTTATTCACGATTCTTACTATGGTTTAATTACACTCTGTGGAGTAGGCGTACTTAACCTTTTACCCTTTCTGGTCAATCTTAACCTCAATACCTCACAAGCTGTCTTATCAATACATTCATATTTGTCGCAATTCTTCTTCCTGTGTACTCTTATTTCAATCATACTATTTCTTCTTTTAACTATAAACTTGTTGTAATTCATCCCTGCTCATCAATTCAGTCGATACCTCAATATCACTCTATGAAGATTTGTCAACCTTTTCTAAATCATCTCTTAGTATCACAAGCCCTGCCAAATTATCCTAGCATTCCTTTCTACCATATTGAAATCGACCTCATAATTACTATTACCATCAATTCAACGGTTAACTTATTTCTCGAAGTCAGACTTGCAACTTGGTCAAATCCTATCATTACTGTTGACATGACCTTTCAAGACATATTACAAACTTATATCTCATTCCCTTTTTATTTCTAAGAAAATTTTGGCAGAGTTTCCTCTGTATTTCTTACTATCCCAAAACCTGCAAGCAGGAAATACCAACAATGCCTCACAGGGCCAACATATATACGTATATATCATATCATATCATAGCCACACAGGGCTCCCAATTTCAAGTAAAGGTATAAAGAATTCGAAACTTACCTCATATATCACACCTCGAGACGTACCTGATCATTTAACGATCTGTCCTGTTATACCTTCCTATCTACCTTCCCTTTCATTCTTCAACTTTACATTTCAATCATACGTCAATATTCTTACCTTATCCGACATGCATCTTTCGTACCGTTGCTTACCTGTATACTTTGTAACTTCCAATATCATCAGTCACTTTCTTTTGTCGATGCCATTCTTCAGCTGAAATCAAGGGTTAGTATAAGGAATTTCATTTCCTATGGCTGGGATCTATCGCACGATCTTGAATAAGAAGGAAAGGTAACATCCTAAATGTCCTGTAGCTTCCTGTTTATAGATGTGGTGCACAACACAACGATAAACAAAACTCTAGTAGGCACGGTCTGTAGACACTCCGAGGATGAACTGCTCTGATACCACTTTTGTCACGACCCAACCCCGTGGGCCATGACTAGTGCCCGAGCTGGACACTTGTATACGTACCTATTAAATATAGACAACTGATTCTTAAGAACAATATGGAAACTTTGCAAAAGAACCTCAAAGGTTCACAACGTCATCATATATAGGTATCCAGATAACCTGTCCCCTGAGGAGTCACAACTAATCAAAATATATCATGATACGCAAGCCGACAAGGCTGCCACTACATGTCAATATGATACGCAAGCCGACAAGGCTACCACAACATGGCAATACCATACATAAGCCACATAGACACACCTGAACAAAAACTTATACACAACCCACACATATGTCTACAGACCTCTAAGAGTATCGATAATGAAATATGACGAGACAGGTTCCCGTCTTATCCCTGGATATATATACATCAAAAGATCGGTACCAAAAGTCTAGGCTCCGGAACAATGGAGCTCTCCAAGACAGTAGTGGAAATCCTAAGCTGGAGGATCGCCAAATCGAGTATCTATACCTGCGGGCATGAAACGCAGCCCCCCGAAGAAAGGGGGTCAGTACGAGATATATACTGAATATATAAAGCGTGAAATACAACAAGAGAGTCACGACTGAAATAGAGATTATAGGAGACAAGTATGACATTTAAAATACCAATACACTTGCCTTATGAAATGTAAATCATGCATATCAATATCATATACCGTACCCGGCCCTCTAGTGAGGGACTCGGTGAACAATGCAGTGAAACTGTGCACGAAAACATACCCGGCTCGGGACTCGATCAAAGATATATTGAGGCATGCACGAGCAGAGTAGTGAGCAACCATATGCAAACTAAGTTATATCTGAGACTCGATAGAATAATCAAAATGAACTATTATTTGAAACTCAAGACAATAATTATATAAGCATCCTCCAAATGTCACAATGGATTATATCAAAATAGGACGCCTGAGATCATAGGCACGTATCAAGACATAATAAAATAAGTCATGGGAATCAAGGACATTAGCCATCCTAGCGTCTCTAAGAATAGGATCCCTTTTTGAATTCATATATACGTCGTCTATTTGTTTCATAAAGATCATGCCAAAAAGAAGGAAGGGTTAGCTTTACATACCTCGTCGCTTACATACTCATCCCATGTCTCGTTTCTTGAACCTGCAAGTCTATATTCCCAAGCGATATGCTCAACGCAGTCCGTAGGAATTAGCTTTAAACTCATATTAACTTAACAAATGATTTCATGAATCCCTTGTATAATTCGTTCTAACCAAACATCATATCATTTCCATATCACAAACAATGAATTCAACAACGTGATCACGTAAATTCTATGGAAACAGAGCAATAACTCACTTCATAACCCTATAGAATTCGGCCCACGTCTCACTAATCTCATACCATCTACAAATAGTACCAAATATGCCAATAATTAAATTAGGATACTCTTTCAAACAAATCCTTAATTACTTAGAAATCTAACGATATTCGGGTAGCATCTTCCTTAAAAACTTAATAATCCTTATGATTCCAATTTATCCAAAATACCAATCACAATACCAATAACGGTATCAACAAACACATATCCAAATAGAATCAAATCCATTCTTAAATCACCTCCAAAACAGCCCAATATACATTCCTACACCGATGCTTGTATATACACTTCTTTATTTTCGTATATACATAGTATAACAACAAACACAACAACAACAACTACAGCCAATCCCACAATATTCCAGCCCAGAAAACAATTCATAACGACCACCAAATAGCCCATATGATAACAACAACTATTTATCCGATTTCCAATATAACTTTCGTAGTTCTTTCACATACGACTCGGATAATTCAAATACATCTAGGAGAGAGGGTTTCTTACCTTATATGCCAAGAACTATTCTTCTTCCACCTTACTTTACTTCGAAGAAAGCCCAATTCAACAACACGACAAAACAAAACAACCAAATCGTAGCGGTGAGAAAACCCTCCATATTGTTCTCCGTATTTTAGTGCTAGTATATTGCAGTATATGTATATGTCTATGTTAAGAATCTTAATTCCTACTAACTGAAAACAATAACGTTGCAGCACCTATATTTTAGGAGAAAGAAACACATTTAAAGGAAAATCTCTAATGTTGATATTCTGTTGGGAAATGTGGGGTTCATCCTATGTCATTAAAAATAACGAAACTAACACCTATTTATCTTAAAGAATGCCACCACATGCTCATAAATGGATAGTCACTAACTTTCCTCTTGTGATGCCACGTGGAAGATGGTGTCCACTACTAGTTATCCATTAATATATTAAAATACTTTATCCCCATTACACTCTCCCGCTTAATCAACTACACACATAATTCATTTCTTGATCTCATTTTAGTCAATATTTTCCACTTCTAACACATTTCATATACTCATTATTATGCTCATATGATATGGCTATAGTCCATAGCCTCATTTGCCATACATAAAAGATAATTTCCAATCTCCGTCATCGCACTTTTAAGTCCGAAATAATTTTGGGACTTCATTGCTTTTACACACCGAGCTCTTGATCTCCATGTTTGAATATGACCGAATCCTCCGTCTCGAGTAGATTTGCTCATGTTGGACGGTTCAATTTCCTGGCCCAAAAATACGGGATATTATAGCTTGGACCGTATTTCATCAAATAAATTTCGAACCTCGACAAAACTTATTTTCTTAGATTTGTTTAACTTCAAATATTTATAACACATCTGTACCATCACTACAACCACCCATAAGTTTGGGAGGATAACCTCGTTTTCGTTACTAATATCATTTAACTCACACGCTTCCCAACACATGAAAATACGGGATGTAACAGCAATAAAGGAAATTCTCTGAATATTTACCCTACCGGGACGCACATGGCAGGGCAGCTCACGTCGCTATAGGTCTTTTTCGGGCAAAATTTTCAGTTTAATTTTCAAGGTATTTTTGTCCAGAAACTTCAGGTATTCAATAAATAGATGAAAAACACGGTTTTGAGGGGACGTTTGACCTATAAGTATTTGGAGGAGTGTAGAAGAGGATTTCTCACGATTCGATTAAATACGAAAGTTTGGATCAATCTTCGGTTGTAATGTTTTCTACTTCTATCTCTTCAATGTTCTTTTATTCTATTGTGGAGTAGTTTTCTTATAGGGGTTTGACAAAAATGATGTATTGATTGACGTTTTATTTAATAGAAAGAAGAATAGTTTGGTGAATATATTTTCATAATTTTTTTGGTTTTAATTGGTGATTCTTCTAAGTAATCGAAAGAGCTTCTTGAATTATTGGTTGAACCAAGAGCAGAAAATATTCGAGAGACATTTTTCTTGAGACTAAACCCTTAATGATTTCTTGCATACGTTCACAGGGCTTTTCATTAGTCTTGAATTAATGAATAGTAGTTTTTCTTGATTTTTAAGAAATTCTTGAATGCTTTAATCGGATGAGCAAGTATTTTATGAATTATCTTAATGTATATGTGATTTAGCTTATGATTGAATGATTTTATTGAGTAATCGGAAGAGACTCTGGAATAATTTATCTTGGGTTATAAGTTGATGGTATTCATGAGAAGTTGTCTGAAGATCCATTTCGATGTAATGACCCGTTCGATCATTGGGACGTTTTTCGATAATACTTGCCTTTGCGGGTTTCCTCCCGACTTTCATTTAAGCATAGCTAACTCGTGAGAAATGAACGATAAGTCATTCGACATATTTAGTAAGATTCTCGATATGATATTAACTCCGTAATTCTTACATGTTCGAGTTATTCAGTTTATTTCGTACTTCCTTTGGAAATTCCACGTGATTGGTAAGTTCGTAATGCGTCTTCGGAATAATATCTCATGATCGATTCAAGTCCCAGAGGTCACAGATATGTTACGAATATCGGAATTTGGAAGATTAGATCTTCCAAATTCTAGCAGCCAAAGTCTAGCAGAGGCGAGGCTGGTTACGCAGTGGCGTGTCCGCTGCAGCATAAAAAGGGCCCCTCTTTGGCGAGTCTGTACCAGTGGAAGAAGTACAGGTATGATGCCTGTACTTTATGTCGTTTATTATTGCCTGTCTTATCTGCTTGTGTGCATATGACTCATCTATCCTCGTTGGAATAAAAAAGAAGTAAAAAGGTGAAGGTTTTATGATATTGAGAACTTAAGGATGGATTTCATGCTTATATACTTTCTCTTTACTTGATGTATGCCATATTCATACTTTAAACGTATTTCATGCATACTATTTTAGGATATAATTGTGAGTCCGAATTGATCCAGTTCCGGACGAGTGATGATGCTTTAGCGCGTTCCGTTGACAAAATGGGTCCGGTCGACTAAGTGACAGGTTATAGAGACATGATATGTGAAATCCGTGATCCGAGGACTTTCTGGAGTGGTGGAATATTGGCCTCATGAGCCCTTCACGGGTCACGATTTCATTGATATTCGAACGTGTGTATACCAGGATTCGACATAACGGCCTTGCATTACATTGCATTGCATTTGCATTACATTCGCATTACATTCATTCATTCTTTGTGATGGTTGTTGTGGATATTCGTGTTGACTTGTCTTATTTTGAAGTCTACCTATTATGTGATTAAAATGGTTAGTATATAGTTATCCAACACTTGAATTAATGGAAAATAAGTATGGGTATGCTTAATGGAAATGATCTTCCTAATTGTTCATAAGATATGTCTAAAAACTTGGTGAAATCAAGGGATTAAAACCTTCATTAGGCTTATGAACTGGCAATCTTCATAATCGGTTAGGGCTAGCTAGTAAGGCAAATTGCATATGCTAGGTGTTATCGCGACCTAATCGGAGGGCCATGACGGGCACCCGGTGCTAACCCACCCGGGCACCTCTTTACGTATTTTCACATTCACATCTAAGTGAGCCACACGACTTACTCATAATTTACATACATCAATAGTGCTAATCTCGTTGGGCAACTACACATTTATATCATCATCAATAACAATGCCCATATCCATGTACACAAGCCGACGAGGGTATCAAAATGATATACAAAATATGAGCCGACAAGGCTGCAAGATGTCTAATGATACACAACTGTCTATGAGTCGTTAAGAAGAGTATGAAACATCATATAGGCGGGACAGGACCCCGCCATGCCCATATGTATGTACACAAAAGAATAATACCCAAAGGTTGTAGCTTCGGATGAAATGGAGCTCCTCTATGCAGTCACCGAGTAGGAAATCTATGGATCAAGCCTATCTCCCTGTCCACCTGCGGGCATGACGCAACATCCACAAACAAAAGGACGTCAGTATGAATAATGTACTGAGTATGCAAAACATAATCAACCTCATAGTAGAAGCATAACAGACAGCACAAGAGACAACATAATGGGAAAGTCAGGAGGTAATAGAGCCATTTGTACCTCTAGTGGCCTTCATCATATCTACTTACTCGTCTTTCCTAGGGACCTTCCATTTCTAATGCTTACTTATGTACATACATACATATACACATTCGTATTCGTATTTAGTCATACTCGTATCCATATCATACCCGACCATGAAGGTTCGGTGTTTCACATACCCGACCATGACAAGGCTCGGTGATTATACATACCTGGCCCTACCAAAGCTCAGTGTTATCCGTACTCACTGCAGTAGTGCGCGCGTGATAGGTATCATACATGGCCATATAAGCTCGGTGGTACATAATAGTCATACATACTTAGACACATATACATAAAAGTCCATAAGTATCATCAATATCATTGCTAACATCGTTCTTCGATACATCTATCCTTAGAGGATCAACCATCATATAAAGGAGGTACTAGCATCGTGGACGTGTTGAGAATCATGAGCTTTGGTAATCTCAGGGATAGAGCCATTTAGAAGAAATTATGGAACTCATGAAGGGATATATATATATATATATATATATGTGTGTGTGTGTGTGTGTGTAGAAAATGAATCATGCCTTAATGAAAGAAGGGTTAGCCTTACATACCTCTTTGTCTTCTTAAATATTTAACGTTCACCGTCGAAGCTTGAATAATCTACATTTAGAAGGATTCATTCCATAGTTAAGCCTTAATGATGCTCTTAAATTCAATCTAGAATAATTCATGATCTAATGAAAATTGGGCGGCATTTCCCCTATTTTGTCAATTTCCACCATATTACAAAACAACTCCCAAAAATCCATAATATACCCGCAATATCATAATCAAGTAACCACATTCCATTAAGCCTTCAAAATTCATCCTCATGTTCAACTTATACCAACAACCTCACACCCATTTTAGCACATTTTCATACAATGCTTTCTTATCACCATTACTACATTCCATAACAAGATTATATTCATATTTTACTAAGAATGATAACGCAAGTTAGCTTATTACTCAAAAACATCATAAAAGTTACACTTAACCCTCATTTTCTCTTTTCTTCTCCTACCCAAGTTCTCCAACATCCAAGCATTTATGATAACATGAAATAAGCATGAAAAATAACCTTTTATATCATGGGAAGGAGCTTTGGAGCAGCTATCAACTTAGGTGAATGTTATATCCTGTGTTTTCACACCTTTGGAAAAATTGGAAATAATTTTGTCTTGTAAGAAATAAGGTTATAGTTGATTTTATTTAACATAAGAGTTGTGCATGAAAGAATAATAATGTGGAGGTGTCGAGGAAGACTAAGGGCAAATTTGGAATTTTGGAAATTAGTTTCGGGAATTACAAATATGATATATAAGCCATTTGGGCTCAAAAATGAGAATGGAAAAATTGAGGCCCAAATCTTGGAGCATGGCCGGCCATGGGGTGGCCCAACCCATGGCCTTATAATATTTTCCATGTGATCAATTAACTATGGGACCATATTATATATATTATATATCATCTTCATCTTATCTTTTAGAAGACTTAAGATAAGAAGCAAGAAAGAAAAGAAAGCAAGAAAGAAGAGAAAAAAAAAGGGGGTTCGGGTTTGGCATGGAAAAATTAGCCCTCTAAAATCTTGCCTCAAAAATTATTCTCTTGTTAAATTCTCACTAATTCAAAGTCCCTTTACAACTTGGTGTAGTTGGTTTGGAGAGAGAGGCATTAAATTCATCAAAGTGACCATACACTCAAGTGAAGAAGAGTGAGGAAAAAGGTAAGAATTATTCCTTGTTCTTGTGTTATGAAGTCATGTTTGTGTTGTATTATGTAGAAATAAATTGATTGTATGGAGAAATGGAAGTTTGCAAAGTGGGTAGGAGATATAGTATATGGCCGTGTGTGTATATATGTTGTATAATTATGGTGAGTTGAAATTATGTTATATTCTAGTTGTGATTGTGGTAAAATGCATATTGGGAATGAATTTAGTTGAAGTTGGTAAGGTGGTGTTTGGCCGTGTGGTTTGGAGTGTGTGGGATGGAAATGGATTAAATTTGTTTAATGTGTTAGTTGTGTTATTATGATGCTTGCAATGTATATGGAGATAAAATGATATAAGTTTGTATTGAAATGGAATGTAGAAGCTTATGTCGTTTTAGTACGATTTTACGACATTATGTAAATGAAGTTATTAGGTTGCTAAATTATAATGATCATTGATAGATTTGGAAGTTGGAAACATGTTATGAATATGTATGCCAAAAATTAGAAGCTTTGGATGAAATATGACTTTGGCGGAAAGTTTGCATATTATGTATATCGTGTGTATAATTTAAGGAAACGATATGAAATGCTGCTAAACTATGTCGTGGTGATCTAGATTGATGATGAATGTGAAATCATTGAGATTAGTTTGAAAGTGAAGGTCATGACATTGTATTGAAAAAATGGCTAAATAAGTTATATTGTGTTTATAGTGGTTGTTGTTGTCGTTGATGTTTGTTGTTGGGTTGTTGTTGATGGTTTTTAGCCGAGTTGAATTCTCGGGGATGCTATATGTACAGGGGAGGTGCTGCCGAAATTTTGGTAGACAAATACGAGTTAAGATGAATTCGTAGCATCAATAACTCACAATTGGTAAATGTGACCATTTGCAGATTTTCGACGAAACGGGAAGTGAGCTTGGATAGGCGTGCAAAGCTCAAAAGGTATGTAAAGCTACCTCGATCCTTCTTTTGGCATGCCTAAGTGTATTAGAATCGGATTCGGGCCTCGAAAGATTTTCTGCCCATCGGAATCCGCAATTGAAAATCTCGTTTTTTCCTTCAGTAAGATTGAGCCCTTTTGGTTTGTATTCTTGAAACTCATGCAAACTTTCCCTAAACTACTTGGAAAGCTATAGAACGTCCGTAGAACCTTTGTAGGTGACCCCGTAAGCTTAACATATGTAATTCGAGCCCACCGCCTTGCTTGTCCCGAGGTGGGCCCGTTATTCCCGGTTTTGCCCTTATTGTACTCTAGTCTTACTTTCGAGTGATTTTTGAAAGAAATGTTTTGACTACCATTCTAATTACTTAACAAACATTGTTTTAAATATTCCATTAAGTCTGATAAATTGTTTTGACACTCGGAACGACTTCAGAAAGGTTATACTCTGTAATTCACTATGATATCCGAAACTCATTTATTATGATCCCTTCCGACTTCATTGGATTGGTTTGTTTTTGATATGCCTCATCGAGTCTATGGAAACATTTATGGTATTTTAACTGCATTAGTCTCTCACGACTCCATTCGTGGATGCCCCAATGTTTCCCACACTGAGCCCGGGCCAGGATATGTTGTCAAGCGTGATCCTTTGCATTGTTCGCCGTGCCTCGATGTGAGGGGGCAGGTATACGCGTACATGGGCTTGTGGAGTATGTTGTGCCATGTACGCTTGTTCTGATATGATTTGCTATGGCCACCTGATATGACATATTATGTTACGGGGTTATGCCCCTATTCTGATTCTTCTGTGTTGTGGCACCAGCGTCGGGAGGGTGGCCACGTTCTGTCTGCCGCGTCCCTTGGCAGGGGCCGGATTGATATGACATATATTTCTGTACACACTCTGCATGTTTTGAAAATAGGTATCTGATACTTTGGGTTTTCTGTTTACTTTCTGTACGTTCTGTACTAGTTATGATTTTGTTTCTGTAATTCAGGCTTTACATATTCAGTACATATTTCGTACTGACCCCCTTTCTTCGGGGGCTGCGTTTTCATGCCGCGCAGGTACCGACGACAGGTTTGCTGATCCGTCCGTCTAGGATATCTTTGTTATATCCCGTGTTTTCACACGTTTGGAAAATTTGAAATATCTTGGATTTTTGAGAAATGAGGTCAAATTTGATTTTTATTTGACATAGGAGTTGTGCATGAAAGAATAGAGTCGTGGAAGTGTGGGACAAGGCTAAGGGCAATTTTGGAATTGTTGAAATTAGTTTCGGGAATTGCTAAATATGATTCACAAGTCATTGGGCTAAAAAAAATTGAAGTGGAATTGAGGCCCAAAGTAGGGATCATGGCCGGCCAACATGGCCATGATCCAAGCCCATTTTATTTGGTCATGTGCTTGGTCATGTGACCAAGTCTTTATATTATATGCATAGAAGATTCAAGACATTAGAAACCAAGAACAAACAAAACAAGCAAGAGAGAAAGAGCAAGAGGGTTTCGGGTTTGCTTGGGAAATTTCACTCCCAAAAATCTTGTTCCAAAAATTGTTGCCTTGTGATTTTTCTACTAATTCAAGGTCCCTTTGTAACTTGGTGTAGTTGGTTTGGAGAGAGAAGCATCAAATTCATCAAAGTGACCATACCTCCAAGTGAAGAAGACTAGAGGAAAAGGTGAGAATTTATCCCCTATCCTTATGTTATGAAGTCTTGTTTTAGTTGTAGTATGTAGAAATGTGTTAATTGTATAGAGAAATGGAAGTTGCAAAGTGGGTGTGTGATGTATATGTGTAGCCGTGGGTATGTATATGATTGTATAGTCATAATGTGTTGAATTCATGTTATATTCTAGTTGTGGTAGTGATGAAATGCATATTGGAATTGGAAGTTGAATGAATTTGGTTGATGTTGATAGAGGAGCATATGGCCGTGTACTATGTTGGAGTTGGAGTGGGAATGGATTAAGTTGTTTAGTGTGTTAGTGTGTTATTGTGATGTTTGCAATGTAAATGAAGATAAAATGATATAAGTTTGTATTGAAATGGAATGTAGAAACTTATGTCGTTTTAGTATGATTTTCCGACATTAGGAAAATGAAGTTATTTGGTTGTTAATTGTGATGATCATTGATGAATTTGGAAGTTGGAAACATGTTGTGAATATGTGTGCCAAAGATTAGATGTTTTGAATAAGTTATGACTTTGGCGTAAAGTTGTATATTATGTATATCGTGTGTATAACTTGAGGAAACGATATGAAATGTTTCTAAAACTATATTGTGATGATCTTGATTGATAATGAATGTGAAATCATTGATATTAGTTTAAAGATTTAGGTTGGAGTGACGGTTATGTCACTTTGTTAGAATGATGGCTAGTTGAAGGATATTGTGTCTCTAATGTTTGTTGTTGATGTTGATGTTGTTGTTTGGGTTGTTGTTGATGGTTTTGCGCCGAGTTGAATTCTCGGGGGTGCTATGTGTATAGGGGAAGTGCTGCCGAAATTTCGGTAGACAAATATGAGTTGAATTGAATTCGTAGCATCTATAACTTACAATTGGTAAATGTGACCATTTGCAGATTTTCGACGAAACGGAGAGTGAGCTTGGATAGGCTTAAAAAGCTCAAAAGGTGTGTAAAGCTACCTCGATCCTTCTTTTGGCATGCCTAAGTGTATTAGAATCGGATTCGGGCCTCGAAAGACTTTTTGCCCATCGGAATCCGCAAGTGAAAACATCACTTTTTCTTTCAATAAGATTAAACTCTTTTGGTACGCTTTCTTGGAAATTATGCAAACTTTCTCTAAACTACTTGGAAAGCTATAGAACGTCCGTAGAACCTTTGTAGGCGACCCCATGAGTTTAAAATATGTAATTTGAGCCCACCGCCTTGCTTGTCCCGAGGTGGGCCCACTATTCCCGGTTTTGCCCATATTGTACTTAAGTCCTATTTTTGAGCGGTGTTTGAAAGAAATGTTTTGACTACCATTCTAACTACCTAACAAACATTATTTTAAATATTCCATTAAGTCTGATAAATTGTTTTGACACTCGGAACGGTTTCAGAAAGGTTATACTTCTGTAATTTATTATGACATCCGAAACTCGTTTATTATGATCCCTTCCGACTTCATTAGATCGGTTTGTCTTTGATATGTCTCATCGAATCTATGGAAACATTTATGATATTTTAATTGCATTAGTCTCTCACTACTCCACTCGTGGATGCCCCAATGTTTCCCACATTGAGCCCGGGCCAGGATATGTTGTCAAGCGTGATCCTTTGCATTGTTCGCCGTGCCTCGATGTGAGGGGGAAGGTATACGCATACATGGGTTTGTGGAGTATGCTGTGCCATGTACGCTTGTTCTGATATGATTTACTATGGCCATCTGATATGACATATTATGATACGGGGTTATTCCCCTTTTCTGATTCTTCTGTGTTGTGGCACCAGCGTCGGGAGGGTGGCCACGTTCTATCTGCCGAGTCCCTTGGCAGGGGCCGGATTTGATATGACATATGTTTCTGTACACACTCTGCATGTTTTGAAAATATATATCTGATACTTTGGATTTTCTATTTGCTTTCTGTATGTTCTGTACCAGTTATGATTTTGTCTCTGTAATTCAGGCTTTACATATTCAGTACATATTTCGTACTGACCCCCTTTCTTCGGGGGCTGCGTTTTCATGCCGCGCAGGTACCGACGACAGGTTTACTGATCCGCCCGCTTAGAATCTTATTCTGCTACTTTGGAGCGCTCTTTTGTTCAGAGCCCATCTTTTGGTACAGTCTGTCATTACTGTATATGTATATTCTCGTTCATGGGTATGGCGGGGCCCTGTCCCGTCATATGATTCTGTCGGTCTGTTTAGAGGTCTGCGGACATGTTTGTGGGTTGGGGTCTTTCTGTACAGATGTGTGTATATGTTGTGTTTGGGCGATCTCATTCGCCGCGGCGGCCGGTCCGCATATACTTAAATGTTGCTTCGTTGGCCCTGTGTGGTCTTCTGTTGGTATTTTCTGCGTGCAGGGTATATTGGGTAATCCGTAAAACAAAGAAAACTCTGCCGAAATTTTTTTCTGGAAATTATCTAAATTCGAAGTAAAGCCTTGTCGGCTTCTGCTATATACTAGTATGCGTTTGATAAAATTTGAGATAGCAATTGATATACGTGTTGGGTGCCCAGATCGGGCACTAGTCACGGCCTACGGGGTTGGGTCGTGACAATCTTTTCTGCCATTTGGAGCGCTCTTTTATTTAGAGCCCATCTTTTGATACAGTCTTTCATTACTGTATATGTATATCCTCGTTCATAGGTACGGCGGGGCCCTGTCCCATCATATGATTCTGTCGGTCTGTTTAGAGGTCTGTGGACATGTTTTTGGGTTGGGGTCTTTCTGTACAGATGCGTGTATATGTTGTGTTTGGGCGATCCCATTCGCCGCGGCGGCCGGTCCGCATATGTTTAAGTGTTGCTTTGTTGGCCCTGTGTGGTCTTTTGTTGGTATTTTCTGTGCGCAGGGTTATTTTGGATAGTCTGTAAAACAAAGGAAACTCTGCCGAAAATTTTCTGGAAATTATCTAACTTCGAAATACAGCCTTGTCGGCCTTTGCTATATACTTGAATGCGTTGGATAAAAATTGAGATAGCATTTGATAAATGTGTTTGGGTGCCCAGATCGGGCGCTAGTCACGGCCTACGGGGTTAGGTCGTGACAGTGAAAACCCTAGCTTCAATACTCAAGGATCTCTTTTAGTCTACTAACCCCTGGAAGCCTCCTAACGCATAAACACTTTGATTCTTGCCTCTTGATCTTTTTTTTTTCTCTTGGATTGGGGTGGAATATGATTGGAGAAGGGTTTTGAGCTCTCAATACTTGTGGAAGATGAAAAATGAAATAAAAGAACCAAGGCCATCTATTTATACAAAAACTTAAAATCTGCCCGATTAACTTTATACGGACCACTTATACGGTCTGTATAATATTATACGGTCCGTATAAGGGACCGTATAACACCACCATGGGAAAGTCTCTTTCTGTAATGGGTCGAGTTATACGGAACCCATTACACGGACTGTATAAAGTTATACAGACCGTATAAGTGGTCGTATAACTCCTAGTTATGCGAAACTATCTCTCGTTGATTCGTTTGACTTCTAATACTCGTGGAACTTCCTTGGAACTAAGATAATACTTCATTAACAATACAATAGGACCTATATCAGCCCCTCAAGATATTCAAAATAACCATTAGCTCAGTTATAGCGAAAACCTTTCTGAACACGACTTATATTTCACTTCCCTCAACAAACTAAATTTCACATATTCGTATGACTTCAAAATATTTTGGTATGCTCATTAAGTTATCTAATACCTTCCTTAATCTCATAAGGATTTCATAATCACCTTATCTCACATTAGCCTATCCACGAGGCAACAAGTCTGAAAGTTTTTGAGGTGTAACAGGTGTGTTCCAGCAATCTAGTGGTAACAAAAATCATCGGAAGGGTTAAGTATAATTATGTTGGATTCCGTAGATAGGATATCTCCTTCTTGTATCTCTTGTACTAATCTTGGTTAAGAGAAATGGTAAGTGATTGTCAGCCAGCCCTCGTCTCTGTAGCAACTAGGGTCGATCGATGATACTGTTGAGTACCGTTGTTTTTGTACTCACGCTACACTTGCTCCATCTTTTCATTATGAATAATTTTCATGTTTCGGTTCGGCATTCAGGATGTGATTCGGGATTCTGCTGGAGAGCTTCGGTGAGAACTAACTGTACAGTGTGTGAACCCCAGATTTCTCCTATTTTGAGTTACTTTATGCTGTCTAATTCTTACTCAGACAGTTTGTAGTATTGAGCTGTTTAAATGGTTAGGAAACTCTGTAGTGCTCATGTACACTTATGACCAGGTTAGGAAACTTTGATTTGTGTTAATAAGAAATGATTATCGCTCTTATTCTGATTTTAAATTGATTTAATTGTATTGGGATTTGGCTTGCCTATCGGTGGGGACGAATAGGCCCCATCATTACCTTGCATTTTGGGTCGTGACAAGTTGGTATCAGAGCTCTAGGTTAACCGGTCTTATGTGTACAAGAGCAATGTCTTATAGAGTCTTACAGATTGGTACGTAGACGTCTGTACCCTTTCTCAATATGCTACAGGGCATCTAGGAAATTTCTGTTCTTTCACTCCTTTCTTGCTATTTGATTAGAGTTGTACCAATGTAAGTTCGTTAATATCGAGTTAATTTGTGTTCTGAATTGGTAGTGTATGTGTTCCGTTGAGATGGAAGGAGTTGGGACCAGTTTCGAACATCGTGTGGGAAGGATTCAGTTTAGTTACTATTTTTCTTTCTATAGTTTCGCTTCAGCGAGGGCAGGCTCGCGTCTGCGAAGCCGCCTCTGCCGATTGTAGTACGCTTATGCGCAACCGCTCCTGCGAAAGTTGTCTGCAGAAGTGGATGTGATAAACCTTTGGCCATCTCACAAAAGCGACGGATTGTCCGCCGCAGCGAATGTACACCTGTGAAGGGTAGCTCGCTCCTATGAAAATCACTGGTAGAAACTAGTGTGTTCTACCAAGTCCCTTTCTATTTCTCACAAATATCATCCAATCCCAAATCAAGATGTTTACCTATGATAGCAGCCCAACGAGGGCACAAGTCAACCTATATAAAAGGCCCAACAAGGGCACCAAGAATGCAAAACAAATCATCCAAAAGTGGAGCAACAATGGTCTTAAACATCCAAATAAACCAAAGCAATAATGTCTGAAAAGGGGATAGGGGTAAGGGAATGTCAATCCTGGCGAGCTGAACTCTCGGCCTCATCATCACCGTTACTACCAGCAGCACCTTCTCTAGCAATCTGGGCATCATCATCTTTAGTCAATAAAGAGTACCTCTCATCGTCTTGATGGTCCACGAGCGGAATCTTTTTTTGATGGGTTGGATCATTTGTGGATAGCCTTGATCCCTCCCCACATCTTGACAAAGAATATTCGGGTCTTATTGTTTTTTGTTCTTTCTGCATCAAAATTTGTCCGGAAAGTTGTCACGACCCAAACCGATGAGTCGTGATGAGTGTCTGACCTCTAGCGACCAAACACCCCTAAACACATATCTGAAACATACTGAACATCAAGGGCCCATAATTGGCATGAACTGACCTCATAGAAGGGAAACATCAAGACTCTGTACAATCTGTATATACACATACATACTGAAGAATAGTGCAGGCCAGCTAGGCCACTACATATACTGTACACAAAAGAATAGGAGCCGACCAGGCTACATTATCTAACTAATACATACAACTGTCTACAGACCTCTACTGGAATGAAAGCTGTAGAAAGGACGGGACAGGGCCCCGTCATACCCATATGCATACACATCTCAAAAGGGTGGCATACCAAAACTGACTGTAGCTCCGGATCAAATAGAGCGCACTGACCACTGCTAGATCTAGAGATCCTACTGAGCTGGACCGCCTGTCTGTCTACCTGTACCTCCGGGCATGAATGTAGCCCCCCGAGTAACGGGGAATCAGTACGGATAATGTACTGAGTATGTAAGGCATAAGAACAAGATATATATACAAGAATCATAAATAATATCTAAACTCATAAGCTGAAATTTTCACGACCCAAACCGATGGGCCGTAACAAGTGCCCGACCACTACTGGCCAAGCACTCTTGTTCTTGCATTTACTTCTCACTGACTGTCCTGGGCCCATATATAATCTGTAACTGTGCTATACTATCTCCCGAACATTCAACATAAGAGACACCGTGTCACGACCCAACCCCGTGGGCCATGACTAGTGCCCGAGCTGGACACCCGTATACGCACCTGTTAAATATAGACAAACTGATTCTTAAGAACAATATGGAAACATGCAAAAGAACCTCAAAGGTTCATAACGTCATCATATATATGATACGCAAGCCGACAGGGCTGCCATTACATATCAATATGATACGCAAGCTGACAAGGCTGCCACGACATATCAATACCATGTGCAAGCCGCCAAGGCTGCCACTACAGACGAACATATCCATAGCACATCGTATAGACACAGCTGAACAAAACTTATACACAACCTACACATATGTCTACAGACCTCTAAGAGTATTGATAGTCAAATATGACGGGATAGGGCCCCGCCGTACCCCTGCATAAACATATATGTATACACATCAAAAGATCTGTACCAAAAGTCTAGGCTCCCCAAGACAGCTGAGTAGAAGTCCTAAGCTGGAGGATCACCAAATCGACTATCCGTACCTGCGGGCATGAAACGCAGCCCATCAATTATAACAACACAATACAAGCCTTAACTACACTTAGTCCTCCAATTTCACAAGAACAACAACACAACTAGAACCTGATCATTACCAACACAATACAACCATAACTTGAAATATCAAATTCCTTCATTTTCATCATATAACCCATGACAACAATAACGACAACAATAATCACAATTAATCCATTATTACTAGTTTAAACAGCCCTCCAACCGAATCTTAGCATCAACACACATAATTCCTTACATCCAATTCACATTCACCAAATTATACAAACACCAAATTATCACTAAAACATGCAAGAGAGAATTAAATCTTACCTTAACAAGCTTTTCTCCTTAATGTTGCTGAATTTGTAGCTTCAAATAACAAACGTTCTTGCTGCCCCCAATGGATTAATTCACGTTACTAATCACCTTGGAATATTTAAATCACCTTAGAACTTAAGCTTTTATTAACAAGAACTTGGACTCCCTCAAGATCAGCCATGGCCTCGAGTTGCCATGGTTGTTGTAATCTTTATTTTCTTCCTCTAATTGGACTTGAAATTCATTAACTCAATTGTGTAGAAGGTGGGGGGAGGAGTTGGATGTGAGCTTCACTAGGTGCCTGCCATGGCTGGCCGTGACTCTCTCTCTCTAGCTTAGGATCCCTTCTCTCTTAATTTACTTTGGTGAAGACTTATGAATGAAGTATATGAAATATGAATCATTTTATGGCTATTTATATGTAAGCTACCATGTTGACAAGTGTCTAACCCTTATGACATGTGTCCTACTTAATTCAACACCAATCAGATTCAGCCATGTCTTGTGGGGCCCACTTAGTGGCCTATTTAGCTTAATTAATCTTAATTAATTACTAATCCCCGCTTAATAATCTAATCATTGTTAATTAATCCCCAATCTTCATTAATGTTTCCATACTAATAGTAATTAGCTAGCAAGCCGTGCTGTTATACCCCGTATTTTTATACGTCGAACTATTCGCAAGCAAATCGACTTAAGTTAAAGACGGGATTATTTCCGGATACGAAATAGGAACTTGTAATTTTCAATTTCAATTAGTACACAAATTGTTCAAAAATTTTATTTAGTGTAGAGATATTATTGGAGATTAGGAACTAATTAATTATGATTAGATTATTAAGCGGGGATTAATGATTAATTAAGTTAATTAGACCGCTAAGTGGGCCCCACAACACATGGCCGAACCCGATTGGTGGCTAATTTAGTGGGACACATGTCACAAGGATGGACACGTGTCCCATGGAGGGGTAGCATATAAATTCAATTGGTGACTAAGGAATCCTCATTTCCTCTTCACAAAAGAATTCAATTGAGGCAAAAACATGAGCAGCCATGGCTGCCACTGTTCACGGCCAGCCATGGCTGTTTTAAAATAAATAAATGGTAGACTAAATCTTCAAGATGCTTTACACGTTCAAGGGGCAGCAAATAAACATGACAAGCTAACAAGTGAATTGAGGAAGAAGAAATAGTGCAATTGGTGCAAGTGAGTGTAGAATTTCCTCCGATTAAATTAAGGTAAGATTTTCTCATTTTATGGTACAATTGTATTAATGGCGTTGTAGTGGAAGGATTAAAATTGAATTTGATGAAATTGGAAGTGAGAAATTGCATGAAATCGTTGATATTAGGAGTTGTAGTTGTTATATGGAATTGTTGAGTCGAAAAGATTCAAAGTGTGGTTTATGTTAATGTGTTGTTATTCGTGTTGTTGTCGTGTTGCCGTTGATGTGGATTCTAAATCTGGAAGAAAGGAGTGTATAACGTATCGTATATAAAACGTATGTTTATTTGTTTAGTGTATAATATTAAATGTTAATGATTTGGATTGAAAAAGGATTAAGAAAGGTTATTGAATTGTTTATGGGTTGGATTGTAAGGATTCTATATGAATATTGCTATTACTGTCATTGTTGGTATTGCTGTGATAACAGGATGTTAATTGGAAGTTCGGGTTAGGCGAGCTATATAGGGGAAATGCTGCTCGATTTCCGTTAAGTCCTTAACTAATGAAAACCCTAATCGAGAAAGTATAAGTTAAAGAATGAGTCCTATAAGCGATGGGCTACGGATTTACGAACTAGAAAGTATAGTTACTAACGATAGTGTTACTTTTATGTTAAATAGGCTAAAGGGGCAATGAAGCGAACGGGTTTGCGATTAATCGTTAACAGGTATGTAAAGTTAACCCTTCTTTCTTTTGGCATGATCTTTATGAAACAAACAGACGACGTATATATATGATTTCAAAGAAGCTCCTATTCTTAGAGCCACTAGGATGGCTAATGTTCTTGACTCCCAGAAGCTATTTCATTATGTCTTGATACGCGTATATGATTCCAAAAGTTCTATTTTGATATAATCCATAGTGATATTCGAAAGGTACTTGATATGACTATTGCCTTGATTTTCAAATGATAGCTCGTTTCGATTATTCTATCAAGTCTCAGATGTGTTTTAACTTGCATATGGTTTCTCACTACTCTGCTCGTGCATGCCTCAATATATCTTTCACTGAGTCCCGGGCCAGGACACGTTTTCGTGCACAGTTTCAATGAATTGTTCACCGAGTCCCTCACTAGAGGGCCGGGACACGTTATATATATATATATATATATACATATATATGATGATGATGATATGATTATGTAACCGAGTCCCATAATGGGCCGGGTATGATATATGATATTGACATGCATGATTTATGTTTCAAAAGGCAAGCGTTCCGGTATTCTGGGTGTTATCCTTGTCTCCTGTACTCCCTATTTCAGTTATGATCCTTTTTACTGTATTTGATGCTTTATATACTCAGTACATATTCCGTACTGACCCCTTTTCTTCGGGGGGGGGGGGGGGGGGGGGGGGGGCTGCATTTCATGCCCGCAGGTATAGATAGTCGGTTTGGTGACCCTTCAGCATAGGACTTCAACTCAGCTGTCTTGGAGAGCTCCGTTGTTCCGGAGTTTAGACTTTTGGTACAGATCTTAAGATATATATATATATGTATGTTTATCCAGGGGTACGACGGGGCCCTGTCCCGTCATATTTCACTGTTAGTACTCTTAGTGGTCTGTAGACATATGTGTGGGTTGTGTATAAGTTCTGTTCAGCTGTGTCTATACGATGTGCTATGGATATGTTCGTCGGTAGTGGTAGCCTGGTCGACTTGCATATGATATTGATATGTAGTGGCAGCCTTGTCGGCTTGCGTATCATTTTATGATTTGATTAGTTGTGACTCCTCAAGAGACAGTTTATCTGAATATACATATCTGATGACATTATGAACTGTTGGAGTTCTTTGGCAAGTTTCCATATTGTTCATAGATTCAGTTTGATTTTATTCAACAGGTTCGTATACGGGTGTCCAATTCGGGCACTAGTCATGGCCCAGGGGGTTGGGTCGTGACAAAAGTGGTATCAGAGCAGTTCATCCTCGGAGTGTCTACTGACCGTGTCTAGTAGAGTCTTCTTTATCGGTGTGTTGTGCACCACATCTATAAACAGGAAGCTACAGGACATTTAGGATATTACCTTTCTTTCATATCTAAGATCGTGCGATAGAGCCCAGCCATAGGAAATGAAATTCCTTACACTAACCTTTGATTTCAGCTGAAGAACGACATCGACAGAAGAAAGTGACTGATGATATTGGAAGCTACACAGTACATAGGTAAGTAACGGTGCGAAGGAGGCATGTCGGATAAGGTAAGAATATTGAGGCATGATTGACATGTAAAGTTGAAGAATGAAAGGGGAGGTAGATAGAAAGGTATAACAGGACAGGTCGTTAAAGGATCAGGTACGTCTCGAGGTGTGATATGTGAGGTAAGTCCCGACACCTTTATACTTTTTACTGGAAATTGGGAGCCCTGTGTGACTATGATACGATATGAAATATACGTATATATGTTGACCCTGTGAAGCATTGTTGGTATTTCCTGCGTGCAGGTTTTGGGATAGTAAGAAATTGTCACAACCCAACCCCGTAGGACGTGACTGGTGCTCGAACTGGACACCCGTACATGAACCTATTAGATATAATCAAACTGAAACTACGACAATACGAAAACTTATAAAGGAACTCCAAAGCTCGTAACATCGTCATATATATACTTCCAAATCTATTGTCTCCTGAGGAGTCAAAACTGATCATAACGTGAAATAATACGCAAGCCGACAAGGCTGCCATCACATATCAATATCATATGCAAGCCGATAAGGCTGCCACTATAGACGAACATCATACCACAGCACATCGTATAGACACAGCTGAACAGAACCCATACACAACCCACACATATGTCTACAGACCTCTAAGAGTACAAATAGCGAAATATGACGGGACAGGGCCCCGCCGTACCCCTGGATAAACATACATACATATATATATATATATCATATGATCTGTACCAAAAGTCTAAACTCCGGAACAACGGAGCTCTCCAAGACAGCTGAGTAGAAGTCCTATGCTGAAGGGTCACCAAACTGACTATCCGTACCTGCGGGCATGAACCGCAGCCGCCCGAAGAAAGGGGGTCAGTACGAAGTATGTACTGAGTATATAAAGCATGAAATATGGTAAAAAGGATCACAACTGAAATAAGGAGTACAGGAAACAAGTACAATGTCCAGAATACCAAAACACTTGCCTTTGAACATAAATCATGCATGTCAATATCATATATCATATACATATATACCGTACCCGACCCTCTAGTGAGCGACTCGGTGAATGAAGTCATCATATGCCCTCCTGGCCGCCATAACATATCATCATATCATATATATATATATATATATACCGTACCCGGCCCTCTAGTGAGGGACTCGGTGAACAATGTAGTGAAACTGTGCACGATAACATACCCGGCCCGGGACTCGGTGAAAGACATATTGAGGCATGCACGAGCAGAGTAGTGAGAAACCATATGCAATTTAAATCATTATCAAGACTCAAACAGAATAAGAAGGAAAGGTTAACACTTGATTATTAATAGCGACAATCGTAGCAAGTATCTCTCGAATGTCATTATAGAATAACTCAAGAGACTTGGAAGTCATAAACATGTATCAAGATCATATGAAACAGTTTATAGAAGTATAGACATTAGTTATTACAGAGTTCCTGAGAATAGGAGCTTATGTATCGACAGCTATCCAACGTACAGAAAACCGGAGAGGAAGGCTCAATCACTTGAGAATTGTAATATCAAGAAGTGAATAAGAATCATAAATATCACTCAAAGCTTATGAATGGAATTACCCCAAAGTCCATATCATTCATCACTTAAATCTAAGACATGCCAAAAGAAAGAAGGGACAGCTTCACATACCTGTTGACGACTAATCGCAAAATCGTTCGCTTTGTCGTCTTTTAGCCTAGTTAACATAAAGGTAACACTATCGTCAGTAACTATACTTTCTAGTTCATAAACCCGTAGCCCATCACTTTATAGAACTCGTTCTTTAACCTATACATTCTCGTTTAGGGATTTTCATTAGTTAAGTTCTTAACGGAAATCGGGCAGCATTTCCCCTATATATTCGCCTAACCCGAATTTCCAATTATTCTCCTGTTAACACAGAAATACCAACAACAGAGATATACACATAAAATTCTCACAATTCAGCCCATAATAATTCTAACAAGCCAACAACTTCTCTTAATCCATTTCAACCCACAATTTCCTATAACATCGAATTCATGCATTTTCTTAATTCCAATTTCGTCCAATCCAATTATAATAATTCCATTGTAATACTATTAACACAATTACATCATAAAACAAGAAAATCTTACCTTAATTTTCTCGGAGGAATTTCCACATTTAATTGCTCCAATTTCACAATTTCTCCTCCCTCAATTCAATATTCTCATATTGTTGTCTCCTTGCACGTAAAACACCCTTGAAATTTAATTATTTTGCTATATAAAAATCCAAAGTTGGATTGGTACAGCCATGGCTGTGAGTTTGCTGCCATGGTTGTTGGTTCGTAGAAGAAAAATGGTTGCCATACACTTTGTATCTTGAATGATTGTGTATGTTTTTGGTAGTTTGGTTCTCCCAAAAGAATAATGTTCTTATTTGCTAGCTTAACAAGAAAAAATATGTATAGTGGCATGATTTGCTGGCACCCTTTATCTACATGGGTTTTATAAACACGACACCTAATTGACAACTAAGTATTTTATTTGCACCCTTGGCCGAATCATGTCCCCACTTATCCGATGTTTCGCTAGTTGCCCGCGTAATTAATTTATTGGTCTCAATTCACTTAAACATGGGTCACTTTTAACACACTACATATACTCGTTATCATAATCATGTGGTAGCATTCTAGTTCATAGCCTCTTTATACATACACCAAATATTATCCTCAATCACCGTCGTCACACTTGTTATGGCCTAAATTATTTTGGACTTCATTCCTCAAATACACCATATTCTTGATTTTTATGCTTCACTATGATCGAATTCCCCGGGATCGGGTAAATTTGCTCATGTTGGACGATTAAATTCTCTAATCCAAAAATACGGGATATCATATCTTGGGCGGTATTCCATTCGAATAAATTTTGAACCCCGACGAAACTTATTTTCTTCGATTGGTTTAACTTCAAATCCTTATGACACACTTGTACTCACTCTAACCTCCTATACGCTTGGGGATAACCACGTTCCCATTAGTTGTGTCATTCAACTCGTACGCTTTCCAACGCACGAAAATACGGTCTGTAACATCGTTCCCCCCTTTAGGACATTCGCCCTCGAATGTTAAATTATTCATGTATAAATATACTGGTTATGGTGATCTCATAACGAATCAATTGTAACTCGAACTCATCTATCATGATGTGCTTCTCTTTACTTTGCTTAATGCCATTTTCCACTTGACATCTATTAATATTGAACTCCCAAAGAAAGTGGTCATAATTCAGCTACTTTCGTAATTTACTGCAACTTACTATATTCATCTATACTTGAAGCTTACGTCGAGTGTTTCTTGTCTATCTTAACATTCCCTTCGAGTAGTCGAAAACGAGTTTTCTGCTTAGTGATGAATCTCAGTTCCAATACTCCCTTAAGATATTGTTTCCTTCATCTTACCTCTCAATCTTTAAACACGATCTTGTAACGCGCAGACATCCTCCATCGATTCATTAAACTTTAGTATCCCTGGAGTATTGCATGCCTCTGGTAACCTATAGACCCTTCGCAGGTTCTACGAGTAAAATGAAATTTCCCAGAGGGTAACATTCTCGTACTCCAATATCCTTGCTTTACCCCGCTGTTACAGTCCGTATTCTGGAATTCTCAGCATCCTGTGTCACTTTCTGACATTCTTTAAAGGTCCTTAACTATTATTTGCTCTTAGTTCTCCTATCATGTATCCTATTGTAATCTTTACACAAGTATGTGCAGTTGCTCAAGTCAGCCCGGAAATTACCTTAGGGTTGCCTCGCTAGTCTTTATGCAGACCCTATATTCTTCTCTTACATCTTTCAATTGATATCAAGGCTCAACTATGGCTTTTGCTCTCAGTACTAATTATATCTCTGTAGTTTTGCCTTAAACCTTCTTACACCTTCCTTTAATGTATCCAAAATATCACAATCACGTTGTTAGTACTGAATCCTTATTCTTCTTATCAAGTACTCACTTGGCCTCATCCTTAGCTTACAATTATTCGTAAGTTGCATAACTATTCTTGTACAGTTTGTACAACCATAGTCTTTCCTTCTCCTAGTTTATTCTGCTCTACATGTCTTATTGCACTAAACTCACTTGCTGTCTATTTCGCCATACTCTTTCCCCTTCCTCTATTCACCATTTGGTTTTCTTAGATCCTACTATAGGAGAGATTTCCTATTCTTTCTCCTTTGCTACTTATGTGTCACAATATCATTAGCCAATAACTCCGTTGTCAACATCTTAACCTCTAATCCAGTATAGCCTTGCTACCCCTTATAATATCTTTTAAGTTACTTGTTACCATTTTCTTGTCGTATTCTTTATTTTTATAAGCCTCCACCTCCTGATGTCATATTATCCAAGGTCTCTACCAATAATTCTCAGCACTGTCTCAAATACCATCTTGGCTTCTATCCGTTTATTGCTAGCCTTCATATCTCACTACTTTTTTCAGCAAGGGATCTCACTTAAAGTCTTAAGTTTCCAAATTACACATGTTGCAGTGTCAGTTGATTTCATCTTACATTTGCATTTCTCTCATCTGCTTCCCCCCTTTAGGGTGTACCTACATCATTATCTATTTGTATTCTACTCTATGTCCCCATTTCCAATCTGCAAATTCATATTATTCTTTTCCAATATATTTGGTATACTGCACCATATCCATGTCTTCCTCTATATCATCTATAATTTAGATTACCCATGTATGAAACTCCAACACAATCACGAGGCGATGAGAACTCTCGATGTATAATACAAAATTTCATCTGATGGTTGGTACTCGAGTAATATAATTAATATAACAATTTATCCAAAGCCACATTCCATTTATTCCGACCAGTGATTAGCTAGTGCTTATAGTCGTTTAAAATTCTCCATTAGGTAGCGCTTATGTTCTAATGATAAGTGTCTCAAGCTTTCTTATAACACTATCTTTATCCCAACGGATGTCACCTGTTTCCTCTAATAAACTTAGCATACATCAGTTGTTTCGCAAATCCACAATCCTTGTCCCTTAAGGATCTCACCATTTCCAAGGTGAAGTCACACACATGCAGTACTCCTTTATGCCTCATGCTTTTTCATCCTTGTTGTATACCCAACGCTAACTTCTAACTTACTCAAAATCATATCAAATTCGTCTTAATAATGGTCTTGTCTTATCACCTTCTCGTCGTACTCATCTTAAGTTCATAGCTGTATATTTCCCTTTTGTCCTATACTCATTCTTAATTAGTTACGTCTGTCTTGGGTGCTTCCTTTAGTATCCCTTCCATTTCTACAGTCTATGTTCATCTTTTATTTTGTGCACGAGGAATCTCATGCTATTCCTGTATCTTTCAGAAAGCACTGCCTCTACAAAACCCCTTTCTCGTTTTTAGAACATATTCTGTTCGTCCCTATTTGTTCTTATCATACCAGTCATTTCTGGCATTTATTTTGTCTTGTTACTCGTCTCCCTTTAGGTTGGCCTTTCACAATTTTGTCACTTGTATTACTCGTTTTCCAAGCTATATATGTTAGAACGCATCGCTACACTATAATCCGATTCGCTTTCTTCTTATCTTCCTCTTGCTATTAACTCCTTCTCTTCCTGTGCTCACTTTCACTTTCGTTACCACTTGACTTTTATTCTGAACTTTCCCTATAGAACTTTGTAAGTCTTTCTTGTTCGTTCTACATTTTCTTTTCCATTTCACACTAATCACATCGTATCCTTTTCCTTGCTAGGCTTTACTCATTTCTATAGAAATCCTTATAGTATTCACATTACTTCCCGTTCGTAATCCATCCTATAACGTAACACTTCTTAATCTTATTCACGATTCTTACTATGTTTTAATTACACTCTGTGGACTAGGCGTACTTAACCCTTCACCCTCTCTGATCAATCTTACCCTTAATATCTCACATGCTATCTTACCAATACCTTCATAATATGTCATAATTCTTCCTCCCCCGTACTTTTGTCTTAATCATACTACTACTCCTTTTGACTGTAAACTCGTCGTAGTTTACCCCTACTTATCGGTTCACTCGATACCTCAATAAAATGTTCAGTTACGAGTTACCACCTCTTTCTTAATCATCCCTTAGTATCACAATCCCTTCCGAATCATCCTAGCATTTCACCAACAACATATGAAATACATGATCCTAGACAGCCCATAAGTTTAAGTTTTCCTTCCACATACTCCATCTCCAATTAGTTGATTGAGAACTAATAAAATGTTACTATGAAGCATTCTCCAACCATCAGCAGAAGAAAACTAGAATCTGACAAGCACCACAGGACTTCTTAGTGCTTGATTCACATAGTTTACCTCTATATTTGTCCTTGGGTCGTGAGCGAACCATTTAGCTCACAAACTATTTGTTGCATGCTTTGTACTTTTCTATAAAAGTGAAACTTACTTGCCGGACGTTTTTTGTCCTTCAACATAAACTTCTTCTAAGGAAAAAATGCAGCTGGACAGTATTCTCGTCCATTCAAATGAATTCCAAATTCTACTACTCATATACGCTTCTTCAAAACAAGGTCTCCCAAACAAGAATGATGCCTCTTATGGATGACGTGGGGGTATTTCTTAACTCTTTAGTCCAACATAATAGATTTACCTTGTCGGTATCAACCTTCAAAACATATTATGGACTTATGTCTCATTCTCTTCCTTTTTCCTATTTCTAGGAAAATTTGGGGAGAGTTTCCCCTGTACTTCTTACTATCCCTGAACCTCCACGAAGGAAATACCAACAATGCCTCACAGGGCCAACATATGTACACATATATCATATCGTATCATAGCCACACAGGGCTCCCAATTTCAAGAAAAAGTATAAAGGTGTCGGCACTTACCTCACATATCGCACCTCGAGACGTATCTGATCCTTTAACAATCTGTTCTGTTATACTTTCCTATCCACCTTCTCTTTCATCTTCCAACTTTACATTTCAATCCTATTTCAATATTCTTACCTTATCTGACATGCCTCTTTCGCACTGTTACTTACCTGTGTACTTTGTAACAGCGAATATCATCGGTCGCTTTCTTCTGTCAATGTCGTTCTT
Organism: Lycium barbarum; assembly: GCF_019175385.1. NCBI lineage: Eukaryota > Viridiplantae > Streptophyta > Magnoliopsida > Solanales > Solanaceae > Lycium > Lycium barbarum. The sequence continues at coordinate 86,868,480 of NC_083345.1, read as the reverse complement.
CAGCTGAAATAAAAGGTTAGTATAAGGAATTTCATTTCCTATGGCTGGGCTCTATTGCACGATCTTAGATATGAAAGAAAGGTAACTTCCTAAATGTCCTGTAGCTTCCTACTTAGAGATGTGGTGCACAACACACCGATAAACAAGACTCTACTAGACACGGTCTGTAGACACTCCGAGGACGAACTGCTCTGATACCACTTTTGTCACGACCCAACCCCGTAGGCCATGACTGGTGCCCGAACTGGACACTCGCACATGAACCTGTTAGATATAATCAAATTGAAACTACGACAATACGGAAACATAAAAAGGAACTCCAAAGCTTGTAACATCGTCATATATATACTTCCAGATCTACTGTCTCCTGAGGAGTCACAACAGATCATATCGTGAAATAATACGCAAGCCGACAAGGCTGCCATCACATATCAATATCATATGCAAGCCGACAAGGCTGCCACTATAGATGAACATCATACCACAACACATCGTATAGACGCAGCAGAACAAAACCCATACACAACCCACACATATGTCTACAGACCTCTAAGAGTACGAATAGCGAAATATGACGGGACAGGGCCCCGTCGTACCCCTGGATAAACATATATATATATATATATATATATATATATATATCATATGATCTGTTCCAAAAGTCTAAACTCCGGAACAACGGAGCTCTCCAAGATAGCTGAGTAGAAGTCCTATGCTGAAGGGTCACCAAACTGACTATCCGTACCTGCGGGCATAAAATGCAGCCTCCCGAAGAAAGGGGGTCAGTACGAAGTATGTACTGAGTATATAAAGCATGAAATACGGTAAAAAGGATCCCAACTGAAATAAAGAGTACAGGAAATAAGTACAATGTCCAGAATACCAAAACACTTGCTTTTGAACATAAATCATGCATGTCAATATCATATATCATATACATATATACCGTACCCGGCGCTCTAGTGAGGGACTCGGTGAATGAAGTCATCATATGCCCTCCTGGCCGCCATAACATATCATCATATCATGTATATATATATATATATATATATATATATATATATATATATATATATATATACCGTACCCGGCCCTCTAGTGAGGGACTCGGTGAACAATGCAGTGAAACTGTGCACGATAACATACCCGGCCCGGGACTCGGTGAAAGACATATTGACGCATGCACGAGCAGAGTAGTGAGAAACCATATGCAATTTAAATCATTATCAAGACTCAAACAGAATAAGAAGGAAAGGTTAACACTTGAGTATTAATAGCGACAATCGTAGCAAGTATCCCTCGAATGTCATTATAGAATATCTCAAGAGACTTGGAAGTCATAAACATGTATCAAGATCATATGAAACAGTTTATAGAAGTCTAAACATTAGTTATTAAAGAGTTCCTAAGAATAGGAGTTTATGTATTGACAGTTATCCAACGTACAGAAAACCGGAGAGGAAGGCTCAATCACTTGAGAATTGTAATATCAAGAAGTGAATAAGAATCATAAATATCACTCAAAGCTTATGAATGGAATTACCCCAAAGTCCATATCATTCATATCTTAAATCTAAGACATGCCAAAAGAAAGAAGGGACAGCTTCACATACCTGTTGATGACTAATCGCAAAATCGTTCGCTTTGTCGTCTTTTAGCCTAGTTAACATAAAGGTAACATTATCGTCAGTAACTATACTTTCTAGTTCGTAAACCCGTAGCCCATCACTTTATTGAACTCGTTCTTTAACCTATACATTCTCGTTTAGGGTTTTTCATTAGTTAAGTTCTTAACGAAAATCGGGCAGCATTTCCCTTATCTATTCGCCTAACCCGAATTTCCAATTATTCTCCTGTTAACACAGAGATATACACATAAAATTCTCACAATTAAGCCCATAATAATTCTAACAACCCAACAACTTCTCTTAATCCATTTCAACCCACAATTTCCTATAACATCGATTTCATGCAGTTTCTTAATTCTAATTTCGTCTAATCCAATTATAATACTTCCATTGTAATACTATTAACACAATTACATCATAAAACAAGAAAATCTTACCTTAATTTTCTCGGAGGAATTTCCACATTTAATTGCTCCAATTTCACAATTTCTCCTCCCCCAATTCAATATTCTCATATTGTTGCCTCCTTGCACGTAAAACACCCTTGAAATTTAATTTTTTTGCTATATAAAAATCCAAAGTTGGATTGGCACAGCCATGGCCGTGAGCTTGCTGCCATGGCTGTTGGTTCGTAGAAGAAAAATGGTTGTCATACCCTTTGTATCTTGAATGATTGTGTATGTTTTTGGTAGTTTTGTTCTCCCAAAAGAATAATGTTCTTATTTGCTAGCTTAACAAGCAAGAATATGTATAGTGGCATGATTTGCTGGCACCCTTTAGCTACATGGGTTTTATAAACTTGACACCTAATTGACACGTAAGTATTTTATTTGCACCCTTGGCCGAATCATGTCCCCACTTATCCGATGTTTCGCTAGTTGCCCGCGTAATTAATTTCTTGGTCTCAATTCAATTAAACATGGGTCCCTTTTAACACACTACATATACTCGTTATCATAATCATGTGGTAGAATTCTAGTCCATAGCTTCTTTATACAAACACAAAATATTATCTTCAATCACCGTCGTCACACTTGTTAAGGCCTAAATTATTTTTGGACTTCATTCCTCAAATACACCATATTCTTGATTTTTATGCTTCAATATGATCGAATTTCCCGGGCTCGGGTAAATTTGCTCATGTTGGACGATTAAATTCTCTAATCCAAAAATACGGGATATCATAGCTTGGACCGTATTCCATTCGAATAAATTTTGAACCCCGACGAAACTTATTTTCTACGATTGGTTTAACTTCAAATCCTTATGACACACTTGTACTCACTCTAACCACCTATAAGCTTGGGGATAACCACGTTCCCATTAGTAATGTCATTCAACTCGTACGCTTTCCAACGCACGAAAATACGGGCTGTAACAGAAATACAGAAGAAACTCTGCCCAAATTTTCCCAGAAATAAAAAATAGAAATAAAAATAAAAAGAATGAGATATAAGTTCATAATATGTCTTGAAAGTCGATACCGATAGGGTAAATTTATTATGTTAGCTTAAAGCTTTAAGAGATACCCCCCATGTCATCTGTAAGAGGCACCATTCTTATTTGAAAAATTTTATTCCGGAAAAGCATATATGAGCAACAAAGTTTGGAATTCATTTGAACGGACTAGAATACTTTCCAACCACATTTTGCCTTAGAAAAAGCTCATGTTGAAGGGCAAAAATGTTCAGCAGTTAAGTTTTACTTTATTGGAAGAGTACAGAGCATACAATAAGTAGTTTGTGAACTAAATAGTTCGTTCATGACCTAAGAACGAATGTGAGGGTAAACTATGCGAATCAAGCATTAGAAGTCCCGTGGTACTGGTTGGATTCTAGTTTTTCTTCTGGTGGTGGTTGGAGAATGCTTCATGGTGACATTTTTATTAGTTTTAGTCAACTAATTGGAGATGGAATTTATGGAAGGAAGACTTAAACTTGTGAGTTGTCTTAGATCATGTGTTTCACTTGTTGTTGATGAGATGCTAGGATAATTTGGAAGGGCTTGCGACACTAAGAGATGGTTTAGAAAAGGTGGCAAATCTTAACAGAAGGTTATATTAAGGTATCGACTGAACTGATAAGCAGGGATAAGTCATGACGAGTTTACAATTAAAAGGAGTAGTAGTATGATTGAGATAAAAGTACATAGGAGGAAGAATTATGACAAATTATGAAGGTATTAATAAGACAACTCTTGAGATATTAAGGATAAGATTGATCATGAAGGGTGAAGGGTTAAGTACGCCTAGTCCACAGAGTGTAATTAAAACATATTATGAATCGTGAATGAGGTTAAGGAGTGTTACGTTATAAGATGGATTACGAACAGGATGTAATGTAAATACCATAAGGATTGTTATAGAAATGAGTAAAGCCTAGCAAGGAAGTAACTAAAGGATATGATGTGATCAGTGTGAAATGGAAAAGCAAATATAGAACAAAAAAAAAGAAGGCCAGCCCCCCGAGCAACGGGGAGTCAGTACGAATAATGTACTGAGTATGTAAGGCATATATATATATATATATACATATATATATATACAAGAATCATAAATAAGATCTGATCTCATAAGCTGAAATGATATCTGCATGTACTTGTATAAACCAGTATCTGCATAAATTTGGGTAACTGACAATGCCACTGTGGGCGCAAAATATACATGCTCATGCCTTTTAATGAAGATCATACATCTATGTATGTGTGCGTACATAGAGCATGATATATGTGTGTATATAACACCTGCCTCTTTTCTCATATCATATCGGCCTCTCTGCGGCCATCATCATATACATTGCTGCGGTACTATTCAAGTATATAACGCCTTCTGGTTACGGGTCAATGTACATGAATATATGTAATGAATGTAATGCATGAATAACTATATACTTAAAGCTAGACCCATAAACAGAAGGAACACTCATAAAATATGTACATGAACATCAAATACTGAAGGACTTCTAACGCTTCTAAAAGTAGAGTAATATGGAAGCTCGCTTACTCGCTTACTCGCTTGTTGACTCATATCATAGGATCATGCCAAAAGAAAGAAAGGATAACCTTAACATACCTTGACGTATATCAAATTGCTCAACTTCTACCTCTTGAACTTGCAAGTCTACGTTTAAAATAACATAGGAGTTTGGACTTATCGAGCCCTCTAATTCGCAATGGGCATGCGAGGCATTCTATGTTAATAAACGGGCGGAACAAGCAAGAGGTAAACTCAGATTAGTGATAAACTATCATCCTCTAAACTATTTCCTCCAAGATGATAAATTCCCAATCCCAAATAAACTCACCCTTTTTTCACATTTAGCCAAAGCTAAATACTTTTCAAAGTTTTAACTTAAATAGGGGTTTTGGCAATTGGGAATACACCCAGAAGATAGACCAAAAATAGGGTTTTGTATACCCGACCACCACTTTCAATGGAAGGTCACGCCCTTTGGGTTGAAAACGGCACCCTCCCTGTTCCAAAAAACCATGATAAAATTATTTCAACCCATCCTCTATACATCACTAGTCTACATTGATGACGTATTACTCTTTAGTGATACTATGGAAGAACACCTCACTTTGCTCCAAGAATTCCATGACCTACTGGAGAAAAATGGAATCATGCTCTCACAGAAAAAGATGATTCTTGCTAGGAAGGAAATTGATTTTCTGGGGATGCATTTTGTTCATGGAGCATACAGCCCAGGGCCACATATTTGTCAAGAACTGCTCAAATTCCCAGACACCGATTTTACGACGAAGCAGCTCCAACAGTTTTTAGGTTTGATTAATTATGTTAGAGATTTTATCCTTAATGTCTCTACATATATTGCTCCACTTACAAAAATGCTCAAGAAGAATGCCGAACGTTGGGGAAAGGAATAAGATGAAGTAGTTCGGAGAATAAAAGAAATCTCAAAAGAGGTCAAAGCCCTCCATATTCCGTCAGACGGGAAAAAGATATTGTAGACAGACGCCAGCAATGAATATTGGAGTGCGGTACTTTTTGAAGAAACAGATGGCCAACGGAAAATATGCGGATATACCAGTGGAATGTTTAAAGATGCTGAACAACACTATCATTCCACATTCAGAGAAATTTTTGCCGTAAAGAATGGGATTAAAAAGTTTAATTTCTTTTTAATTCACATAGAGTTTCTTATCGAGATGGATATGAAGGCTTTCCCGAAGGTGATCAAGATAAATCAAAAGATTATCCCAAATCCGCAGATTCTCAGATGGGGACAATGGTTTTCCCCTTACAAATTCCAAGTAAAGCACCTCAAAGGGAAAGATAATATTCTAGCAGATTTTCTATCCAGGCCAGATGAGTTTTCGAAGAGATTTCAAGCCAAGCTAAAGAAAAGGCTAACTAGCCAAATTTTCATGCTTGCTAGCTCACCAGGAGATAGTTCATCCAGAATAGCAGATCATCCGCCGGAATTCTTCAGCAAGTTTGTGGACCCGTTTGATCCATCCATCCTTACAGAAAGAAGGACTTTCTATGAGCTTCTAGTTTTCATAAAATATGGAGGATCCATCTTTAAGCCATTCTAAGTCAATCCAGAATACCCATTCTGTCACATATTCATAGCAATGCACAATGATTTTCCACAGGAGCTATTATGGTTTTTCTGGTAATTATGTCACCAGTATTATATTTCCATGGAATTCAAGTGTGACATGTTCCGATGTTTTAACAGGGATGAACCTGCTCTCCAAAAGTTTGTGCAATGGTTCAAACCACGAAGATATTGGGTTCAATGTTTCCAAGATTGCTATGCAGCAAAAGTGTTCATGTTACATCGACCGATAAAGATTACTGATGGGAAGGTCTATGCTCAGCCAGATATTTCACTATGGTGGGAATTCCCCGTCTCTGTCTTGTCCTTAGAAGATGAATACAGTGAAGCACAGAGAATTATTTTCCAGAAAAATAAGTGTATCCCAAAGGAGATATGGCCGAAAGAATGGGCTCGATGGAATTACACTGATGACCATCCCCATTGGGAAAGAGTTAGAGAAGCAGCAAAGGAGTACCAAGTACCGTATGAAATAATCAGAGATAAAGTCACTCTGGCTATCACAAAGATAAGGTTGAATTTTCCATCTCAATATTCAACAAAAATAGATCAAGAGATGACAGGGCCATCCAATAGGAAATGCTACTACACAAGGTCGTAAAAAAGAAGTCTGGAAAACAAAGAAAAATTCAAGCAAAAACATGGACCAGAATGGTGGATAGAGGAAGGATACACAACTCCGCCGTCGACTCCATCAAGCACCATTCCGTCGGATATTAGGCTCGTTTTATTAGGCGTGTTTTGTTAGGCTATCTTATTAGGCTCGTTTTATTAGGCTTGTTTTATTAGGCTGTCTTTTTAGGCTCGTTTTATTGGGCTTGTTTTTATTAGGCCCTTCACATGTCTAGCGGGGCCCGTGTGCCATGTAAGATAAGTCTTGTGGAAACTTCCAACTCCTATAAATAGGAGGTTATGTAATAGTTAGAAGAGATAAAACTATCTCCTTGTAAATTTTTCGTTATTAATAAAATGTTTGCTTTCTAAATTTCTCTTGTTCTTCTCTTTGAAAGGCATGGAAAGGCTGATCCTAAGTAAGTATAGGGTTAGGAAATATTGAGCAAGTTAAGTTTGCTACAAGTACAATAGTTTTTCGAAGCTTTGACAGTATGTCTGTAGTAGTTTGAAAGTTTTTCTGAGTTGAGTAGCTTGGCTAGGAAGCCAGCCCATTTTGTAGGACAAACTTTCATATCTATGATCTTTCAAACTGTCCGACTAACTTAACAAGCCATCCTTCGGGATGTTGAAGCCCAGTCCTACTATGTAAGAAAACTATTGTGCTTGCAGTCTGGTCGTCTTGCTTGCCGTTTCCCCACCCTCTACACACCTCATGGTATCAGTGCCAGGTCCATCTCTTTCGTAGAGAGGAGTAGTTTAGTAAAAACATGTATGAGTCGTTACCATCTGCGTCCAACCCTTGTAAGTCCTTAGCAAAAATAAATATGTCTCCCACTCTGTATAAAACCCTTTCTTGCAAATATGACTACCTTTATGAAGTTGATATCCTACCCGATGAAAACAAAGTGTCTCCTACCGACCTACCCCTCATAAACCGACATTCTGCTTTTGCTAAAAAGACATGTTCCCCGTGGTCACAAATTCGTTCTGTGGTCCAACCAAAGCCCAAAAGAGCTAAAGAATATGTTGGTGCCTCAAAACTTGACCAGCACCCTATTCTGGCAACTCAAGAGGATCAATTCATCACTCGGCAGATTCTAGATGATTTTCCTGGACAGTGGAAAAATCATGGTTTCACCCATATCCATTTTGGTGCTGTTAGAATTGCATTAACATATCATGGAAGAAAAGGCCAATCAGTTGTGGCTCGCCTTGCCCTTCTTGATACCAGATATAATGAATACCAACATGTGAATTTGGGTACCACAGAAGTCACTTTAAATGCTGGGACAGTTTTTGTCACTATATTCCCAAATTTTAACATATCCCTGTGTGATCCATATCTAACGGAGGCTTTAGAGTTCTAAGTCCAAATTCAAGGTGCTCCACAAGCTAAAGATGCTATTCAGGCTACTTTACACTACCAAAAAGCTTGGCGGACTTGAGAATCATGCTATGGATCTCTCTCTTCCAGGTGGAGAAAATGCTTTGCTCTTAAAAGTAGATGCCACCAACGGAACTACCATGTGCACCCACATCCCAAAACAGCTCTCTAGGGAAGAACTTATCAAAGTCCTTCCAGATACATCGGTCACGAATTATGGAAAGCTGAGAGTACCTGTTGAACCTCTCCAATCCTCTGAATTCACTTTTTCCAAAAAGCCCGATAAAACAGTTGCCATAAGATTTGACCACTCTCACCTTAAAAAACCTAACAAAACAACCTTCTCTTTCTAGATGTACCAACCCACTTATAACCAAGCATACCAAGATGACCCTCAAACATTCGCTTACCATCTCCCAAGTATCATGAGTGACCATGACTGGATAAAGTAGTTCGATAATGAAGGTCATGATGTATGGTGGTTCAAATGTCCTTTCACGGGACACTACCCATGGGATATCCAATGTGATTGTCAAGAATGTCTTGACGATGAAATTGAACGGGATGAACACCATACAAGAAGAGCCAAATAAAAGAAAAAAGAGGGAAACTCTGAATGAGAGTTCCGAACAAGGTGTGAAGAAGGAGATTCATCTATCGGTTCACTGAGCCGTCCAGGAAAATATGAATTCCTTGTTTCGTACAAACCTCAAAACTGGCCACATCTTCGTAACCAAAATTTATCACAAACCTTCAAATTCAAATATCCCAAAGCCAGAAATACTCATGATGAACCCATCAAGCTCCAGTCACACCTCTGAATTTCCTTCACAACAACCTTTTGAAAAAGATGGTGCAAGCCATGCGCTAAAAATTCCAAGGCAAAATGTTGTGCTGCCCACTGGAGAAAAGCCACCGACAAGTGAAGTAGAAGCGACAATCAATTGGCAATCCGAAAATGCCATTTGCCAGAACAAAGTGTTAACTAATATTAGCACTTCCATCAGAAATGTTGCTCACACACAAAACAAGATGATGAGCAAGGTGGATAAAATTGAGAAAAAAGTGGAACAAGCATCTTTTCACCATGCTGGACTGATCAAAGCCCTGGAATTGCGAATGACAAACATGAAGTATGAGATTTTCCCACCAGGCACTTCCCTTTTCCACTTTTTTAACCAACAACAAAAGGACATGGCTGACCTTAAAGAACAAATACAGCTATTGGGATATGGTCTCCTTGAACCACAAAAAACACAAAGCTGCCCATCAAAACCCAGCTTTTTCCCTATGTCCTTACAAACAAACTCATCGCTAAGGCTTGACCATTCTTTCACTATGTTCCCATCCACAAAACAAAACCCTATGTCTTTTACCCAAAAACAAAATGATGAACCTGAGTTTGACATTGGAAAAATGGTCTGGGAAAGTAAAGACTCTATGGTGGCCCAAAAGCAGTCTAAATAGAAGAAAGAACTCGGGGAAGGTTCAAAAGAACCCGAGCTGGAACGCATAATGATCTCGGCCCAAAAGATTTCTAACCTCTACGTGGCCCAACCCACAATTGATATAGAGGAGGATGATACCGTAGGATTCAATGACCAAGATTCATATGACACTGATCCTACGGAAGAAAGCGTTGAGACAAGCGAAGATTCCTCAGTTGACTCTTTAGAAGAAGATAACCCACCAATTTTCATGAATCAACCCAGAGAACCAGATATCTCTGAACTAGATGATGATCGTGACGGGATGATAGATGAGCCAATTCTAGAAATAAGGCCAAAACCAACAACCGCAGAATTCGTTTGGACTGGATTCCATACTTTCAATCTGGATGATATCAAAGTATCAAAACGGCCCCAAAGGATCCAATATTTCTTCACTTAGATAGCGACAAAGAATCTTGTAGAACGGGAAAAGTACATGATCCTGTCAGAATTCACTTCTCGATTCTTCGGAAATCTTAGAGACTGGTGGAATTCACTTGGCACACAAGACAAAAATATGTTTCTCACATCCCAAGACATTGCTTTCAACATTAAAATACTCCAAGAAGTATTTTGTGGAGATACCGGCCAAAGGCAAACAAAACATAGGAGACAGTTCTTCGAAATGAAATGTGTAACATTTGACAGAGATGTCATCGATATCCATTTTTAGAAGATGGCTAAAATGTTCATCGAGTTAGGTGGAGAAGCTAGTCTCAAGCAAGCCTTTGTTTCATCACTTCCAAAGATGTTAGCAAGCCGGACTATGACGATCATTGAGGAGAAGTTTCAATCAATAATGTTCCCACCGGTCGACTACATCAGGCAAGCAATATTTCTAGCGTTGGATGATATCTGCACAAAGAGATCTGTTTTGAAGCAGATCATATGAAACAATCCAGCCCTTAATAAAGCTTGCGGGAAGTCTGACCTAATTACTGGGTCAAGTTGTTCATGCCATGCCCCTAGACAAAAAGGAAGATTCAAGCGATTCAAATGGCCAAGGGCTTTTGGAGAAAGATCACAGTTCAGGAGGCGCACAAAATATTCAGGAGAAGGAGCCCAGGTAAGTCCGGGAAAAATGACATATTCTTCATCTGCAACAAGATTGGGCATTATGCAAAAACATTTCCCAATCCAGAACGTCGATCATGCTTCTTACTGAAATAGAGGACTACACTGGTATCCATCTAGGTGAAGATGATGATCTTGAATCTGTTCTCTCATTAGAGGATGAACCCACAAAGAAGACCCTCTTTTCCATAGATGTGTACAAAGAATATGGCGATGAAGATTACCAGATTTCAGAACTAGGGGAAAAGGCTCAAGAAGATATCAACACCATTATAGTCATCCCGTAGGTCCAGCTTAAAGTTTATCCATCCAAATGGGATAAACCAATCAAGGTTATTGCTTTCATGGACACCGGAGCGGCATGTTCACTGATGAACCCAGCCGTCCTTTCTGAGGATCAATGGATTTCACATTTCAATGATTTCAACACTGTTGGGACTAGAGTCCTAACCACCACAGTCATGACAAAGCATCCAATCACAATTGAATTCTTCCCAGGGTTGAAGTTTCGAACAAAGCTGATTGGATCAAATGTCCCAGGAAAATATCTCATTGTCGGATTTGACATCTTCAGGCAACTTAAAGATCAGCTCCAGATCAAAGCCCATGGAATAACGTTCAAGAAGCAATTCAAGCCATATACAGATGTTTTACGATTATACCAAATACCTGATGTTGAACAGATCAAGAAGAGAGAAAAACAGTTGGTGGAGCATTCATGTGCGGATTCTCACAAGGAGTTTATGGGAAAATTAAAAAAGCCTCTATGGGTAAATGAGGAGTTTTTCATCAAACTCCCCTTCAAGAAGAATGAAAGCATTAATCCAATGAAGACAGGTCACTCCGGCGTGAATCCAGATCATGTTCAGCTTGCCAAAAGGGAATGCGGAGAGCTCTTGGAGTTTGGACTTATTGATCCCTCTAATTCGCAACGGGCATACGAGGATGTTATATCCCGTATTTTTTAACCTCGGAGCATCTGCTGGGGTGGAGCCCACATACCGAGATTTTTTTTGGAACATCTGAAAAGTCATATGAATCACATATGTAAAGTTAAACACAACTCATGAAGTACCTTTGGACCAAATCAAAGTGGAAACCCTCCAAACGAATATTTTTAAGAAAACGGTTTCGGGTGACCTGACTTTGGGGGGCAAAAACTGTATTGTAAGTTTGGAATTTCGAAACTACCTTGAAATAGAAGTTGTAGATAATTGAATTAGCTTTCCATCCATAGGTCGTGGGTTCCCAGGTGACGTCGGTACAAGGAGATATGAACGTTTTAAGGTCGAAAGGTCAGTGGGCTAGGCCCAACTCGGGACCAACCGAGTTGGCCCAAAAAAATGAAAAACAAAATTCAGGCCCAAGTGAGGAGCCATTCGGCCATGGTCCATAAAAAGGATCCAAGCCCATGGAATTAAGTCATGTGGTCAATGAATAAAAGACCACTTAATCATCCAAATTCCATAGAACTTTCAAGAGAAAGAATAGGAGGAAAAACAAGAGAAAAACAAGAACAAAAAGAGGGCATTTCGGGTTTGGCCATAGAAAAATCACCCCTCAAAATCTTGCCTCTAAAATTATTTTCTTGTTGAATTCCTACTAAATTAAGTGTCCTCTACAACTTGGTGTAATTGTTTTGGAAGAAGGAGCACTTATTTCTTCAAGTTGACAACTTGTTCAAGTGAAGAAGTTTGTAGAAAAAGGTAAGAATCAATTCCTTTTTCTTATGTTATGAAGGTTTGTTTATGTTGTGGTATGTGGAAATGAGTAGAAATTATGGAAATAAGGAAGTTTGCAAAGTGGGTATGTATATATATATGTAGCCATGGGTGTATATATGTTGTATACATATATGAGTTGAATTTTATGTTGCATTCTAGTTGTGGTTATGATGGAAATTATATTGGGAATGAAAGTTGAATGAATTTTGGTTGAAGTTGGAATGTAGATGATTATGTCACTTTAGAATAATTTTGTGATATTATGGAAATGAAGTTGTTAAGATGTGAATTATGATTATGGTTGATGAATTTGGAAGTTGGAAACTTGTTATGAAGTTGTATGCCAAAGATTTGATGTTTTGCATAAGTTATGATTTTGGCGGAAGATTGTATATCATGTATATCGAGTGTATATCTTAAGGAAAACGATATGAAATGTTCCTAGAACTATATGGTGATGATCATGATGGTTGTTGAATATGAAATTATTGATCTTAGTTGAAAGTTGGGTTGAATTGAAGATTATGTCAACTTGTGAGAAAAATGACTAGTTGAAGGATATTTGTGTTTTTAATGTTCATTGTTGATATTGTTGATGTCGTTTGGGTTGTTGTTGATGATTTATAGCCGAGTTGAATTCTCGGGGTGTCATATGTATAGGGGAAGTGCTGGCGAAATTTCGGTAGCCAAATATGCTTAAAGTTGAAATAATGGCATTAATAATTCACAATTGGTAAACTTGACCAATTGCAGTTTTTTGACGAAACGGGAAGTGAGTTTGGAAAGGCTTAAGGAGCGCGAAAGGTATGTAAAGCAACCCCAATTCTTCCCTTGGCATGCCCCTAGTGTGTTAGGGTCGGATCCGGGCCTCGAAGGACCTCTTGGCCCTCGGAATCCGCAAGACAAAATTTCAGTTTTTCCTTCAGTAGAATTGAACCATTTTGATACGCTTTTTTCTGAAATTATGCAATTTTGCTCTAAATTATTCAGAAAATCATAGAATGTTTGTATAACCTTTTTAGGTGATACTATATGCTTAGAGGGCACAATTTGAGCCCGCCGCCTTGTTTGTCCCAAGGCGGGCCCGCTATTTACGGTTTTGCCCCTAATGTGTTAAAGCTTCCTTTTTAAGCGATTTTTGAAAGAAATGTTTTAATTACCCTACTAATCGCTTAACGAATATTATTTTAAATATTCTGTTAAATATTATAAATTATTTTGACACTCGGAATGACTTCGGGAAAGTTATACTTCTGTAATTTATTATGATATCCGAAATACATTTATTATGATTCCGTCCGACCCCATTGGATTTGTTTGTCTTCGATACGCTTCATCGAGTCTTTGAAAACATTTATTATATTTTTAAATTGCATTAGTCTCTCACTACTCCACTCGTGGATGTCCCAATGTTTCCCACACTGAGCCCGGGCCAGGATATGTTGTCAAGCGTAATTCTCTGCATTGTTCGCCGCGTCCCGGTGTGAGGGGGCAGGTATACGCGTACATGGGTCTGTGGAGTATGATGTGCCATGTCCGCCTATTCTGATCTGATCTGTATGGCCATTTTGATATGACATTATATGATACGGGGCCACGCCCCTTTTTCTGATTCCTCTGTATAGTGGCACCAGCGTCGGGAGGGTGGCCACATTCTGTCTGCCGAGTCCCGTGTCAGGGACCGGATATGATATGATATGACATATGTTTCTGTACGCATTCTCTCTGTTTTGGAAATATGCATTTGACACTCTGGATTCTGTACTCATTTTCTGTAACCATTATGATTTGACTTCTGTGATTCCGCTTTACATATTCAGTACATATTTTGTACTGACCCCCTTTCTTCGGGGGCTGCGTTTTCATGCCGCGCAGGTATTGAGGACAGGTTCGCTGATCCACACGTTTAGGATCCTATTTCTGCTATTTGGGGCGCTCTCTTCTACAGAGCCCATCTTTTGGTACAGTCTGTCACTGCTATCGGGATATGTACTTTGTTCAGGGTATGACGGGGCCCTGTCCCGTCTTATGATTATGATATGTTCTGTAGAGGTTTGTGGATACATCTGTGTGGGTTCTGTACATATGTTTGGGATATTCTGTTCTGTGATGGCCTTATCGGCCTATGTGTGCCAAGTCTGCTTTTCTGCTAAATTCTGTAGCGACCACTAATATTATTATTATATTATTATTCTGTTAATATGCTAATTTGGTGTATCGGGTACGTATAGGTGCCCAGCTCGGGCACTGGTCGCGGCCCACGGGGTTGGGTCGTGACAGAGGCATTCTATGTCAATAAGCGGGTGGAACAAACAAGAGGTAAATTCAGATTAGTCATAAACTATCAACCTCTAAACTACTGCAATATGGTAAATTCCCTATCCCAAATAAACTCACCTTTTTTTCACACTTAGCCAAAGCTAAATACTTTTCCAAGTTTGACCTTAAGTCGGGGTTTTGGCAATTGGGAATACACCTAGAAGATAGACCAAAAATAAGGTTTTGTATACCTGACCACCACTTTCAATGGAAGGTCATTCCCGTTGGGCAGAAAACGGCACCCTCCCTATTCCAAAAATCCATGATATAATTATTTCAACCCATCCTCCATACATCACTAGTCTACATTGATGACATCTTACTCTTTAGTGATACTATGGAAGAACACCTCACTTTGCTCCAAGAATTCCATGACCTAGTGGAGAAAAATGGAATCATGCTCTCACAGAAAAAGATGATTCTTGCTAGAAATGAAATTGATTTTCTGGGGATGCATATTGTTCATGGAGCATACAGCCCAGGGCCACATATTTATCAAGAACTGCTCAAATTCCTAGACACCGATTTTACGACGAAGCAGCTCCAACAGTTTTTAGGTATGATTAATTATGTTAGAGATTTTGTGCCTAATGTCTTTACATACATTTCTCCACTTACAAAAATGCTCAAGAAGAATTCCCCATGTTGGGGAAAGGAACTGGATGAAGCAGTTCGGAGAATAAAAGAAATCTCAAAAGAGGTCAAAGCCTTCCATATTCCATCAGACGGGAAAAAGATATTGCAGACAGATGCCAGCAACAATTATTGGAGTGCGGTACTTTTTGAAGAAATAGATGGCCAACGAAAAATATGAGGATATGCCAGTGGAAAGTTCAAAGATGCTGAACAACACTATCATTCCACATTCAAAGAAATTCTTGCCGTAAAGAATGGGATTAAAAAGTTTAATTTCTTTTTAATTCACACAGAGTTTCTTATCGAGATGGATATGAAGGCTTTCCCGAAGATGATCCAGATAAATCCAAAGATTATCCCAAATCTGCATATTCTCATATGGGCACAATGGTTCTCCCCTTACAAATTCCAAGTAAAGCACCTTAAAGGGAAGGATAATATTCTAGCGGATTTCCTATCCAGACCAGATGAGTTTTCAAAGAGATTTCAAGCCAAGTTGCAGAAAAGGCTAACTAGCCAAATATTCATGCTTGCAAGCACACCAGGAGCTAGTTCATCCAGAATAGCATATCATCCACCGGAATTCTTCAGCAAGTTTGTGGACTCGTTTGATCCATCCATCCTTACAAAAAGAATGACTTTCTATGATCTTCTAGTTTTCAGAAAATATGGAGGATCCATCCTTACAGAATATGTTAGTGCGTTAAAACTTGACCAGCACCCTATTCTGGCAACTCAACAGGAACAATTCATCACTCTGCAGATTCCAGATGATTTTCCCAGACAGTGAAAAAATCATGGTTTCACCCATATCCATTTTGGTATTGTTAGAATTGCATTAACATATCATGGAAGAAAAGGCCAACCAGTTGTGGCTCGCCTTGCCCTTTTTGATACCAGATATAATGAATACCAACATGCGAATTTGGGTACCACAGAAGTCACTGTAAATGCTAGGACAGTTTTTTTCACTATACTCCCAAATTTTAACATGTCCCTGTATGATCCATATCTAACGGAGGCTTTAAAAATCGCTCCACAAGCTAAAAATGCTATTCAAGCTACATTACACTACCAAATAGCTTGGCGAGTTCAGAATCATGCTATGGATCTCTCTCTTCCAAGTGGAGAAAATGCTTTGCTCTTAAAAGTAGATGCCACCAACGGAACTACCATGTGCACCTAAATCCCAAGACGACTCTCGGCAACGGATATCTCGGCTCTCGCATCGATGAAGAATGTAACGAAATGCGATACTTGGTGTGAATTGCATAATCAAAACGACTCAAACATATTTTTACTAAACTTGTTGGTTCTGGCCTTCTTTCTGGAATTGGCTCATCTGTCATCCCATCACGATCATCATCTACTTCAGTGAAATCTAGTTCTCTGGGTTGATTCATGAAAATTGGTTGGTTATCTTCTTCTGAAGAGTCAACTGAGGAATCTTCGCTTGTTTCAACGCATTTTTTCGTAGGATTAGTGTCATATGAATCTTGGTCACTGGATCCTAGGGTATCTGAGGTGTGTAGAGGGCGGGGGAACGACAAGAAATATGGCCAGACTGCAAGCACAATAGTTTTCTTACATAGTAGGACGGGGCTTCAACATCCCGAAGGACGGCTTGCCACAAACCTGACTTCAACAACCCGAAGGATGGCTTGTCAAGTTTGTTGGACAGTTTGAAAGATCATAGATATGAATGTTTTTCCTACAAAATGAGTTGGCTTCCTAGCCAAGCTACTCAACTCGGAAAAACTTTCACACTACTACAGACATACTGTCAAAGCTTCGGAAAACTATTGTACTTGTAGCAAGCTTAACTTTCTCAATATTTCCTAACCCTATACTAAGTTAGGATCAGCCTTTCCATTCCTTTCAAAGAGAAGAACAAGAGAAATTTAGAAAGCAAACATTTTATTAATAACGGAAAATTTACAGGGAGATAGTTTGATTCCTTCTAACTATTACATAGCCTCCTATTTATAGGAGTTGGAGGCTTCCATAAGACTTATCTGACATGGCACACGGGCCTCTCTAGACAGGTGAAGGGCTTAATAAAACAAGCCTAATAAAACAACCTAATAAAACAAGCCTAATAAAACGAGCCTAATAAGACACACATAATAAAACAAGCCTAATAAAACAAGGAGAACATTATCCGAAGCATGACAACCATGTGCAAGCATGTGACCATGGGGTCCACTTTTGTCTTTCTTATAAGCACGTCAGTAAGCCTTATCTGATGGAGCGGTGCTTGATGGCGTCAATGGCGGAGTTATGTATCCTTCCTCTGTCCACCATTCTGGTCCATGTTGTTGCTTGAATTTTTCTTTGTTTTCCAGACTTCTTTTTCACGACCTTGTGTAGTAGTATTTTCTGCTGGATGGCCATGGCATCTCTGGATCTATTTTTGTTGAATCTTGAGATGGGAAATTCAACCTTATCTTTGTGATAGCTTGAGTGAATTCATTTCTGATTATTTCATACAACACTCGGTACTCCTTTGCTGCTTCTTGAACTCGTTCCCAATGGGGATGGTCTTCAGTGTAATTCCAACGAGCCCATTCTTTCGGCCATATTTCCTTTGGAATGCACTTATTTTGCTGAAACATAATTCTCTTTGTTTCACTGTATTCATCTTCTAAAGACAAGATAGAGACGGCGAATTCCCATCATAGTGAAATATCTGGGTGACCTTACCGTCAATAATCTTTATCGGTCGATGTAACATGAACACTTTTGCCGCATAGGAGTCTTGGAAACATTGAACCCAATATCTTCGTGGTTTGAACCATTGCAGAAACTTTTTGAGAGCAGGTTCAATCCTGTCAAAACATCAAAAAATATCGCACTTGAATTCTATGAAAATATAATACTAGTGACATAAGTACCAGAAAAACCATAATAGCTTCTGTGAAAAATCATTGTGTGTTGCTATGAATATGTGACCGAATGGGTATTCTGGATTGACTCCGAATGGCTTAAGGATGGATCCTCCATATTTTTTGAAAACTAGAACCTCATAGAAAGTCCTTCTTTCTGTAAGGATGGATGGATCAAACGGGTGCACAAACTTGCTGAAGAATTCCGGTGGATGATCTGCTACTTTGGATGAACTAGCTCTTGGTGAGCTTGCAAGCATGAAAATTTGGCTAGTTACCCTTTTATGCAGCTTGGCTTGAAATCTCTTTGAAAACTCATCTGGCCTGGATAGGAAATCCGCTAGAATATTTTCCTTTCATTTGAGGTGCTTTAGTTGGAATTTGTAAGGGGGGAACCACTGTGCCCATCTGAGAATCTGTGGATTTGGGATAATCTTTGGATTTATCTGGATCATCTTCGGGAAAGCCTTCATATCCATCTCGATAAGAAACTCTGTGTGAATTAAAAAGAAATTAAACTTTTTAATCCAATTCTTTACGGCAAGAATTTCTTTGAATGTGGAATGATAGTGTTGTTCATCATCTTTGAACTTTCCACTGGCATATCCGCAAATTTTCCGTTGGCCATCTGTTTCTTCAAAAAGTACCGCACTCCAATATTCGTTGCTGGCAACTGTCTGAAATATCATTTTCCCGTCTGATGGAATATGGAGGGCTTTGACCTCTTTTGATATTTCTTTTATTCTCTGAACTGCTTCATTCCGTTCCTTTCCCCAACCTGGGGCATTCTTTTTGAGTAATTTTGTAAGTGGAGCAATGTATGTAGAACCATTAGGGATAAAATCTCTAACATAATTAATCACACCTAAAAACTTTTGGAGCTGCTTCGTCGTAAAATTGGTATCTGGGAATTTGAGCAGTTCTTGACAAATATGTGGCCCTGCGTTGTATGCTCCATGAACAAAATGCATCCGCAGAAAATCAATTTCCTTCCTAGCAAGAATCATTTTTTTCTATGAGAGCATGATTCCATTTTTCTCCACTAGGTCATGGAATTGTTGCAGCAAAGTGAGGTGTTCTTCCATAGTATCACTAAAGAGTAAGATGTCATCAATGTAGACTAGTGATGTATGAAGGATGGGTTGAAATAATTTTATCATGGCTTTTTGAAACAATAAGGGTGCCGTTTTATACCCAAAGGGCATGACCTTCCATTGAAAGTGGTGATCGGGTATACAAAACCCTGTTTTTGGTTTATCTTCTGGGTGTATTCCCAATTGCTAAAACCCTGATTTAAGGTCAAACTAGGAAAAGTATTTAGCTTTGGCTAAGTGTGAAAAAAAGGTGAGTTCATTTGGGATAGGGAATTTATCATCTTGGAGGAAATAGTTAAGAGTTTGATAGTTTATGACTAATCTGAGTTTACCTCTTGTTTGTTCCGCCCACTTATTGACATAGAACTCCTCGCACGCCCATTTCAAATTAGAGGGCTCGATAAGTCCAAACTCCAAGGGCTCTTCGCATTCCTTTTTGCCAAGCTGAAGATGATCTGAATTCATTCCGGAGTGACTTGCCTTCGTTGGATTAATGCACTCATTCTTCTTGAAGGGGAGTTGAAAAACTCCTCATTTAGCCATAGAGGCAATTTTCATTTTCCCATAAACTCCTTGTGAGAATCCGCACACGAATGCTCCACCAACTTCTTTTCTATCTCCTTGATCTGTTCAACATCAGTTATTTGGAATAATCGTAAAACATCTGTATATGGATTGAATTGTTTTTGGAATATTATTCCATAGGCTTTGATCTGGAGCTGATCTTTAAGTTGCCTAAAGATGTCAAATCCGACAATGAGATATTTTCCTGGGACATCTGATCCAATCGGCTTTGTTCGAAACTTCAACCCTGGGAAGAATTCAATTGTGATTAGATGCTTTGTGATGAATGTGGTTGTTAGGAATCTAGTCCCAGCAGTATTGAAATGTGGAATCCTCGATCCTCAGGAAGGACGACTGGGTTCATCAGCGAACATACCGCTCCAGTGTCCATGAAAGCAATAACCTGGATTGGTTTATCCAATTTGGATGGATAAAATTTAAGTTGGACCAGTGGGATCACCATGATGTTGTTGATATCTTCTTGAGCCATTCCCTTTGGTTCTGAAATCTAGTAATATTCATCGCCATATTCTTCGTACACATCCACGGAAAAGAGGGTCTTTTTTGTGGGTTCGTCCTCTAATGAGAGAATAGATTCAAGATCGTCATCCTCACCTAGATGGATACCAGTATGGTCCTCTATTTCAGTAAAAAGCTTGATGGACCTTCGGGATTGCGGACAATTTTTTGCATAATGCCCAATCTTGTTACAGATGAAGCATCTGTCATTTTTCTGGGACTTGCCTGGGCTCCTTCTCCTGAAATATTGTGTACGCCTCTTGAACTGCGATTTTTCTTCTGAAGGCCTTGACCATTTGAATCGCTTGAATCTTTCTTTTCGTCTGGGGGCATGGCACGAACAGCTTGACCCAGTAATTAGGTCAGACTTCCCGCAAGCTTTATCAAGGGCTGGATTATTTCATATGATCTTCTTCAAAAAAGATTTCTTTGTGCAGATATCATCCAACGCTAGAAATATTGCTTGCCTGATGAAGCCGACCGGTGGGATCGTTATTGATTGAAACTTCTCCTCAATTATCATCATGGTCTGGCTTGCTAGCATCTTTGGAAGTGATGAAACAAAGGCTTGCTTGAGACTAGCTTCTCCGTCTAACTCAAAGAACATTTTAGCCATTTTATGAAAATGGATATCGATGACATCTCTGTCAAATGCTACGCATTTCATTTCGAAGAACTGTCTCCTTAGTTTTTCTTGCCTTTGGCCGGTATCTCCACAAAATACCTCTTGGAGTGTTTTGATGTTCAAAGCAAAGTCTTGGGATGTGAGAAACATATTTTTGTCCTGTGTCCCAAGTGAATTCCACCAGTGTCTGAGAATTCCGGAGAACCTTGAAGTGAATTCTGACAAGATCATGTACTTTTCCCGTTCGACAAGATTCTTTGTCACCATCAAAGTGAATAAATCCTGGACCCTTTAGGGCCATTTTGATACTTTGATATTATCTAGACTGAAAGTATGGAATCTAGTCCCAACGAATTTTGCGGTTGTTGGTTCTAGCCTTCTTTCTGGAATTAGCTCATCACGATCATCATGTACTTCAGAGCTTTCTGGTTCTCTAGGTTGATTCATGAATATTGGTGGGTTATCTTCGTCTGAAGAGTCAAGTGAGGAATGTTCGCTTGTCTCAATGCTTTCTTCTGTAGGATCAGTATCAATGAATCTTGGTCACTGGATCCTAGGGTATCATCCTCCTCCATATCATTTGTGGGTTGGGCCACGTAGAGGTTAGGAATATTGTGGGCCGAGATCATCAAGTTTTCCAGCTCGGGTTCTTTTGAATCTTCCACGATTTCTTTCTTCCGTTTGGACTGCTTTTGGGCCGCCATAGAGTCTTTCCTTTCCCAGACAATTTTTGCACTGTCAAACTCAGGTTCATCGTTTTCTTTTTGGGTAAAAGACATAGTGTCTCATTTTGTGGATGGGAACATAGTGAAAGAATGGTCAAGCTTTGGTGGTGAGTATGTTTGTGATGACATGGGGAAAAAGGTGGGTTTTGATGGGCAGCTTTGTGTTTTTTGTGGTTGAAGGTGACCATATCTCTGTTGTAGTATTTGTTCTTTAAGGTCAGCCATTTCCTTTTGTTGTTGGTTAAAGAAGTGGAAAAGGGAAGTGCCTGGTGGACAAATCTCATACTGTGTGTTTGTCATTCGCAATTCCAGGGCTTTGATCAGTCTAGCATGCTGAGAAGATGCTTGTTCCACTTTTTTCTCAATTGTCTCCCCCCCCCCCCCCCCCCCCCGCTCATAATCTTGTTTTGTCTGTGAGCAACATTTCTGATGGAAGTGCTAATATTAGTGTCACGACCCGACTCGGGGCCGCGACGAGCACCCGGTGCTAGCCCACCCGGGCACCCTCTTACCTTACTCTTATGCTTATATCTAGGTGAGCCACATAATTATTCATGCATTTCCATTTATTCGTCAACTAGTCCCATTTGGACAACAACATCTTTAATCATCATAGGAATCTGTGCCACAACAATGTACAGGGGCCGACGAGGCCAACAAAATGACATACAAAATATAGGCCGACAAGGCCGGACATATCTAACCATATACACGTGACTACGAGCCTCTAAGAAGAGTATAACATATCACATGAGCGGGACAGGACCCCGCTATGCCCATAATTATATACACAAAAGAATGAGTACCCAAAAGATATGGCTCCGAAGGAAATGGAGCTCTCTATGTAATCTCCGAATAGGCAGCTATGGATCAAGTCTGTCTCCCTGTGCACCTGCGGGCATGACGCAGCGTCCACAAACAAAAGGACGTCAGTACGAAGAATGTACTGAGTATGTAAAGCATGAGCAACATCGATAAATAAGCATCATGAACAACATATGAAATAACATAGGAGGGGGGAGACAATAATATCATCGTCATAGCGCTTACCTGCCTTTCGTAGGACTTTCCATTTCTCATACGTATTTGCACACCTACGTCATTATCCGTATTCCATAATAGTACTCGTACCATACTTGTGCTCATATTCGCATACATGTCCTTATTCGTATCCTTATACGTAGTCTTATCACATTCATACTCATATTATATACATAGTCATTTCATATACATAGCATTTACATAGCATACCCGACCTCTTAGGATCGGTGTTTCATACATACTTGGCCAACCAAGGCTCAAGGTTACTCATACCTAGCCCTACCAAGGCTTCAGGGTTATCCGTACCATCTGCAGATGTGTGCACGCGTTTCGTAATCGTATACATACTTTATACATATTCATATACATATATCCTACCCGGCGTTATAAGCTCGGGGTGTCATTATAGCCCTTCATAGGCACATGTAAGTATAATAGCCCGTAGGCACCTTTAGCATCATTATTATTATCATCGTCAACACTATCATCATCATTTTCGCTACATCTATATCTTATGCTTACTCGTCATATGGGGTGCGTAGTACAATCGTAGCATATATCGAGGATCGTGAGCTTATGAGCTCCGAGTGTCAATCGTCTGAATACAACATACTCATATAGAGGATTTAAGAGTTTGGCCAAGGAACCATGCCTTATGAAAGAAGAGTTAGCCTTACATACCTTTTCGTCGGACTATTCTACACTTGCACGCTTCCTTCCAATGCCAGCATCTATACCTTCATTAATATCATAACAATGGCCATTAGTCATTCACATTATCCACATTATTTCGATTCCTTAATTTTCCTCTAATTCACCCATATTCATGGTCATAACATCCAACTTCGTCCATTCGTCTAAAGTGTCTAGTTCATGATCTTAGTACCATTTATAATGCATTCATATCACAACACAACAACATTCATGATTCAATTCAAACTATTCATCAAAATGTCACTATTCATCATTCATGACCTACTTGACCATATTTTCTACAATCCATGTATTTCAACTCTTCAATACCTTAAACATCATGTAAAAATCATGAATCTTACCTTAGAAGTTGTAGGAACAAGCTTTGGTTAATAATACTCCACTTTGAGCAAAACCCTAGTTTTTCTGCATTTGGATTTCTTGACCTAGATGATCTTTGATGATGTTCTTACTCTTGATTCACCTTGTTTTATGTTGTTGATCCTTAAATATCCTTGAAAACTTGTATAATAAATGTAGAGAGAGGTTTTAGAGAGAAGTGGTGTAATGTTGTAATGAATTAAAACAAGTCTTGGTCCTCATATTTAATGAATTGAAAATCTGGGCATAGGTGAACAGTGGTCGTCCATGGAGGTTTACGGTCCGTATTCCAGTTTACAGACCGTCCCTCATGGTCGTCTTTAACCCTAATCAGAACCAGAAACTTTGGCTGCATGTATGGTGATTTACGACCATGGTTTACGGGTGGTAAATCACTTTACGGTTCGTCCACCAGGTCGTTTTTAACCATTTACTCGACTGGCAGAAAGTTGAAGTTTTTGCATGCCACTTTATGACTGCCAGTTTACGGACCGTATTCCATTTTACGGTCTATATTTTGCACTTTACGACAACTGGGCAGTTTTGCCAACTTTCAACTTTTCACATTTCTCGACTTTTCATTCTAATCATTCTCGTCCATATATGCACATTGCTCATGAAACATTATACACTCGCACTCCTCGCACACATCACTAGTTCATTTACTTGCGTACCAACGGGAAATTTTCCGAGGTGTAACATTCTTCCCCCCTTAGGAACATTCGTCCTCGAATGTTAAAGTCTCGGGGAATTCTACAAAAACTTTCACCAGAGTTCCCCTTATAATATGGCGCTACCATCCTGCCACAACAACCCATAATATCGATGCCACACAGGGCCATAACGTAACAACATAAAAATTTTGGCCACACATGACCCAAAAGCATAAAAGGAAAAATACATACCTTATGATCTTGACGTCTCATCTTGGGCTTCTTCCAAGGACTGAAATAAATATGGGTATTTGGATCGCATATTTTTTTCTGCTTCCCATGTCATCTCCTCTCATTTACTGCTTCTCCATAGAACCTTAATCGAGGCCACCTCTTTGTTTCTAAGCCTCCGTACTTGCCTGTCTAATATGGCAATGGGTACCTCTTCATAAGTCAATTTATCTGTCACTTGCACATCGTTTACTGGGACGATCCTAGTGGGATCTCCAATACATTTCCGGAGCATCGAGACATGGAATACTGGATAGACTGACTCCAATTCCGGAGGTAGTTCTAACTCATAGGCCACTTTGCCTATCCTACGCACAATTTCATATGGCCCAATATGCCGGGGACTAAGCTTCCCCTTTTTGCCAAATCTCATAACGCCTTTCATTGGCGACACTTTCAAGAATACCCAATCCTTCACTTTGAACTCCAGGTCTCATCGACGATTATCCGCATAGGACTTCTGACGACTTTGGGCTGCTAACAACCGATCTTGTATAAGCTTGAATTTCTCTATAGCTTGCTAGACCAAGTCTGGCCCTATCAATTTAGATTCTCCGGTTTCAAACCACCCAATTGGGGATCTACACTTTTGCCCATATAAAGCTTCATATGGTGCTATTTGAATGCTGGAATGATAACTATTATTGTAAGCAAATTCAATGAGTGGAAAATGATCATCCCAATTCCCTCCAAAATCTATCATACATGCTCGTAGCATATCCTCAAGAGTCTGAATAGTACGTTCAGCTTGTCCATCGGTCTGGGGATGAAATGCCGTGCTAAGGCTAACTCGGGTCCCTAAACCCTCTTGGAAAGACCTCCAAAACTTAGCTGTAAACTGAGTCCCTCTATCGGAGATAATAAATACCGGGACGCCATGGAGTTTTACTATCTCTTTAAGATAAAGCTTCGCATAATCTTCTGCCTCATAGGTCGTCCTGACTGGCAAGAAATGAGCTGACTTGGTGAGTCTATCCACAATCACCCATATGGAATCATACTTACGTTGAGAACGCGGTAAGCCTGATATGAAGTCCATGTTAATCACTTCCCACTTCCAAGTTTGGATTTCTATAGCTTGCAACAATCCACCCGGCTTTTGGTGTTCAATCTTCACTTGTTGGCAATTAGGACACTGAGCTATGAATTCCGCTATATCTTTCTTCATCCCATTCCACCAATATATAGACTTAAGATCATGATACATCTTCGTCGCTCCGGGGTGAACAGAATAACGGGAACTATGAGCTTCTCTCAAATTCGGTGGCGTAGACCTGCCACATCAGGGACACATAATCTGCCTCGGCATCGGAGAACTCCGTCTCCTGAAATATCAAACGATGACTCCTCTTTCTGACGGAGTGTATCTCTGTATGGCATTAGCATGGGATCCTCATATTGTCGCTCTTTTACTTCCGCTACTAGCGATGAAACTGCTGAATTCTGAATAGTAGCTCCGCTGCTACCTGAGTCCACTACTCGGACTCCTAGGCTAGCTAACTGTTGAAGCTCACGGGCCATCTCTTTCTTTTCTGGTCGAACATCACTTAGACTTGCCATCGACCTACGGCTAAGAGCATCAGCCACAACATTTGCCTTTCTGGGGTGGTACAGGATCTCAACATCATAGTCTTTTAGCAACTCTAGCCATAGTCGTTGCCGCAAATTCAACTCTTTCTGCTTGAAGATGTACTGAAGACTCTTATGATCTGTGTAAATATCCACGTGGACACCATATAAGTAATGTCTCCATATCTTTAATGCATGGACCACCACGGCCAATTCTAAGTCATGGGTAGGATAATTCTGCTCATGTTTCCGCAATTGCCTTGAAGCATACGCAATCACCTTGCCATGTTGCATCAACACACGGCCTAGCCCAACAC
Source organism: Lycium barbarum (assembly GCF_019175385.1). Taxonomy (NCBI): domain Eukaryota; kingdom Viridiplantae; phylum Streptophyta; class Magnoliopsida; order Solanales; family Solanaceae; genus Lycium; species Lycium barbarum. The sequence continues at coordinate 86,841,670 of NC_083345.1, read as the reverse complement.
CTGAAGCGTCGCAATACACAAAGTATCCTTCTAATCCCTATGGAAGTGTCAAAACTGGGGCAGAAGTCAATCGACCCTTTAACTCTTGGAAACTACGTTCGCAAGCATCTGTCCATTGAAACTTGGCTGATTTCTGTGTCAACTTTGTGAGTGGTGCAGAAATAGAGGAAAAACCTTCAACGAATCTCTTGTAATAACCTGCTAAGCCCAGAAAGCTACGAACCTCTGTAGGAGTTGTGGGTCTTGGCCAAGTTTTCACGGCCTCAATCTTTTGACTATCCACTCGAATACCGTCGGCTGCCATAATATGCCCTAAAAATGCCACTGAGTTCAACCAGAACTCACATTTCGAAAACTTTGCAAACAATTCTCGAGTTCGAAGACCTCCAAGGACAATACACAAATGATTCGCATGTTCTGCTTCGGATCTAGAATACACCAAAATATCATCAATGAATACGATTACAAATAAGTCCAGAAAGGACCTGAACACATTATTCATCAAATCCATAAATACCGCTGGCGCATTAGTTAGCCCAAATGACATCACCCAGAATTCAAAATGACCATATCTCGTTCTGAAGGCTGTCTTAGGGATATCTTTCTCCCTAACTCTCACTTGATGATACCCGGACCTCAAATCAATCTTTGAAAACCATTTGGCGCCTTGCAATTAATCAAACAAGTCCTCAATCCTTGGGAGAGGATATTTATTCTTAATCGTTACTTTATTCAATTGCCTATAATCAATGCACATTCTCAGGGAGCCATCTTTCTTTCGGACGAACAATACGGGCACTCCCCACGGGGATGAACTGGGCCTAATGAAGTCTTTATCAAGCAAGTCCTTCAATTGCTCCTTCAACTCTATCAATTCTTCGGGTGCCATTCTATATGGAGGAATAGATATAGGTGTGGTGCCTGGAAACACATCAATGGAAAAATCAATCTCCCATTCGGGAGGAAGGCCTGGAAGCTCTTCCGGGAACACATCCGGAAATTCGTTCACTACGGGAACTGACTGAAGAGTCGGCGATTCAGCTTCTACATCTTGAACTCGCACTAGATGATAAATGCACCCTTTTGTGATCATTTTTTTTGCCTTTAGATAGGAAATAAACCTACCTTTTGGTGATGCCGTATTTCCTTTCCATTCTAACACTGGTTCTCCCGGAAACTGGAAACGAACCACCTTCATCCGGCAATCAACGTTGGCATAACAAGAAGCCAACCAATCTATGCCCATAATGACATCAAAATCTACCATTTCTAGCTCATGCAAATCAATCATAGTACGGCGATCACAAATCACAATCACACAATTCCTATATACTCGGCTACCTATTACCGATTCACCCACGGGTGTAGACACCTCAAAAGGTTTGATAGACTCCGGCTCAATTATAAATAGACCTGCAATATATGGAGTAACATATGATAATGTGGATCCCGGATAAATAAAAGCATATACATCATGAGAGAATACCGATAATATACCTATGACCACGTTAGAAGAAGACTCAAGATCTTGGCGTCCAGCCAAAGCATAAATACGGTGCTGAGGACCGCTAGTACTGGGAGCTCTGCCTCTACCTCTACCATGGCCGACTGGCGCATGTGTACCTGGCCCCGTAGGGCGCACAGATGCAGAAGATCCGGCTACCGACCTTGATGGTTGGGTCCTACCTCTACCATGTACTGAGGGGCAATCACGCATAATATGGCCTGGTCGACCACATGAATAGCAACCATCTGAACCCAATCGGCATTGACCCCAATGCGACTTCCCACACTGGGAACATTGTGGTATAGGTGGCCTTGACTGGCCTGAATCACCTCTAAACTGGGACCCCGAATAACTCTGACTCGGCCCGGGATGAGTAGATCTATCAAGGCTCTGTCCTGAAAATCGTGGAGGTGCACTGGTCGTAGAACAGCCCGAATGTCTAGGGAACTGTTGCCTGTGTCCGCCTCTGGACTCACTTATTGGGCCCGAAGATCTGGCCCTCTTGCTATGTCCCCTATCCTGTTCACGTTTACTTCTCCACTGCTGTAGGCTTTCCTCTAAGTTCTGAGCATGTGCCTGAATGCGTGCAATATCCATACCGTCCTGAAGGGACACAGTCAAGCATTTGTCCATCAGATGGGGCCCTAGGCCCTTTACAAATCGGTGTACCCTGTCGCCCATTTCTGCTACCATGGCTGAAGCATACCTGGCCAAGGAGTTAAACCGGAGGCTATACTCTAGGGCACTCATGCTTCCTTGCCTCAAGTTCAAGAATTTTTCGGCCCTTGCTCACTGAACTTCTGGAGGCATATAATGACGGAGAAAAGCATCAACAAACTCTTGCCATATCGGGGGAGGTGCATTGGCTCCCCGTGAAGCCATCCATTCTGTATACCACTGGATCGAGACATCTCTCAATCTATATGACGCTAGCTCTACCGACTCGGTGTCTGAAGCATGTATCAACCGGAGCGTCATTAGCATACCATCAATAAAGTCCTGGGGATCCTCCTCCGGTTTTGACCCAAAGAATTCTGGAGGGTTCAAAGTAATGAAATCACGGGCTCTTGCACTAACAACCCTATCACCATACCCTGAACTTTGCCTCTGAGCCTGGGCCGCAACCAACTGGGTTAACAAATTAATGGCCTCTTTCACATCCTGGCCCGAAGCATCTGGTGGAGTAGCTGGAGGTGCTGGAGCTGGGGCTGAGGCTCCCTCACGCTCCTTAGAGACGGGCACTGTCTGGGAGGACTGAGATTGAGCCGCACTCTGGGACTCATCTTCCTCTACTACCAGTGGCGGTGCTCTTTCAGCCCGCTTTTCTGCCACCGTCTTGCCCTTTTGGGTTGCTGTAGCCTTTTTCTTTTTAGGCATCTCTGAAATACACAACACACGATTTAGGAACAAGAATTTCTTACATCATAGCTCTATCACACAATTCTTATGGAGAAAGAAGGTCAATCATTCCTAAAATGTCCGCAGCTTCTTGTTTATAAGTATGGCGCGCAACACACCCATAACCAAGACTCTACAAGACACGGCTCGTAGACACACCCTAGGATTGAACAACTCTGATACCACTTTTGTCACGACCCGACTCGGGGCCGCGACGAGCACCCGGTGCTAGCCCACCCGGGCACCCTGTTAGCTTACTCTTATGCTTACATCTAGGTGAGCCACATAATTATACATGCATTTCCATTCATTCGTCAACTAGTCCCATTTGGACAACAACATCTTTAATCATCATAGGCATCTGTGCCACAACAATGTACAGGGGCCGACGAGGCCAACAAAATGACATACAAAATATAGGCCGACAAGGCTGGATATATCTAACCATATACACGTGACTACGAGCCTCTAAGAAGAGTATAACATATCACATGAGCGGGACAGGACCCCGCTATGCCCATAATTATATACACAAAAGAATGAGTACCCAAAAGATATGGCTCCGAAGGAAATGGCGCTCTCTATGTAATCTCCGAATAGGCAGCTATGGATCAAGTCTGTCACCCTGTCCACCTGCGGGCATGACGCAGCGTCCACAAACAAAAGGACGTCAGTACGAAGAATGTACTGAGTATGTAAAGCATGAGCAACATCGATAAATAAGCATCATGAACAACATATGAAATAGCATAGGAGGGGGGAGACAATAATATCATCGTCGTAGCGCTTACCTGCCTTTCGTAGGACTTTCCATTTCTCATACGTATTTGTACATCTACGTCATCATCCGTATTCCATAATAGTACTCGTACCATACTTGTGATCATATTCACATACATGTCCTTATTCGTATCCTTATACGTAGTCTTATCACATTCATACTCATATTATATACATAGTCATTTCATATACATAGCATTTACATAGCATACTCGACCTCTTAGGATCGGTGTTTCATACATACTTGGCCAACCAAGGCTCAAGGTTACTCATACCTGGCCCTACCAAGGCTTCAGGGTTATCCGTACCATCTGCAGATGTGTGCGCGCGTTTCGTAATCGTATACATACTTTATACATATTCATATACATATATCCTACCGGCGTTATAAGCTCGGGGTGTCATTATAGCCCTTCATAGGCACATGTAAGTATAATAGCCCGTAGGCACCTTTAGCATCATTATTATCATCGTCATCACTATCATTATCATTTTTGCTACATCTATATCTTATGCTTACTCGTCATATGGGGTGCGTAGTACAATCGTAGCACATATCGAGGATCGTGAGCTTATGAGCTCCGAGTATCAATCGTCTGAATACAACATACTCATATAGAGGATTTAAGAGTTTGGCCAAGGAACCATGCCTTATGAAAGAAGGGTTAGCCTTACATACCTTTTCGTCGGACTATTCTACACTTGCACGCTTCCTTCCAATGCTAGCGTCTATACCTTCATTAATATCATAACAATGGTCATTAGTCATTCACATTATCCACATTATTTAGATTCCTTAATTTTCCTCTAATTCACCCATATTCATGGTCATAACATCCAACTTCGTCCATTCGTCTAAAGTGTCTAGTTCATGATCTTAGTACCATTTATAATGCATTCATATCACAACACAACAACATTCATGATTCAATTCAAACTATTCCTCAAAATGTCACTATTCATCATTCATGACCTACTTGATCATATTTTCTACAATCCATGTATTTCAACTCTTCAATACCTTAAACATCATGTAAAAATCATGAATCTTACCTTATAAGTTGTAGGAACAAGCTTTGGTTAATAATACTCCACTTTGAGCAAAACCCTAGTTTTTCTGCATTTGGATTTCTTGACCTAGATGATCTTTGATGATGTTCTTACTCTGGATTCACCTTGTTTTATGTTGTTGATCCTTAAATATCCTTGAAAACTTGTATAATAAATGTAGAGAGAGGTTTTAGAGAGAATTGGTGTAATGTTGTAATGAATTAAAACAAGTCTTGGTCCTCATATTTAATGAATTGAAAATCTGTGCTGAGGTGAACAGTGGTCATCCATGGAGGTTTACGGTCCGTATTCCAGTTTACAGACCGTCCCTCGTGGTCGTCTTTAACCCTAAGCAAAACCAGAAACTTTAGCTGCATGCATGGTGATTTATGACCATGGTTGATACAAGCCGAGTTGCCTCAAAGACATTTCGAGGACCGTCCCGTGGAGTCAAAGTTTGGATAATAGCATGGAGAGGACGGATGCGAGATGGAAGAGCATTAAGTGGCCACCGAGCAGGGAAGGCTATGTTTATGAGAGGCCACATTCGGAAATTCAAGATTTCCATCTCCACAAGACAAGCCAAACAAGGCCCTTGCCTCATTAATGGCATTTATGTAATAATAGGGTCTTCTATTATTTAGTTAGTATAAATAGTTAGTCTTTCATTTCATTTTAGGACTTTTGGACATTTGGAAGAAAAGATGAGTGATTTTTGAGAGAGTTGTCTCTAGAGAGAGAAACTTGTAGAGAGGCCATGGATGGCTCTTGTTGAACCTTTGATTGTGAGAGGATTGGTTGCTTGGGAATTCAATTCCCTTGAGGTCATCCTAAGAGGTTGGTGCTTGTTTATGCTAATTAATTGAGGTCTTTAGGTTTGATACACCTTTAGGTTGCTTTTAATTCCATTTTCTTGTGTCAATCTATCTATCATTTACTTTCCTTGTCATTTTATTGCTTCCGCGTATCCGTTATTGTATCAATTGGTATCAGAGCTTAGTTTAGATTTGTTCTACCAAATCTAATCTTGGGTTTTGATTCAACAACAAAAAAAAAAAATCGGAGTTAAAAAAAAAAAAAAAAAAAAAAAAAAAAAAAAAAATCGAATTGGCCCATATGCGACACTAAATGCGAGTCGCATGTTGAACATGCGAGTCGCATGTTGTGTCGCATCTCGTGACAGAAAGTTGGGAAAGTTGGCTGCCTCATATGCGAAACGCATCTCACCATCGCATGTCGAACATGCGAGTCGCACATGGTGTCGCATCCTGTGACAGAGAGTGACACCTTGGTTGCATCATCTGCGAAACACAAATCGCCCTCGCATGTCGCACATGCGAGTCGCATGTTGCACATGCGAGTCGCATGTGATGCACAAGCGTAGCATGTTGCGCATTTTCAGGTTTTTTTTTTCTTTCCAACTTTAATTCTCTTTGATTCCATTTCTCAAAAACAAAAATTTCTTGATCCTTAGTTGATGGTATTGTGTCCCTAATCCTTTGGTAGGGAACAAAAAAAAAAAAAAAAAAAAAAAAAAAAAAAAAAAAAATCGAATTGGCCCATATGCGACACTAAATGCGAGTCGCATGTTGAACATGCGAGTCGCATGTTGTGTCGCATCTCGTGACAGAAAGTTGGGAAAGTTGGCTGCCTCATATGCGAAACGCATCTCACCATCGCATGTCGAACATGCGAGTCGCACATGGTGTCGCATCCTGTGACAGAGAGTGACACCTTGGTTGCATCATCTGCGAAACACAAATCGCCCTCGCATGTCGCACATGCGAGTCGCATGTTGCACATGCGAGTCGCATGTGATGCACAAGCGTAGCATGTTGCGCATTTTCAGGTTTTTTTTTTCTTTCCAACTTTAATTCTCTTTGATTCCATTTCTCAAAAACAAAAATTTCTTGATCCTTAGTTGATGGTATTGTGTCACTAATCCTTTGGTAGGGAACAAAAAAAAAAAAAAAAAAAAAAAAAAAAAAAAAAAAAAAATCGAATTGGCCCATATGCGACACTAAATGCGAGTCGCATGTTGAACATGCGAGTCGCATGTTGTGTCGCATCTCGTGACAGAAAGTTGGGAAAGTTGGCTGCCTCATATGCGAAACGCATCTCACCATCGCATGTCGAACATGCGAGTCGCACATGGTGTCGCATCCTGTGACAGAGAGTGACACCTTGGTTGCATCATCTGCGAAACACAAATCGCCCTCGCATGTCGCACATGCGAGTCGCATGTGATGCACAAGCGTAGCATGTTGCGCATTTTCAGGTTTTTTTTTTCTTTCCAACTTTAATTCTCTTTGATTCCATTTCTCAAAAACAAAAATTTCTTGATCCTTAGTTGATGGTATTGTGTCCCTAATCCTTTGGTAGGGAACAAAAAAAAAAAAAAAAAAAAAAAAAAAAAAAAAAAATCGAATTGGCCCATATGCGACACTAAATGCGAGTCGCATGTTGTGTCGCATCTCGTGACAGAAAGTTGGGAAAGTTGGCTGCCTCATATGCGAAACGCATCTCACCATCGCATGTCGAACATGCGAGTCGCACATGGTGTCGCATCCTGTGACAGAGAGTGACACCTTGGTTGCATCATCTGCGAAACACAAATCGCCCTCGCATGTCGCACATGCGAGTCGCATGTGATGCACAAGCGTAGCATGTTGCGCATTTTCAGGTTTTTTTTTTCTTTCCAACTTTAATTCTCTTTGATTCCATTTCTCAAAAACAAAAATTTCTTGATCCTTAGTTGATGGTATTGTGTCCCTAATCCTTTGGTAGGGAACAAAAAAAAAAAAAAAAAAAAAAAAAAAAAAAAAAAAATCGAATTGGCCCATATGCGACACTAAATGCGAGTCGCATGTTGAACATGCGAGTCGCATGTTGTGTCGCATCTCGTGACAGAAAGTTGGGAAAGTTGGCTGCCTCATATGCGAAACGCATCTCACCATCGCATGTCGAACATGCGAGTCGCACATGGTGTCGCATCCTGTGACAGAGAGTGACACCTTGGTTGCATCATCTGCGAAACACAAATCGCCCTCGCATGTCGCACATGCGAGTCGCATGTTGCACATGCGAGTCGCATGTGATGCACAAGCGTAGCATGTTGCGCATTTTCAGGTTTTTTTTTTCTTTCCAACTTTAATTCTCTTTGATTCCATTTCTCAAAAACAAAAATTTCTTGATCCTTAGTTGATGGTATTGTGTCCCTAATCCTTTGGTAGGGAACAAAAAAAAAAAAAAAAAAAAAAAAAAAAAACAAAATCGAATTGGCCCATATGCGACACTAAATGCGAGTCGCATGTTGAACATGCGAGTCGCATGTTGTGTCGCATCTCGTGACAGAAAGTTGGGAAAGTTGGCTGCCTCATATGCGAAACGCATCTCACCATCGCATGTCGAACATGCGAGTCGCACATGGTGTCGCATCCTGTGACAGAGAGTGACACCTTGGTTGCATCATCTGCGAAACACAAATCGCCCTCGCATGTCGCACATGCGAGTCGCATGTGATGCACAAGCGTAGCATGTTGCGCATTTTCAGGTTTTTTTTTTCTTTCCAACTTTAATTCTCTTTGATTCCATTTCTCAAAAACAAAAATTTCTTGATCCTTAGTTGATGGTATTGTGTCCCTAATCCTTTGGTAGGGAACAAAAAAAAAAAAAAAAAAAAAAAAAAAAAAAAAAAAAAATCGAATTGGCCCATATGCGACACTAAATGCGAGTCGCATGTTGAACATGCGAGTCGCATGTTGTGTCGCATCTCGTGACAGAAAGTTGGGAAAGTTGGCTGCCTCATATGCGAAACGCATCTCACCATCGCATGTCGAACATGCGAGTCGCACATGGTGTCGCATCCTGTGACAGAGAGTGACACCTTGGTTGCATCATCTGCGAAACACAAATCGCCCTCGCATGTCGCACATGCGAGTTGCATGTGATGCACAAGCGTAGCATGTTGCGCATTTTCAGGTTTTTTTTTTCTTTCCAACTTTAATTCTCTTTGATTCCATTTCTCAAAAACAAAAATTTCTTGATCCTTAGTTGATGGTATTGTGTCCCTAATCCTTTGGTAGGGAACAAAAAAAAAAAAAAAAAAAAAAAAAAAAAAAAAAAAAATCGAATTGGCCCATATGCGACACTAAATGCGAGTCGCATGTTGAACATGCGAGTCGCATGTTGTGTCGCATCTCGTGACAGAAAGTTGGGAAAGTTGGCTGCCTCATATGCGAAACGCATCTCACCATCGCATGTCGAACATGCGAGTCGCACATGGTGTCGCATCCTGTGACAGAGAGTGACACCTTGGTTGCATCATCTGCGAAACACAAATCGCCCTCGCATGTCGCACATGCGAGTCGCATGTGATGCACAAGCGTAGCATGTTGCGCATTTTCAGGTTTTTTTTTTTCTTTCCAACTTTAATTCTCTTTGATTCCATTTCTCAAAAACAAAAATTTCTTGATCCTTAGTTGATGGTATTGTGTCCCTAATCCTTTGGTAGGGAACAAAAAAAAAAAAAAAAAAAAAAAAAAAAAAAAAAAAATCGAATTGGCCCATATGCGACACTAAATGCGAGTCGCATGTTGTGTCGCATCTCGTGACAGAAAGTTGGGAAAGTTGGCTGCCTCATATGCGAAACGCATCTCACCATCGCATGTCGAACATGCGAGTCGCACATGGTGTCGCATCCTGTGACAGAGAGTGACACCTTGGTTGCATCATCTGCGAAACACAAATCGCCCTCGCATGTCGCACATGCGAGTCGCATGTGATGCACAAGCGTAGCATGTTGCGCATTTTCAGGTTTTTTTTTTCTTTCCAACTTTAATTCTCTTTGATTCCATTTCTCAAAAACAAAAATTTCTTGATCCTTAGTTGATGGTATTGTGTCCCTAATCCTTTGGTAGGGAACAAAAAAAAAAAAAAAAAAAAAAAAAAAAAAAAAAAATCGAATTGGCCCATATGCGACACTAAATGCGAGTCGCATGTTGAACATGCGAGTCGCATGTTGTGTCGCATCTCGTGACAGAAAGTTGGGAAAGTTGGCTGCCTCATATGCGAAACGCATCTCACCATCGCATGTCGAACATGCGAGTCGCACATGGTGTCGCATCCTGTGACAGAGAGTGACACCTTGGTTGCATCATCTGCGAAACACAAATCGCCCTCGCATGTCGCACATGCGAGTCGCATGTGATGCACAAGCGTAGCATGTTGCGCATTTTCAGGTTTTTTTTTTCTTTCCAACTTTAATTCTCTTTGATTCCATTTCTCAAAAACAAAAATTTCTTGATCCTTAGTTGATGGTATTGTGTCCCTAATCCTTTGGTAGGGAACAAAAAAAAAAAAAAAAAAAAATCGAATTGGCCCATATGCGACACTAAATGCGAGTCGCATGTTGAACATGCGAGTCGCATGTTGTGTCGCATCTCGTGACAGAAAGTTGGGAAAGTTGGCTGCCTCATATGCGAAACGCATCTCACCATCGCATGTCGAACATGCGAGTCGCACATGGTGTCGCATCCTGTGACAGAGAGTGACACCTTGGTTGCATCATCTGCGAAACACAAATCGCCCTCGCATGTCGCACATGCGAGTCGCATGTTGCACATGCGAGTCGCATGTTGCACATGCGAGTCGCATGTGATGCACAAGCGTAGCATGTTGCGCATTTTCAGGTTTTTTTTTTCTTTCCAACTTTAATTCTCTTTGATTCCATTTCTCAAAAACAAAAATTTCTTGATCCTTAGTTGATGGTATTGTGTCCCTAATCCTTTGGTAGGGAACAAAAAAAAAAAAAAAAAAAAAAAAAAAAAAAAAAAAAATCGAATTGGCCCATATGCGACACTAAATGCGAGTCGCATGTTGTGTCGCATCTCGTGACAGAAAGTTGGGAAAGTTGGCTGCCTCATATGCGAAACGCATCTCACCATCGCATGTCGAACATGCGAGTCGCACATGGTGTCGCATCCTGTGACAGAGAGTGACACCTTGGTTGCATCATCTGCGAAACACAAATCGCCCTCGCATGTCGCACATGCGAGTCGCATGTGATGCACAAGCGTAGCATGTTGCGCATTTTCAGGTTTTTTTTTTCTTTCCAACTTTAATTCTCTTTGATTCCATTTCTCAAAAACAAAAATTTCTTGATCCTTAGTTGATGGTATTGTGTCCCTAATCCTTTGGTAGGGAACAAAAAAAAAAAAAAAAAAAAAAAAAAAAAAAAAAAATCGAATTGGCCCATATGCGACACTAAATGCGAGTCGCATGTTGTGTCGCATCTCGTGACAGAAAGTTGGGAAAGTTGGCTGCCTCATATGCGAAACGCATCTCACCATCGCATGTCGAACATGCGAGTCGCACATGGTGTCGCATCCTGTGACAGAGAGTGACACCTTGGTTGCATCATCTGCGAAACACAAATCGCCCTCGCATGTCGCACATGCGAGTCGCATGTGATGCACAAGCGTAGCATGTTGCGCATTTTCAGGTTTTTTTTTTCTTTCCAACTTTAATTCTCTTTGATTCCATTTCTCAAAAACAAAAATTTCTTGATCCTTAGTTGATGGTATTGTGTCCCTAATCCTTTGGTAGGGAACAAAAAAAAAAAAAAAAAAAAAAAAAAAAAAAATCGAATTGGCCCATATGCGACACTAAATGCGAGTCGCATGTTGAACATGCGAGTCGCATGTTGTGTCGCAACTCGTGACAGAAAGTTGGGAAAGTTGGCTGCCTCATATGCGAAACGCATCTCACCATCGCATGTCGAACATGCGAGTCGCACATGGTGTCGCATCCTGTGACAGAGAGTGACACCTTGGTTGCATCATCTGCGAAACACAAATCGCCCTCGCATGTCGCACATGCGAGTCGCATGTTGCACATGCGAGTCGCATGTGATGCACAAGCGTAGCATGTTGCGCATTTTCAGGTTTTTTTTTTCTTTCCAACTTTAATTCTCTTTGATTCCATTTCTCAAAAACAAAAATTTCTTGATCCTTAGTTGATGGTATTGTGTCCCTAATCCTTTGGTAGGGAACAAAAAAAAAAAAAAAAAAAAAAAAAAAAAAAAAAAATCGAATTGGCCCATATGCGACACTAAATGCGAGTCGCATGTTGAACATGCGAGTCGCATGTTGTGTCGCATCTCGTGACAGAAAGTTGGGAAAGTTGGCTGCCTCATATGCGAAACGCATCTCACCATCGCATGTCGAACATGCGAGTCGCACATGGTGTCGCATCCTGTGACAGAGAGTGACACCTTGGTTGCATCATCTGCGAAACACAAATCGCCCTCGCATGTCGCACATGCGAGTCGCATGTGATGCACAAGCGTAGCATGTTGCGCATTTTCAGGTTTTTTTTTTCTTTCCAACTTTAATTCTCTTTGATTCCATTTCTCAAAAACAAAAAATTCTTGATCCTTAGTTGATGGTATTGTGTCCCTAATCCTTTGGTAGGGAACAAAAAAAAAAAAAAAAAAAAAAAAAAAAAAAAAAAAAAATCGAATTGGCCCATATGCGACACTAAATGCGAGTCGCATGTTGAACATGCGAGTCGCATGTTGTGTCGCATCTCGTGACAGAAAGTTGGGAAAGTTGGCTGCCTCATATGCGAAACGCATCTCACCATCGCATGTCGAACATGCGAGTCGCACATGGTGTCGCATCCTGTGACAGAGAGTGACACCTTGGTTGCATCATCTGCGAAACACAAATCGCCCTCGCATGTCGCACATGCGAGTCGCATGTGATGCACAAGCGTAGCATGTTGCGCATTTTCAGGTTTTTTTTTTCTTTCCAACTTTAATTCTCTTTGATTCCATTTCTCAAAAACAAAAATTTCTTGATCCTTAGTTGATGGTATTGTGTCCCTAATCCTTTGGTAGGGAACAAAAAAAAAAAAAAAAAAAAAAAAAAAAAAAAAAAAATCGAATTGGCCCATATGCGACACTAAATGCGAGTCGCATGTTGTGTCGCATCTCGTGACAGAAAGTTGGGAAAGTTGGCTGCCTCATATGCGAAACGCATCTCACCATCGCATGTCGAACATGCGAGTCGCACATGGTGTCGCATCCTGTGACAGAGAGTGACACCTTGGTTGCATCATCTGCGAAACACAAATCGCCCTCGCATGTCGCACATGCGAGTCGCATGTGATGCACAAGCGTAGCATGTTGCGCATTTTCAGGTTTTTTTTTTCTTTCCAACTTTAATTCTCTTTGATTCCATTTCTCAAAAACAAAAATTTCTTGATCCTTAGTTGATGGTATTGTGTCCCTAATCCTTTGGTAGGGAACAAAAAAAAAAAAAAAAAAAAAAAAAAAAAAAAAAAAAAAATCGAATTGGCCCATATGCGACACTAAATGCGAGTCGCATGTTGAACATGCGAGTCGCATGTTGTGTCGCATCTCGTGACAGAAAGTTGGGAAAGTTGGCTGCCTCATATGCGAAACGCATCTCACCATCGCATGTCGAACATGCGAGTCGCACATGGTGTCGCATCCTGTGACAGAGAGTGACACCTTGGTTGCATCATCTGCGAAACACAAATCGCCCTCGCATGTCGCACATGCGAGTCGCATGTGATGCACAAGCGTAGCATGTTGCGCATTTTCAGGTTTTTTTTTTCTTTCCAACTTTAATTCTCTTTGATTCCATTTCTCAAAAACAAAAATTTCTTGATCCTTAGTTGATGGTATTGTGTCCCTAATCCTTTGGTAGGGAACAAAAAAAAAAAAAAAAAAAAAAAAAAAAAAAAAAATCAAATTGGCCCATATGCGACACTAAATGCGAGTCGCATGTTGAACATGCGAGTCGCATGTTGTGTCGCATCTCGTGACAGAAAGTTGGGAAAGTTGGCTGCCTCATATGCGAAACGCATCTCACCATCGCATGTCGAACATGCGAGTCGCACATGGTGTCGCATCCTGTGACAGAGAGTGACACCTTGGTTGCATCATCTGCGAAACACAAATCGCCCTCGCATGTGATGCACAAGCGTAGCATGTTGCGCATTTTCAGGTTTTTTTTTTCTTTCCAACTTTAATTCTCTTTGATTCCATTTCTCAAAAACAAAAATTTCTTGATCCTTAGTTGATGGTATTGTGTCCCTAATCCTTTGGTAGGGAACAAAAAAAAAAAAAAAAAAAAAAAAAAAAAAAAAAAAATCGAATTGGCCCATATGCGACACTAAATGCGAGTCGCATGTTGTGTCGCATCTCGTGACAGAAAGTTGGGAAAGTTGGCTGCCTCATATGCGAAACGCATCTCACCATCGCATGTCGAACATGCGAGTCGCACATGGTGTCGCATCCTGTGACAGAGAGTGACACCTTGGTTGCATCATCTGCGAAACACAAATCGCCCTCGCATGTCGCACATGCGAGTCGCATGTGATGCACAAGCGTAGCATGTTGCGCATTTTCAGGTTTTTTTTTTCTTTCCAACTTTAATTCTCTTTGATTCCATTTCTCAAAAACAAAAATTTCTTGATCCTTAGTTGATGGTATTGTGTCCCTAATCCTTTGGTAGGGAACAAAAAAAAAAAAAAAAAAAAAAAAAAAAATCGAATTGGCCCATATGCGACACTAAATGCGAGTCGCATGTTGTGTCGCATCTCGTGACAGAAAGTTGGGAAAGTTGGCTGCCTCATATGCGAAACGCATCTCACCATCGCATGTCGAACATGCGAGTCGCACATGGTGTCGCATCCTGTGACAGAGAGTGACACCTTGGTTGCATCATCTGCGAAACACAAATCGCCCTCGCATGTCGCACATGCGAGTCGCATGTTGCACATGCGAGTCGCATGTGATGCACAAGCGTAGCATGTTGCGCATTTTCAGGTTTTTTTTTTCTTTCCAACTTTAATTCTCTTTGATTCCATTTCTCAAAAACAAAAATTTCTTGATCCTTAGTTGATGGTATTGTGTCCCTAATCCTTTGGTAGGGAACAAAAAAAAAAAAAAAAAAAAAAAAAAAAAATCGAATTGGCCCATATGCGACACTAAATGCGAGTCGCATGTTGAACATGCGAGTCGCATGTTGTGTCGCATCTCGTGACAGAAAGTTGGGAAAGTTGGCTGCCTCATATGCGAAACGCATCTCACCATCGCATGTCGAACATGCGAGTCGCACATGGTGTCGCATCCTGTGACAGAGAGTGACACCTTGGTTGCATCATCTGCGAAACACAAATCGCCCTCGCATGTCGCACATGCGAGTCGCATGTGATGCACAAGCGTAGCATGTTGCGCATTTTCAGGTTTTTTTTTTCTTTCCAACTTTAATTCTCTTTGATTCCATTTCTCAAAAACAAAAATTTCTTGATCCTTAGTTGATGGTATTGTGTCCCTAATCCTTTGGTAGGGAACAAAAAAAAAAAAAAAAAAAAAAAAAAAAAAAAAAAAATCGAATTGGCCCATATGCGACACTAAATGCGAGTCGCATGTTGAACATGCGAGTCGCATGTTGTGTCGCATCTCGTGACAGAAAGTTGGGAAAGTTGGCTGCCTCATATGCGAAACGCATCTCACCATCGCATGTCGAACATGCGAGTCGCACATGGTGTCGCATCCTGTGACAGAGAGTGACACCTTGGTTGCATCATCTGCGAAACACAAATCGCCCTCGCATGTCGCACATGCGAGTCGCATGTGATGCACAAGCGTAGCATGTTGCGCATTTTCAGGTTTTTTTTTTCTTTCCAACTTTAATTCTCTTTGATTCCATTTCTCAAAAACAAAAATTTCTTGATCCTTAGTTGATGGTATTGTGTCCCTAATCCTTTGGTAGGGAACAAAAAAAAAAAAAAAAAAAAAAAAAAAAAAAAAAAATCGAATTGGCCCATATGCGACACTAAATGCGAGTCGCATGTTGAACATGCGAGTCGCATGTTGTGTCGCATCTCGTGACAGAAAGTTGGGAAAGTTGGCTGCCTCATATGCGAAACGCATCTCACCATCGCATGTCGAACATGCGAGTCGCACATGGTGTCGCATCCTGTGACAGAGAGTGACACCTTGGTTGCATCATCTGCGAAACACAAATCGCCCTCGCATGTCGCACATGCGAGTCGCATGTGATGCACAAGCGTAGCATGTTGCGCATTTTCAGGTTTTTTTTTTCTTTCCAACTTTAATTCTCTTTGATTCCATTTCTCAAAAACAAAAATTTCTTGATCCTTAGTTGATGGTATTGTGTCCCTAATCCTTTGGTAGGGAACAAAAAAAAAAAAAAAAAAAAAAAAAAAAAAAAAAAAATCGAATTGGCCCATATGCGACACTAAATGCGAGTCGCATGTTGAACATGCGAGTCGCATGTTGTGTCGCATCTCGTGACAGAAAGTTGGGAAAGTTGGCTGCCTCATATGCGAAACGCATCTCACCATCGCATGTCGAACATGCGAGTCGCACATGGTGTCGCATCCTGTGACAGAGAGTGACACCTTGGTTGCATCATCTGCGAAACACAAATCGCCCTCGCATGTCGCACATGCGAGTCGCATGTGATGCACAAGCGTAGCATGTTGCGCATTTTCAGGTTTTTTTTTTCTTTCCAACTTTAATTCTCTTTGATTCCATTTCTCAAAAACAAAAATTTCTTGATCCTTAGTTGATGGTATTGTGTCCCTAATCCTTTGGTAGGGAACAAAAAAAAAAAAAAAAAAAAAAAAAAAAAAAAAAAATCGAATTGGCCCATATGCGACACTAAATGCGAGTCGCATGTTGTGTCGCATCTCGTGACAGAAAGTTGGGAAAGTTGGCTGCCTCATATGCGAAACGCATCTCACCATCGCATGTCGAACATGCGAGTCGCACATGGTGTCGCATCCTGTGACAGAGAGTGACACCTTGGTTGCATCATCTGCGAAACACAAATCGCCCTCGCATGTCGCACATGCGAGTCGCATGTGATGCACAAGCGTAGCATGTTGCGCATTTTCAGGTTTTTTTTTTCTTTCCAACTTTAATTCTCTTTGATTCCATTTCTCAAAAACAAAAATTTCTTGATCCTTAGTTGATGGTATTGTGTCCCTAATCCTTTGGTAGGGAACAAAAAAAAAAAAAAAAAAAAAAAAAAAAAAAAAAAAAAATCGAATTGGCCCATATGCGACACTAAATGCGAGTCGCATGTTGAACATGCGAGTCGCATGTTGTGTCGCATCTCGTGACAGAAAGTTGGGAAAGTTGGCTGCCTCATATGCGAAACGCATCTCACCATCGCATGTCGAACATGCGAGTCGCACATGGTGTCGCATCCTGTGACAGAGAGTGACACCTTGGTTGCATCATCTGCGAAACACAAATCGCCCTCGCATGTCGCACATGCGAGTCGCATGTGATGCACAAGCGTAGCATGTTGCGCATTTTCAGGTTTTTTTTTTCTTTCCAACTTTAATTCTCTTTGATTCCATTTCTCAAAAACAAAAATTTCTTGATCCTTAGTTGATGGTATTGTGTCCCTAATCCTTTGGTAGAGAACAAAAAAAAAAAAAAAAAAAAAAAAAAAAAAAAAAAAAAATCGAATTGGCCCATATGCGACACTAAATGCGAGTCGCATGTTGTGTCGCATCTCGTGACAGAAAGTTGGGAAAGTTGGCTGCCTCATATGCGAAACGCATCTCACCATCGCATGTCGAACATGCGAGTCGCACATGGTGTCGCATCCTGTGACAGAGAGTGACACCTTGGTTGCATCATCTGCGAAACACAAATCGCCCTCGCATGTCGCACATGCGAGTCGCATGTGATGCACAAGCGTAGCATGTTGCGCATTTTCAGGTTTTTTTTTTCTTTCCAACTTTAATTCTCTTTGATTCCATTTCTCAAAAACAAAAATTTCTTGATCCTTAGTTGATGGTATTGTGTCCCTAATCCTTTGGTAGGGAACAAAAAAAAAAAAAAAAAAAAAAAAAAAAAAAAAAAAAATCGAATTGGCCCATATGCGACACTAAATGCGAGTCGCATGTTGAACATGCGAGTCGCATGTTGTGTCGCATCTCGTGACAGAAAGTTGGGAAAGTTGGCTGCCTCATATGCGAAACGCATCTCACCATCGCATGTCGAACATGCGAGTCACACATGGTGTCGCATCCTGTGACAGAGAGTGACACCTTGGTTGCATCATCTGCGAAACACAAATCGCCCTCGCATGTCGCACATGCGAGTCGCATGTGATGCACAAGCGTAGCATGTTGCGCATTTTCAGGTTTTTTTTTTCTTTCCAACTTTAATTCTCTTTGATTCCATTTCTCAAAAACAAAAATTTCTTGATCCTTAGTTGATGGTATTGTGTCCCTAATCCTTTGGTAGGGAACAAAAAAAAAAAAAAAAAAAAAAAAAAAAAAAAAAAAATCGAATTGGCCCATATGCGACACTAAATGCGAGTCGCATGTTGAACATGCGAGTCGCATGTTGTGTCGCATCTCGTGACAGAAAGTTGGGAAAGTTGGCTGCCTCATATGCGAAACGCATCTCACCATCGCATGTCGAACATGCGAGTCGCACATGGTGTCGCATCCTGTGACAGAGAGTGACACCTTGGTTGCATCATCTGCGAAACACAAATCGCCCTCGCATGTCGCACATGCGAGTCGCATGTGATGCACAAGCGTAGCATGTTGCGCATTTTCAGGTTTTTTTTTTCTTTCCAACTTTAATTCTCTTTGATTCCATTTCTCAAAAACAAAAATTTCTTGATCCTTAGTTGATGGTATTGTGTCCCTAATCCTTTGGTAGGGAACAAAAAAAAAAAAAAAAAAAAAAAAAAAAAATCGAATTGGCCCATATGCGACACTAAATGCGAGTCGCATGTTGTGTCGCATCTCGTGACAGAAAGTTGGGAAAGTTGGCTGCCTCATATGCGAAACGCATCTCACCATCGCATGTCGAACATGCGAGTCGCACATGGTGTCGCATCCTGTGACAGAGAGTGACACCTTGGTTGCATCATCTGCGAAACACAAATCGCCCTCGCATGTCGCACATGCGAGTCGCATGTGATGCACAAGCGTAGCATGTTGCGCATTTTCAGGTTTTTTTTTTCTTTCCAACTTTAATTCTCTTTGATTCCATTTCTCAAAAACAAAAATTTCTTGATCCTTAGTTGATGGTATTGTGTCCCTAATCCTTTGGTAGGGAACAAAAAAAAAAAAAAAAAAAAAAAAAAAAAAAAAAAAATCGAATTGGCCCATATGCGACACTAAATGCGAGTCGCATGTTGAACATGCGAGTCGCATGTTGTGTCGCATCTCGTGACAGAAAGTTGGGAAAGTTGGCTGCCTCATATGCGAAACGCATCTCACCATCGCATGTCGAACATGCGAGTCGCACATGGTGTCGCATCCTGTGACAGAGAGTGACACCTTGGTTGCATCATCTGCGAAACACAAATCGCCCTCGCATGTCGCACATGCGAGTCGCATGTGATGCACAAGCGTAGCATGTTGCGCATTTTCAGGTTTTTTTTTTCTTTCCAACTTTAATTCTCTTTGATTCCATTTCTCAAAAACAAAAATTTCTTGATCCTTAGTTGATGGTATTGTGTCCCTAATCCTTTGGTAGGGAACAAAAAAAAAAAAAAAAAAAAAAAAAAAAAAATCGAATTGGCCCATATGCGACACTAAATGCGAGTCGCATGTTGAACATGCGAGTCGCATGTTGTGTCGCATCTCGTGACAGAAAGTTGGGAAAGTTGGCTGCCTCATATGCGAAACGCATCTCACCATCGCATGTCGAACATGCGAGTCGCACATGGTGTCGCATCCTGTGACAGAGAGTGACACCTTGGTTGCATCATCTGCGAAACACAAATCGCCCTCGCATGTCGCACATGCGAGTCGCATGTGATGCACAAGCGTAGCATGTTGCGCATTTTCAGGTTTTTTTTTTCTTTCCAACTTTAATTCTCTTTGATTCCATTTCTCAAAAACAAAAATTTCTTGATCCTTAGTTGATGGTATTGTGTCCCTAATCCTTTGGTAGGGAACAAAAAAAAAAAAAAAAAAAAAAAAAAAAAAAAAAAAAATCGAATTGGCCCATATGCGACACTAAATGCGAGTCGCATGTTGAACATGCGAGTCGCATGTTGTGTCGCATCTCGTGACAGAAAGTTGGGAAAGTTGGCTGCCTCATATGCGAAACGCATCTCACCATCGCATGTCGAACATGCGAGTCGCACATGGTGTCGCATCCTGTGACAGAGAGTGACACCTTGGTTGCATCATCTGCGAAACACAAATCGCCCTCGCATGTCGCACATGCGAGTCGCATGTGATGCACAAGCGTAGCATGTTGCGCATTTTCAGGTTTTTTTTTTCTTTCCAACTTTAATTCTCTTTGATTCCATTTCTCAAAAACAAAAATTTCTTGATCCTTAGTTGATGGTATTGTGTCCCTAATCCTTTGGTAGGGAACAAAAAAAAAAAAAAAAAAAAAAAAAAAAAAAAAAAAAATCGAATTGGCCCATATGCGACACTAAATGCGAGTCGCATGTTGTGTCGCATCTCGTGACAGAAAGTTGGGAAAGTTGGCTGCCTCATATGCGAAACGCATCTCACCATCGCATGTCGAACATGCGAGTCGCACATGGTGTCGCATCCTGTGACAGAGAGTGACACCTTGGTTGCATCATCTGCGAAACACAAATCGCCCTCGCATGTCGCACATGCGAGTCGCATGTGATGCACAAGCGTAGCATGTTGCGCATTTTCAGGTTTTTTTTTTCTTTCCAACTTTAATTCTCTTTGATTCCATTTCTCAAAAACAAAAATTTCTTGATCCTTAGTTGATGGTATTGTGTCCCTAATCCTTTGGTAGGGAACAAAAAAAAAAAAAAAAAAAAAAAAAAAAATCGAATTGGCCCATATGCGACACTAAATGCGAGTCGCATGTTGTGTCGCATCTCGTGACAGAAAGTTGGGAAAGTTGGCTGCCTCATATGCGAAACGCATCTCACCATCGCATGTCGAACATGCGAGTCGCACATGGTGTCGCATCCTGTGACAGAGAGTGACACCTTGGTTGCATCATCTGCGAAACACAAATCGCCCTCGCATGTCGCACATGCGAGTCGCATGTGATGCACAAGCGTAGCATGTTGCGCATTTTCAGGTTTTTTTTTTCTTTCCAACTTTAATTCTCTTTGATTCCATTTCTCAAAAACAAAAATTTCTTGATCCTTAGTTGATGGTATTGTGTCCCTAATCCTTTGGTAGGGAACAAAAAAAAAAAAAAAAAAAAAAAAAAAAAAAAAAAATCGAATTGGCCCATATGCGACACTAAATGCGAGTCGCATGTTGAACATGCGAGTCGCATGTTGTGTCGCATCTCGTGACAGAAAGTTGGGAAAGTTGGCTGCCTCATATGCGAAACGCATCTCACCATCGCATGTCGAACATGCGAGTCGCACATGGTGTCGCATCCTGTGACAGAGAGTGACACCTTGGTTGCATCATCTGCGAAACACAAATCGCCCTCGCATGTCGCACATGCGAGTCGCATGTGATGCACAAGCGTAGCATGTTGCGCATTTTCAGGTTTTTTTTTTCTTTCCAACTTTAATTCTCTTTGATTCCATTTCTCAAAAACAAAAATTTCTTGATCCTTAGTTGATGGTATTGTGTCCCTAATCCTTTGGTAGGGAACAAAAAAAAAAAAAAAAAAAAAAAAAAAAAAAAAAAAATCGAATTGGCCCATATGCGACACTAAATGCGAGTCGCATGTTGAACATGCGAGTCGCATGTTGTGTCGCATCTCGTGACAGAAAGTTGGGAAAGTTGGCTGCCTCATATGCGAAACGCATCTCACCATCGCATGTCGAACATGCGAGTCGCACATGGTGTCGCATCCTGTGACAGAGAGTGACACCTTGGTTGCATCATCTGCGAAACACAAATCGCCCTCGCATGTCGCACATGCGAGTCGCATGTGATGCACAAGCGTAGCATGTTGCGCATTTTCAGGTTTTTTTTTTCTTTCCAACTTTAATTCTCTTTGATTCCATTTCTCAAAAACAAAAATTTCTTGATCCTTAGTTGATGGTATTGTGTCCCTAATCCTTTGGTAGGGAACAAAAAAAAAAAAAAAAAAAAAAAAAAAAAAAAAAAAATCGAATTGGCCCATATGCGACAGTAAATGCGAGTCGCATGTTGTGTCGCATCTCGTGACAGAAAGTTGGGAAAGTTGGCTGCCTCATATGCGAAACGCATCTCACCATCGCATGTCGAACATGCGAGTCGCACATGGTGTCGCATCCTGTGACAGAGAGTGACACCTTGGTTGCATCATCTGCGAAACACAAATCGCCCTCGCATGTCGCACATGCGAGTCGCATGTGATGCACAAGCGTAGCATGTTGCGCATTTTCAGGTTTTTTTTTTCTTTCCAACTTTAATTCTCTTTGATTCCATTTCTCAAAAACAAAAATTTCTTGATCCTTAGTTGATGGTATTGTGTCCCTAATCCTTTGGTAGGGAACAAAAAAAAAAAAAAAAAAAAAAAAAAAAAAAAAAAAAATCGAATTGGCCCATATGCGACACTAAATGCGAGTCGCATGTTGAACATGCGAGTCGCATGTTGAACATGCGAGTCGCATGTTGTGTCGCATCTCGTGACAGAAAGTTGGGAAAGTTGGCTGCCTCATATGCGAAACGCATCTCACCATCGCATGTCGAACATGCGAGTCGCACATGGTGTCGCATCCTGTGACAGAGAGTGACACCTTGGTTGCATCATCTGCGAAACACAAATCGCCCTCGCATGTCGCACATGCGAGTCGCATGTGATGCACAAGCGTAGCATGTTGCGCATTTTCAGGTTTTTTTTTTCTTTCCAACTTTAATTCTCTTTGATTCCATTTCTCAAAAACAAAAATTTCTTGATCCTTAGTTGATGGTATTGTGTCCCTAATCCTTTGGTAGGGAACAAAAAAAAAAAAAAAAAAAAAAAAAAAAAAAAAATCGAATTGGCCCATATGCGACACTAAATGCGAGTCGCATGTTGTGTCGCATCTCGTGACAGAAAGTTGGGAAAGTTGGCTGCCTCATATGCGAAACGCATCTCACCATCGCATGTCGAACATGCGAGTCGCACATGGTGTCGCATCCTGTGACAGAGAGTGACACCTTGGTTGCATCATCTGCGAAACACAAATCGCCCTCGCATGTCGCACATGCGAGTCGCATGTGATGCACAAGCGTAGCATGTTGCGCATTTTCAGGTTTTTTTTTTCTTTCCAACTTTAATTCTCTTTGATTCCATTTCTCAAAAACAAAAATTTCTTGATCCTTAGTTGATGGTATTGTGTCCCTAATCCTTTGGTAGGGAACAAAAAAAAAAAAAAAAAAAAAAAAAAAAAAAAAAAAATCGAATTGGCCCATATGCGACACTAAATGCGAGTCGCATGTTGAACATGCGAGTCGCATGTTGTGTCGCATCTCGTGACAGAAAGTTGGGAAAGTTGGCTGCCTCATATGCGAAACGCATCTCACCATCGCATGTCGAACATGCGAGTCGCACATGGTGTCGCATCCTGTGACAGAGAGTGACACCTTGGTTGCATCATCTGCGAAACACAAATCGCCCTCGCATGTCGCACATGCGAGTCGCATGTGATGCACAAGCGTAGCATGTTGCGCATTTTCAGGTTTTTTTTTTCTTTCCAACTTTAATTCTCTTTGATTCCATTTCTCAAAAACAAAAATTTCTTGATCCTTAGTTGATGGTATTGTGTCCCTAATCCTTTGGTAGGGAACAAAAAAAAAAAAAAAAAAAAAAAAAAAAAAAAAAAAAATCGAATTGGCCCATATGCGACACTAAATGCGAGTCGCATGTTGAACATGCGAGTCGCATGTTGTGTCGCATCTCGTGACAGAAAGTTGGGAAAGTTGGCTGCCTCATATGCGAAACGCATCTCACCATCGCATGTCGAACATGCGAGTCGCACATGGTGTCGCATCCTGTGACAGAGAGTGACACCTTGGTTGCATCATCTGCGAAACACAAATCGCCCTCGCATGTCGCACATGCGAGTCGCATGTGATGCACAAGCGTAGCATGTTGCGCATTTTCAGGTTTTTTTTTTCTTTCCAACTTTAATTCTCTTTGATTCCATTTCTCAAAAACAAAAATTTCTTGATCCTTAGTTGATGGTATTGTGTCCCTAATCCTTTGGTAGGGAACAAAAAAAAAAAAAAAAAAAAAAAAAAAAAAAAAAAATCGAATTGGCCCATATGCGACACTAAATGCGAGTCGCATGTTGAACATGCGAGTCGCATGTTGTGTCGCATCTCGTGACAGAAAGTTGGGAAAGTTGGCTGCCTCATATGCGAAACGCATCTCACCATCGCATGTCGAACATGCGAGTCGCACATGGTGTCGCATCCTGTGACAGAGAGTGACACCTTGGTTGCATCATCTGCGAAACACAAATCGCCCTCGCATGTCGCACATGCGAGTCGCATGTGATGCACAAGCGTAGCATGTTGCGCATTTTCAGGTTTTTTTTTTCTTTCCAACTTTAATTCTCTTTGATTCCATTTCTCAAAAACAAAAATTTCTTGATCCTTAGTTGATGGTATTGTGTCCCTAATCCTTTGGTAGGGAACAAAAAAAAAAAAAAAAAAAAAAAAAAAAAAAAAAAAAATCGAATTGGCCCATATGCGACACTAAATGCGAGTCGCATGTTGTGTCGCATCTCGTGACAGAAAGTTGGGAAAGTTGGCTGCCTCATATGCGAAACGCATCTCACCATCGCATGTCGAACATGCGAGTCGCACATGGTGTCGCATCCTGTGACAGAGAGTGACACCTTGGTTGCATCATCTGCGAAACACAAATCGCCCTCGCATGTCGCACATGCGAGTCGCATGTGATGCACAAGCGTAGCATGTTGCGCATTTTCAGGTTTTTTTTTTTCTTTCCAACTTTAATTCTCTTTGATTCCATTTCTCAAAAACAAAAATTTCTTGATCCTTAGTTGATGGTATTGTGTCCCTAATCCTTTGGTAGGGAACAAAAAAAAAAAAAAAAAAAAAAAAAAAAAAAAAAAAAAATCAAATTGGCCCATATGCGACACTAAATGCGAGTCGCATGTTGAACATGCGAGTCGCATGTTGTGTCGCATCTCGTGACAGAAAGTTGGGAAAGTTGGCTGCCTCATATGCGAAACGCATCTCACCATCGCATGTCGAACATGCGAGTCGCACATGGTGTCGCATCCTGTGACAGAGAGTGACACCTTGGTTGCATCATCTGCGAAACACAAATCGCCCTCGCATGTCGCACATGCGAGTCGCATGTGATGCACAAGCGTAGCATGTTGCGCATTTTCAGGTTTTTTTTTTCTTTCCAACTTTAATTCTCTTTGATTCCATTTCTCAAAAACAAAAATTTCTTGATCCTTAGTTGATGGTATTGTGTCCCTAATCCTTTGGTAGGGAACAAAAAAAAAAAAAAAAAAAAAAAAAAAAAAAAAAAAAAAAAATTCCGTTACTTCAAATTGATACCTTGGATCACTTGGGGCTTCCTGGTCGTGTTTTCAAGTTATCACCTACCCGGGCCCGAAATTTTAATTATTTTTCCGATTATTTTTGCATTCCATTTTTTTTTCTTCTGTCTCTCACCTAGTAGTCATTTAGTAGTTGTTCCTACTTGTGTTTGCTAGTTCTTGTGTCCGCATTTCTTTCGTGCCAATTCTTTCGTGCTTTTCTTCGTTTTACTTCGTTGTTAATTTCTTGGCTCAAGTGCGTTTGTTTTTGTTGAGTCGTCCACGTTCTTCTTGAGTCTACAAGAATCCATTCCGATCTCGAGTAGCAATTGTGCACCTTGCAACCAACCGAATCCAATCGAGAATCAACCTCGGCTTATCCAATTGAGTGGTAAAAGGCAAGAGTGTGTGAGCTCATTCGAGTGGTGCTAGCCAAGCACAAAAGAGTGTAAACACGAGTGTGGTGAGGTTTCTTTACTACTAACGTGTTTGCTAAGTATTCTTTGCAGGTACTACTCCATGGATAGAAGATGTCACTCAATGCTAGTGAGGGTGTTGAAAGAGGAGAGGATTCGTCTTGAAATTGATGACTACTTTAGTGAATGTTATGTCACTCCTCGTCTTGTGGTTGGGTTGGGGTTATCTATAGTGAAAAGGGCAAAGCAAAAGGGAAGGTTAACTAATGTGGCATATGTACCTTTCTCTTATGGGGAATACCATGAGAAAGTGTGTTGCGAAATACTCCCTATGGACAATTGTGACATGTGCTTTGGGTTTGCTTGGTTTGAAGACCATGGGATTGCGGATGAACAAAATTGGCATAAGTATGTTGTGAATGAACGGGGGACACCTCTATTTCCAAACATACTTCATAGAACGAATCCAAGGATAAAAGTGCAAGAGCCCAATGTACGTTGGCCTACCCTATGTATGAGCGCTAGTGGTGAAGAGTTCTATGAATGGGAACTCATGATGGATGAAATCTTTGCTAGCTACAACTACTCACGACTAAGGAAGATGGACTTAGCCGTTCAAACTTTTGACTCAAAGCTTGTCAAATATTGGGAGTATGTGAAAAGTTGTGGGAGACAAGTGAGGAGTCCCATCAAAACTTGGGAGGACATGAAAAGGATATTGAGAAGCCAATATCCCAAGCCACGTGTGAGAAGAAATGAATCTTTGAGGGGTACCTCTTTTGAGAGAACCCCGTGCTTGAAGGCAAAGACGGCGACCACAACCATTCCTTCCATTGGTCAAAGGAGCTTGCATGAACACCAAGGTAAGATCACTTATCCTTATACTCCTACATCTTTGTGTGATTTTAATGTCAAGTCAAGCATGAAAGTCGGTTTGCCTTGTGTTAAGCCTAATGCTCCTTTGCCATGTATTGCTAATGCCATTGTCGAAAGTGTCCCCACACTAGTTGATCCTATTGATGACCGAATTGTTCCTTCTTGTAAGGTCGATTTGTGTCCACCTAGTGTTGACACTTGTGCTTTGAATGATAGTGCATTATCGAATGAAGGTGCTCAAACACTAGTTGATCCTTTAGATGACAAAATTGATTCTTCTTGCAAGATCGATTTGTGTCCACCTAGTGTTGACACTTGTGAATTGATTGGTAGTACAATGTCATGTGGTCATCATGTTAGTAATCCTTGCGAGTTTGACATACTACGAACTAGTGTTGATCAACTTGCTTCTAATGATAATTCACTACTTGAGGATCCTTGTGATGTGTTTAATGTACCTCTAGTTAGTGATAATGTTGATATAGTTGGTCAATTGAAAGAATGTGACATCTCACCCTTATTTGTTTCATGTCAAAATGGGTCTCTTGATCGTACTCTAGTGTCATGTGATAAGACTCCAAGTTGTAGTGGTGATGCGTGTCATGTAGATAGTCATGTGAGCAAAAATACATTGAAAGATAACATTGGTCCTTTTGAGAGTGAAATGACATGCTTTGACTCCTCATTGTTCATTGATTACTCTCTTGTAAAGGATAATGTTTTATTTGAGGATGACATGACTAGTGAGAGTGATGAACCTAGTGGGATGTTTGGTAATGTTGAACGTTTAGTTTCCTTTGGAGGCTATAATGTGATATGTAACCCACTATGGGATGAAGACACGCTTTCCTATGATGGAGATCTTCCTTTGAGGAATTGTGATCCATTTGTGGAGAAGGAGAGTGTTACAAAGAAAGGTAATTCTTATCTAGAAATTGCAAATTCTTCCTTTCATGTTCAACTTCATAGTAACCCCTTGGATAATCTTGTCCTTGAACCGTATGGTGAGGTTACATTGGGGAGTGATATTGATGAGGAAGTCATTTTACGTGATACCTTTCTTTATTACTTGTTTGCATATGATGACATTCTTGAGCAAATAGGGTGTGCATCTTATGTGGGAGAAGGCTCTTATGATCTAGTCGATTGTGTTCTTGACCACACTAGATGGATGTTCGTTCCCTTTGATCCGGGCGACACCTTGTGTGATTTGAGAGCACTATCTTGGGGGAGTCTTTGTTTGAAAAGGGAAGGTGATTCTTGTTGCCTTGCCCGTGATATGTGGGTATCTTTTCCTTTTGACCCCGGTGAAATCTTCACTTTGTGTGAATGGTATCTTTTTGCAAATGAAGATTATTTGTGTTTTATGCCAACTTGGTTTCTTGAAATCATTGGTTCTCTGAGAATATCCTCATTTCCTGATCTTTGGGATAGCCAAGTTCTTAGTACTCTACTTAAGAGCTTATTTTGCTTGAAAATGGTTGATACTTGGCTATATCAAAAATTTGTGCTTACTTGGCATGGTGGTAGGTTGGTCCACCTTAACACTAACCCTCATCCTTTGAGGACTTGGTTTTTGTTTGTCTCCTTTATGGTTTTGCAAGGTATAGATTCGAGGACGAATCCTTTTCAAGAAGGGGAGAATGATACAAGCCGAGTTGCCTCAAAGACATTTCGAGGACCGTCCCGTGGAGTCAAAGTTTGGATAATAGCATGGAGAGGACGGATGCGAGATGGAAGAGCATTAAGTGGCCACCGAGCAGGGAAGGCTATGTTTATGAGAGGCCACATTCGGAAATTCAAGATTTCCATCTCCACAAGACAAGCCAAACAAGGCCCTTGCCTCATTAATGGCATTTATGTAATAATAGGGTCTTCTATTATTTAGTTAGTATAAATAGTTAGTCTTTCATTTCATTTTAGGACTTTTGGACATTTGGAAGAAAAGATGAGTGATTTTTGAGAGAGTTGTCTCTAGAGAGAGAAACTTGTAGAGAGGCCATGGATGGCTCTTGTTGAACCTTTGATTGTGAGAGGATTGGTTGCTTGGGAATTCAATTCCCTTGAGGTCATCCTAAGAGGTTGGTGCTTGTTTATGCTAATTAATTGAGGTCTTTAGGTTTGATACACCTTTAGGTTGCTTTTAATTCCATTTTCTTGTGTCAATCTATCTATCATTTACTTTCCTTGTCATTTTATTGCTTCCGCGTATCCGTTATTGTATCAATGGTTTACGGGCCGTAAATCACTTTACGATCCGTCCACTAGGTCGTTTTGAACCATTTACTCGACTGGCAGAAAGTTGAAGTTTTTGCATGCCACTTTACGACTGCCAGTTTACGGACCGTATTCCATTTTACGGTCCGTATTTTGCACTTTACAACCGCTGGGCAGTTTTGCCAACTTTCACTCGCACTCCTCGCACACATCACTAGTTCATTTACTTGTGTACCAACGGGAAATTTTCCGAGGTGTAACAATTAGTTAACACTTTGAAGAGAGAAATAGTTAAGAGGTTGATAGTTTATGACTAATCTGAGGTTACCTCTTGTTTGTTCCGCCCGTTTATTGACATAGAACGCCTCACACGCCCATTGCGAATTAGAGGGCTCGATAAGTCCATACTCCAAGAGCTCTTCGCATTCCCTTTTGGCAAGCTGAAAATGATCTGGATTCATACTGAAATGACTTGCCTTCATTGGATTAATGATTTCATTCTTCTAGAAGGGGAGTTTAATGAAAAACTACTCATTTAGCCATAAAGGCTTTTTGCATTTTCCCATAACCTCCTTGTGAGAATCCGCACACGGATGCTCCACCAACTGCTTTTTTATATCCTTGATCTGTTCAGCATCAGTTATTTAGAATAATCGTAAAACTTCTGTATATGTCTTGAATTGTTTTTTGAACTTTATTCCATAGGCTTTGATCTGGAGCTGATCTTTAAGTTGCCTAAAGATGTCAAATCCGCCAATGAGATCTTTTCCCGGGACATCGGATCCAATCAGCTTTGTTCGAAACATCAACCCTAGAAAGAATTCAATTGTGATTGGATGCTTTGTGATGACTGTGGTGGTTAGGACTCTAGTCCCAACGGTGTTGAAATCTTTGAAATGTAGAATCCATTGATCCTCAGGAAGGACGGCTGGGTTCATCAGTGAACATACCGCTCCAGTGTCCATGAAAGCAATAACCTGGAATCGTTTATCCCATTTGGATGGATAAAATTTAAGCTAGACCTGCGGGATCACCGTGATGCTGTTGATACCTTCTTGAGCCTTTCTCTCTGGTTCTGAAATCTGGTAATATTCATCGCCATATTCTTCGTACACATCCACGTAAAATAGGGTCTTTTCTATGGGTTCGTCCTCTAATGAGAGAACAGATTCAAGATCGTCATCTTTACCTATATAGATACCAGTATAGTACTCTATTTCTGTAAGAAGCCTGATGGACTTTCTGGATTGGGGACAATTTTTTGCATAATGCCCAATCTTGTTGCAGATGAAGTATCTGTCATTTTTTCGGGACTTGCCTGGGCTCCTTCTCCTGAAATATTTTGTGCGCCTCTTGAACTGCAATCTTTCTCCTGAAGGCCTTGGCCATCTGAATCGCTTGAATCTTCCTTTTCATCTAGGGGCTTGGCACGAACAGCTTCACCCAGTAATTAGGTTAGACTTCCCGCAAGCTTTATCAAGGGCCGGATTGTTTCGTATGATCTGCATCAAAACAGATTTCTTTGTGCAGATATCATCCAACGCCAGAAATATTACTTCCTGATGTAGCCGACTGGTGGGGTCGTTATTGATTGCAACTTCTTCTCAATGATCGTCATGGTCCGGCATGCTAGCATCTTTGGATGTGATGAAACAAAGGCTTTCTTCAGATTAGCTTCTCTGCCTAACTGAAAGAACATTTTAGCCATCTTCTAAAAATGGATATCGATGACATCTCGGTCAAATGCTACGCATTTCATTTCGAAGAACTGTCTCCTTAGTTTTTCTTGCCTTTGGTCGGTATCTCCACAAAATATCTCTTGGAGTATTTTGATGTTGAAAGCAAAGTCTTGGGATGTGAGAAACATATTTTTCCCTGTATCCCAAGTGAATTCTGACAAGATTATGTACTTTTCCCTTTCGACAAGATTCTTTGTCACCATGCAAGTGAAGAAATCCTGGATCCATTGGGGCTATTTTGATACTTTGATATCATCCAGATTGAAAGTATAGAATGCAGTCCCAACAAATTTTACGGTTGTTGGTTCTGGCCTTCTTTCTGGAAATGGCTCATCTGTCATCCCGTCACGATCATCATCTACTTCAGAGATTTCTGGTTCTCTAGGTTGATTCATGAATATTGGTGGGTTATCTTCGTCTGAAGAGTCAACTGAGGAATATTCGCTTGTCTCAACGCTTTCTTCCGTATGATCAGTATCATATGAATCTTGGTCACTGGATCCTAGGGTATCATCCTCCTCTATATCATTTGTCGGTTGGGCCACGTGGAGGTTAGGAATATTGTGAACCGATATCATCATGTTTTCTAGATCGGGTGCTTTTGAATCTTCCCCAAGTTCTTTCTTCCGTTCGGACTGCTTTTGGGCCGCCATAAAGTGTTTCCTTTCCCAGACCATTTTTGCTATGTCAAACTCAGGTTCATCGTTTTGTTTTTGGGTAAAAGACATAGGGTCTCGTTTTGTGGATGGGAACATAGTGAAAGAATGTTCAAGCTTTGGTGGTGAGTATGTCTGTGAGGACATGGGGAAAAAGGTGGATTTTGATAGGCAGCATTGTGTTTTTTGCGGTTCAAGGTGACCATATCTCAGTCGTTGTATTTGTTCTTTAAGGTTAGCCGTTTCCTTTTGTTGTTGGTTAAAGAAGTGGAAAAGGGAAGTGCCTGGTGGACAAATCTCATACGGCATGTTTGGCATTCGCAATTCCAGGGCTTTGATCTGTCCAACATGCTGAGAAGATGCTTGTTCCACATTTTTCACAATTGTCTCCACCCTGCTCATCATCTTGTTTTGTGTGTGAGCAACATTTCTGATGGAAGTGATAATATTAGTTAACACTTTGTTCTGGCAAATGGCTTTTTTGGTTTGCCAATTGATTGTTGCTTCTACTTCACTTGTCGGTGGCTTTTCTCCAGTGGGCAGCACAACATTTTTCCTTGGAATTTTTGGGGCATGGATTGCACCATTGTTTTCAAAAGGTTGTTGTGAAGGAAATTCAGGGGTGTGACTGCAGCTTGGTGGGTTCATCATGAGTATTTCTGGCTTTGGGATATTTGGATTTGTAGGTTTGTGATATAAATTTTGGTTAGGGAGAGGTGGCCAGTTTTGAGGTTTGTACGAAACAAGGAATTCATATTTTCCTGGACGGCTCAGTGAACCGATAGATGAATCTCCTTCTTCATACCTTGTTCGGAACTCTCTTTCAGAGTTTCTCCCTTTTTTCTTTGATTTGGGTCCTCTTGTATGATGTTCATCCCATTCAATTTCATCGTCAAGACATTTTTGACAGTTACAATGGATATCCCATAGGTAGTGTCTCGTGAAAGGACATTTGAACCACCATACATCATAACCTTCATTATTGAACTGCTTTATCCAGTCATGTTCACTCGTGATACTTGGGAGATGGTAGGAGAATGTTTCCGGGTCATCTTAGTGTGCTTGGTTATAAATGGGTTGGTACATCTGGAAAGAGAAGGTTGTTTTGTTGGGTTTTTTAAGGTGAGAGTGGTCAAAGCTTATGGCAACTGTTTTATCGGGTTTTTTGGAAAAAGCGGGTTCAGAGGATTGGAGAGGTTCAACAGGTTCTCTAAGCTTTTCATAATTCGTGACCTATATATCTGGAAGGACTTTGATAAGTTCTTCCCTAGAGAGCTGTTTTGGGATTTTTGTGCACATGGTAGTTCCGTTGGTGGCATATAATTTTAAGAGCAAAGCATTTTCTACACCTGGAAGAGAGAGATCCATAGCATGATTCTGAACTCGCCAAGCTATTTGGTAGTGTAAAGTAGCCTGAATAGCATCTTTAGCTTGTGGAACACCTTGAATTTGAACTTGGAGCTTTGAAGCCTCCGTTAGATATGGATCATACAAGGACATGCTAAAATTTAGGAATATAGTGACAAAACCTGTCCTAGCATTTAGAGTGACTTCTGTGGTACCCAAATTCGCATGTTGGTACTCATTATATTTGGTATCAAGAAGTGCAAGGCCAGCCACAACTGGTTGGCCTTTTCGTCCATGATATGTTAATGCAATTCTAATAGCACCAAAATGGATGTAGGTGAAGCCGTGATTTTTCCACTGTCAAAGAGATTCATCTGGAATCTGCAGAGTGATGAATTGTTCCTCTTGAGTTGCTAGAATGGGGTGCTGGTCATGTTTTGAAGCACCAACATATTCTTTAGCTCCTTTGGGCTTTGGTTGGACCAGGGAATGGATTTGTGACCACGGGGAACATGTCTTTTTAGAAAAAGCAGAATATAGGTTTATGATGGGTAGGTGTTATATCCTGCATTTTCGAACGTCGAATTATTTGTAAGCTGAGGTGGGGCCTACACGTCAAGATTTTTTTTGGGACATGTGACAAATTATATGAATCACATATGTGAAGTTAAACACAACTCAAGAAGGACCCTTGGGCCAAATCAAAGTGGAAGCCCTCCAAAAGGACAATTTAAGGAAGCATTTTCGGATGATCTGACTTCCAGGGATAAAAACGGTATTATAAGTTTGGAATTTGGGAAAACGCCCAGAAATAAAAGTTGTAGATAATTGAATTATCTTTCCATCCATAGGTCGTGGGCCCTCATACGATATTGGGATCAAAAGTTATGACCATTTTACTGAACGAACATCCAATCAGAAAATTTAACTCTGCGCGATCGCGCCAGAAGGCAGCGCGAACGCGGTGAGCAATTTTCCAGCTGCTTCTGGCAGCTTCCAAAACGGTTATAAAGAGGGGGAGACCCCCTCATTTTCATCCAAAACCACGAAAAAACTCCCCAAAAATTCAAGAAAACTCTCCAACTTTCCACCACCAAATTTTAGCCCAAACCAGGTATAATTTCCCAATTTCAGTCCGGATAGCGTATAATTTTCACTGCAGAATCGTATGGCGGTGTGTTGTGGCATAAAAATAAGGTGAAAAAGGGAAGATACAACAATATTAAAAGGAGAAAGGTATGAATCTCTTCCTATTTGTGTTAATACTAGTTTATTTACGAAGAAGACGCGATTAAATAATTGTATACTGAGTTAATTACTTATAAAAGTTGGAAAACAGCGTGTGGGCTGTTTTATGGAATATGTTGATATGAAAAAGGATATTATTGATGTTGGTATTGTTGTTGTGTTGTTGACTGCTGAATTAAAAATTCAGGCTAGGCATATAAGCAGGGGAGATGCTGCCCAAATTTCTGTAGACAAATAGTGAATTAAAGAATGCTAAAAGTCTTACTATTGACAATTGGTAAATGTGACCATTTGTAGATTTTGAGCGAAACGGGAATTGAATTTGTCTGTCCGACTGGTTATGATTCTGTATGTCCGTATGGATTCCGATTCTGTATGTCTGTATGGATTCCGATTCTGTATGTCCGTATGGATTCCGATTCTGTATATCCGTAGGGATTCTGATTCTGTCTGTCTGGACCATGATTCTGTCCGTCTGTCGGGACCATGACCCTGTCTGTCCAGCTTATGAGCCGGTCTAGTATATTTCTGCGCTTCCGGTCCAGATCATAATTTTGTTTCATATATTTCTGCTTTACATACTCGGTACATTTTTGTACTGACCCCCGGTTCTTCGGGGGCTGCGTTACATGCCCGCAGGTACAGACGTACTCGGTGACACGCCGCCAGTCTAGGGCACAGGTTCTGCTATCTTGAAGAGCTCCTTTTGATTCGGAGCATGTACTTCGGTATATACATCTTCTGGTATCTGTATGTTCTGTATGTATGGAAATTCTGGGTACGGCGGGGCCCTGTCCCGTCATATGATTCTGTATGTATGTTAGAGGCCTGTAGATAGATGTGTGGGTTACGGGTTACATCTGTTCAGGTTGGTACGTACGATTGTATGACGTTATTCGCATGTTAGCCTTATCGGCTTATCTGTAAATTTCTGTATGTTCAAGTATATATATGTTTGCGCGCGTGCCGTATATGTATCGGCCTACTTCTGTAACATCTGTTTGGAAAGAAAAAAAAATCTGTATGATATGAAATTCGGTTAAGTAGGTATGTACGGGTACCCAGCTAGGGTACCAGTCGCGGCCCACGGGGTTGGGTCGTGACAGTAGGTCGGTGGGAGAAACTTTGTTTTTATCGGGTAGGATATCAACTTCATAAAGTAGTCATATTTGCAAGAAAGGGTTTTATACAGAGTGGGAGACATACTTATTTTTGCTAAGGACTTACAAGGGTTGGACGCTGATGGTAACGACTCAGACATATGTTTGCTAAACTGCTGCTCTCTCCGAAAGATATGTATTGGCTCTGATACCACGGGGTGTGTAGAGGGCGGGGAAACAGCAAGCAAGATGGCTAGACTGCAACCACAATATTTTTCTTACATAATAGGACTGGGCTTCAACATCCCGAAGGATAGCTTGCCACAAACCTGACTTCAACAACCCGAAGGATGGCTTGTCATGTTTGTCAAACAGTTTGAAAGATCATAGATATGAAAGTTTTTCCTACAAAATGGGCTAGCTTCCTAGCCAAGCTACTCAACTCAAAAAAACTTTCACACTACTACAAACATACTCTCAAAGCTTTGGAAAACTATTGTACTTGTAGCAAGCTTAACTTGCTCAATATTTCCTTCGTCCTTCGGGATGTTGAAGCCCAGTCCTACTATGTAAGAAAACTATTGTGCTTGCAGTCTGGCATCTTGCTTGTTGTTTCCCCGCCCTCTACAAACCCATGGTATCAGAGCCAGTCCATCTCTTTCGGAGAGAGGAGCAGTTTAGTAAAAATATGTCTGAGTCGTTACCATCTGCGTCCAACTCTTGCAAGTCCTTAGCAAAAATAAATATGTCTCCCAGTCTGTATAAAACCCTTTCTTGCAAATATGACTACCTTTATGAAGTTGATATCCTTCCCGATGAAAACAAAGTGTCTCCCACCAACCTACCCCTCATAAACCCATATTCTTCTTTTGCTAAAAAGACATGTTCCCCGTGGTCACAAATTCGTTCCCTGGTCCAACCAAAGCCCAAAGGAGCTAAAGAATATGTTGGTGCCTCAAAACTTGCCCAGCACCCTATTCTTGCAACTTAAGAGGAACAATTCATCACTCTGCAGATTCCAGATGATTTTCCTAGACAGTGGAAAAATCATGGTTTCACCCATATCCATTTTGGTGCTGTTAGAATTGCATTGACATATCATGGAACAAAAGGCCAACCAGTTGTGGCTCGCCTTGCCCTTCTTGATACCAGATATTATGAATACCAACATGCGAATTTGGGTAACACAGAAGTCACTCTAAATGCTGGGACAGTTCGTGTCACTATATTCCCAAATTTTAACATGTCCCTGTATGATCTATATCTAACGGAGGCTTTAAAGCTCTAAGTCCAAATTCAAGGTGCTCCACAAGCTAAAGATGCTATTCAGGCTACTTTACACTACCAAAAAGCTTGGCGGAGTTCAAAATCGTGCTATGGATCTCTCTCTTCCAGGTGGAGAAAATGCTCTGCTCTTAAAAGTAGATGCCACCAATAGAACTACCATGTGCACCCAAATCCCAAAACAACTCTTTAGGGAAGAACTTATCAAATTCCTTCCAGATACATGGGTCATGAATTATGAAAAGCTGAGAGAACCTGTTGAAACTCTCCAATCCTATGAACCCACTTTTTCCAAAAAACCCGATAAAACAGTTCCCATAAGCTTTGACCACTTTCACCTTAAAAAACCCAATAAAACAACCTTCTCTTTCCAGATGTACCAACCCACTTATAACTATGCACAACAAGATGACCCGAAAACATTTTCTTACCATCTCCTAAGTATCATGAGTGAACATGACTGGAAAAAGCAGTTCGATAATGAAGGTCATGATGTGTGGTGGTTCAAATGTCTTTTCACGGGACATTGCCCATGGGATATCCATTGTGACTGTCAAGAATGTCTTGACGGTGAAATTGAATGGGATGAGCATCATACAACAGGAGCCAAATCAAAGAAAAAAGGGAGAAACTCTGAAAAAGAGTCCGGAACAAGGTATGAAGAAGGAGATTAATCTATCGGTTCACTGAGCCGTCCAGGAAAATATGAATTCTTTGTTTCGTACAAACCTCAAAACTGGCTACCTCTCCCTAACCAAAATTTATATCACAAACCTTCAAATCCAAATATCCCAAAGCTAGAAATTCTCATGATGAACCCATCAAGCTGCAGTCACACACCTGAATTTCCTTCACAACAACCTTTTGAAAAAGGTGGTGCATTCCATGCCACAAAAATTCCAAGGCAAAATGTGGTGCTGCCCACTGGAGAAAAGCCACTGACAAGTAAATGAGAAGCAAATATCAATTGGCAATCCGAAAATGCCATTTGCCAGAACAAAGTGTTAACTATTATTAGCACTTCCATCAGAAATGTTGCTCACACACAAAACAAGATGATGAGCAGGGTGGAGACAATTGAGAAAAAAGTGGAACAAGCGTCTTCTCAGTATGCTGGACTGATCAAAGCCTTGGAATTGCGAATGACAAACATGCAGTATGAGATTTGTCCACCAGGCACTTCCCTTTTCCACATCTTTAACCAATAACAAAAGGAAATGGCTAACCTTAAAGAACAAATATAACTACTTAGATATGGTCACCTTGAACCACAAAAAACACAAAGCTGCCCGTGAAAACCCATTTTTTTTCCCCATGTCCTCACAAACATAATCACCACCAAAGCTTGACCATTCTTTCACTATGTTCCCATCCACAAAATGAGACCCTATGTCTTTTACCCAAAAATAAAATAATGAACCTGAGTTTAACATTGCGAAAATGGTCTGGGAAAGGAAAGACTCTATGGTGGCCCAAAAGCAGTCCAAACGGAAGAAAGAACGCGGGGAAGGTTCAAAAGAACCTGAGCTGGAAAACTTGATGATCTCGGCCCAAAAGATTCCTAACCTCTACGTGGCCCAACCCACAAATGATATAGAGTAGGATGATACCCTAGGATCCAGTGACCGAGATTCATATGACACTGATCCTTCGGAAGAAAGCATTGGGACAAGCAAAGATTCCTCAGTTGACTCTTCAGAAGAAGATAACCCACCAATGTTCATGAATCAACCCAGAGAACCAGATATCTCTG